>NW_023494807.1:12398685-12998685 GCF_904425465.1 Colossoma macropomum | reverse complement strand
GTTCCAGCCCCTCTACTCCTCTGCCCTCCGTCACTGATCGCCTGTATCTGTATCCGTGAAATTACAATCTGGATGAGCTCCAGTTTCATTAAACTCACGACAGACTAAAACAGATGTCCTATTAATTGGTCCCAAACCTCTTTTTAACACCTGTTCTGATATATTTATTGACATTGATGGAGCACAGGTAATACAGCTCACTCACTGGGACTGCCTTCTACCATTTCCATAATACTGCAGGGCCCCACCCCAATGCTCAACAGCAACAATGTAGAAATGCTAGTTCATGCTTTCATCATTTCCCAGTTTGATTACTGGAATGCCCTTCTTATTTGCCTCCCCGCTACACTTCACACTAAATTGTAATATATTATTCCTCCAAAAAAAAGTCTCACAGGACATAATCAAAAACTGGAACATTTTAAACTGTTCCAAAGTGACAACTGTATTCAAAATGTTGGCTAACTTATTATTAACTAAGAATTATTAACTACGACTACATTAATAATTGTCCCAACACACTCTGCTCTCCACAGCATGCTCTCTCCCTTCAGCAATGCTGCTCTAAGAGCTTACCTATCATAATACTCATGAGCAACCTGTGATGTGGGCAACAAATTGTGTTAACAAGAGGCTCCTCCCATCACTTAAAACACCAATGAGTGACCAGCATGGTTAAAAATCCACCAATAGGAGAGTGACATGGGATGAAGCACAACACACCATTATAAAGTGGGTGTAGCAGATGAACGACCTAAACAGACTGTGTCATTTTGCTGCACCATAGGCTGATGGTCAGATAATCTTTATCATATAACCTAGGGCTAATTTCAATTATTCAATAAAAAAAACAAAATAATAATAATAAATGTGAAAATGAATTGGCAAGTATTAGTTGTCAGTTTGCACGATTATAAAAAAGCATATTTTGCATAATTCTCCCAGTAAAGCATGTTTGGAAAGTTGCGTATGGGTCAATACTGTTCATTTATGTAAATTTCCTATTGTTGTTTTGTTTATTTCATTAATCATCAACATAATTATAGAAACCACTTGATTGATAGGGACAGCTGTAATATAATCTGGCATGCTGCACACCAGTATAAATGATATGTGTGTGACAAACAGTAAACTTATAAGATCCCTGTTATTACACAGTTTATTGTGGGATTAAGCATAGACACCAAGTTTATCCCTCCACTAAATTTCCCTCTCTCTCTCTCTCTCTCTCTCTCTCTCTCTCTCTCTCTCTCTCTCTCCCTCTCTCTTTATAGATCTGGGGAGAATGAAGATGCTGAAGTGTGTAGACCCTCAAGGGTGGGGGGAAGTGCAGAGTCAGCAGTGTTAAATGGCTTTGTGCCATCACAGAAACCATCAGAGCAACCTGATCTGCATATTAACCAGCGGAGTGCAGCAGATACAACCCGACCACAGCCCAACTGACCACTGTCCACCTACACCCTACTAACCACACTGCCTGGAGTGCTTTTTCTGCCAATAACACCTTGAACCTGCTGCACTGACATGATGTTATGTTATGGCAGATGTCACACACAGTCATGGCAAATTTTCTTCAGTAACATAACAGTGTCATGATGCCATTGCTGGTAAAACGAAAATCGGTGATGCTGTCAGAAGTTTGCACATGCACATTGTACATACGAAAAAACTTGCAACAAAAATGTATGCTCGCATGCATGGCAGTATGCCTCAACATGCGGAGGACGTGTTCCCATAGAAAGACTTTAGCTAGCTGACATGGACCAAAAAAGGGACTATTTGATTGACTTCTTAAGGTACTATTTACGTTCTAAATGTCATCCACTGAGAATCATTTTAGTCTGAGAATTGCTGTAATATTACTCTGTCTGATCTTTACAACAGCTTAATATAAATATACCTTATTTGAGCTACATTTGTGATAAATGGAAACTTTCTGATATCTCATTTATAACTAATCTGATCTTTTTTCCCTTCAATGCATAAAATACTGTGCAAATAGTAACAACATGCATAGACAGGATTGCACACCACTTCAATTTTCAGAAATATTCAGGCTGTTTTTAGCTCTTTGCAAGCTTAACACATGGTAAACGATAGCTCCATAAGTTAAAATATTTACCTGCCATATCAATTTTATGATTTTCAAAGTGTTGCTTTATTAAATGCTGTTTTCCCTTGTTTACAGATGGTTGGGTTTTTAAAAAGCAAAGGTGGCAACAGCTTGCAACTGGTCTAAGATCTTAAATTACATTTATATAATTCATATATATATATATATATATATATATATATATATATATATATGGACTATGGATATATATAGATGGACTCCAGTCTGTAATTGTAGAACTACAAAGTGCACCTATACAGTAAGTGGAGCTGATAGAATGGACAATGAGCGTAGAAAAAAGGAGGTGGTCATAATGTTATGCCTGATCGGTGTATAGTCTGAACTGTATTTGAAACCCTGAAAACAAGGCTTATTTTTGTATATGTTAAATAACAAGACAGAACATAAAACATAAATAAGTTTGAAAAACTTACATAACTCCACACGTTGTTATTTATGTCTCTTTTAAGTGCCTCTTTTTGCCGCAAACTCCTCTTGTTTCAAGCTCACAGCCTTTTTCACTCTTTATAAGCACCAGTTCTGCTAGTCTAATGTTCTGCCGGTTTGTGATGGTATGAGTAAACAGCTAGAATTCATCCTCCTCATCTAGAGTAAACACACACAGCTCGACCTAGTGGAGCTCAGGAACAGAACGGGTTAATCCATTTTATCAAAAATAGTACAAAAGCAAGCATTAATTCTATCAAAAAAGCTTGACTGCAAGAATTATGCAAAGGATTGAACACACCTGGTCAAATTATGCATTTTATTGATTTTCTAAGTGAAAATAAGTTAACACACCCACTACAGAGACACTTTGACGTTTTAATGCACAACTACAGCTTATGAGCTGAATTTGATACAATACAAACTGCAGTATGAAAATGCTTCTAGTGATTGTGAAGTTTCCCAAAGAGGTCAACGGTCAGACAGGCCATACATTTGTCCACTCACCCCAGCATGGAGAGCAAGTGTATGTTCCAGTGTTGGGCTGCTGGCGCTGCCTCTGAGAGTGTAATGCCCCTCCAGATTCCCAATCTGCCAAAACACACACACACACACACACACACACACACACACACACACACACACAGTTATTTAGTACACTAAAATATGCACTTCAATACCTTTTAAAAAGGATTTAGTGGTATATAAACATTGATAAAGTTTTGATTTCTTGTTTTTGTCATGTCACAAAAATGTATTTATCTGCCAATTAAGACTACAATAAAATAATTGACCACTATAAAGAGAAAAAAGGCTGAAATTTTATATTAAAAAAGATTAAATAAAGGTTAAATATCTAAACATTTTCAAAAATAATTTAAATGGTAAAGAAAAAGAGAAATAGTGATTAAAAACATCTGTTTTTTAACTCTCCTGTACTGGTTTGTGCAGACACATTTAAACAGTTAGAGCACCAGATCAACAGTTCAAATATCAGCTGTGTGAAACTATTTAATGGCTTCTGTATCAACAATTGGATGTGCATCAGAGTTGGGATTGCATCTGTACATTAAAATAGAGATAATAAATAAATGTGCTAAATGTACTTAATATAATTAAATAGGCCTAATTAGCTCACTTTGTAATAAGGCATGTAGTTAGTGTCAGCGTTCTTAAAGTACTGACGATGTCCATGATATGCTTAGAAAAACATTTTGTGACATGATTTATCATAACTCTAAGATATCATCATAATGCCCACCCCTAGCTGGATGGCACACCTGTTTTATTGTAGGAGAAACACTGAACGCTCAAAAACGTCCACTAAAGGTTTAAATTTCAGTTCCAGTCCTGTAGTTGGATAAACACACACACACACACACACACACACACACTTAGTTGTACTCCATAATAGAGTGGGTTTGGGGCAGTAATGTAATTGATGGTCAGTAATTAAAGTCAGAGAGGGAGCTGTCAGTGTCCATTACTTTAACCTTCACTCACCATCAACATCTCACACACACTCACACAAATCCACCTGAACTGCTCATCAATCACAGACTCCACCGCTCACACATCATCCTCACACACTGACACACACTCAGATCAGCACATCCTCCTCCGCTGCACATACATATGCTCACATTTGTCTCAGTGTTCATTATTTATCTGCTGAGTTATTAATGAAGTAATCAGCTCCTTCATCCACTCTTATTCTGTCCATCCTCCAAAGCAAAGGATTCATTCAAACACATTTTTATTCACATACAACATACTGTTCAGTAATGATGTAATCATTTCAATACAGTGATCAGGCGTGTAACGCAGGACCACTGATTGGCTGCGTTAGATTGGACCTCTGATTGGCTGATGAGATTTGTTTATTTATCGTTCACCAATCACACACACACATCAATGATTATCTTATTACACATCATTCACATCCATGGCTGTAGACTGGCTGGATTCATTCAGAGATATTTAGAGACTTTATAGATGTATTCAGAATAATGAACAGAGCTGTAGAAGATTATAAAATGACTGAGAAAGCTGTATAGTATTAATAACTAAATTGCAGTAAAATTACTACCCAGAAATCAAGCAATCATCATATTTTAAGAACATGGTTGACAACACAGTGTGTTTGGTCAATTCAGACTGACTCTTTTTCATTTTTTTCATTTTCATTATTCAGAAGGATTCAGAATCAATAATAATATTGATTCTGAATCCTTCTGAATAATTAAAATGAAAAAAAAAACATATGGATACTGTTTCTCTAGAATATCCTGTTTGGGTCTTCGGGCATCTGAATGGCTCGTTCTTGTTATCCTCTTCCTCTTTTACCTTTAGCATAATATATTTGATCCGAGTGGGCAAGAGCTGTCCATCATTTCCACATCTTCTTCATCAGTGGTAAAGTTAGTGGTCTTTCTTGTAGCCATAACCTTAGTCTTCTTCAGTTCAGCTAAAGTCCCATCCTTTCACTCTGTTCTTTATCTCTCTTTATAGGGCCTTCAGCTTTTCAAGACTTGCCACTGAGTGTTGCATCACCCACGTATCAAAGGTTATTGATGTTTCTTCCACTAGTCCTGAATCCTCGATCATCTTTTTCCAGTCCTGCTTCTCTCTTTATATGTTCTGCAAACATGCATGGTGGTAGTATGCAGCATTGTCAAACACTTTTGCTGATATTTGTCCATTTTATCAGACTTGTTGATCAGTGTAGAAATATAATATATAATTGTATAATTATATTCCTTATTAGAAATATACGATGCTCTTGTATGCCAATTTTCCTGAGAACATTCCTTAATTTTTCATGTGGTTGACACAGTCAAAGGCTTTGCTTTAGTCAAAGTGATGGCTAGCTAGCCAGATCCAACCTTCAAACACCAAACATGTTGTGGCCAATCAACGACATGTGGGGTACGAAGTAAAACTGGGTGAATTTGAATTTGCAAAGAACTATTCCTTTAACGCTGCTTAGAGTGTGTGATCTGCAGCTGTGTGTGTGTGTGTGTGTGTTCTGAATGTGGTTTAAAAGTGAGATTTTTCAAAAGAAACATTAGTTCTTCCCCACTTTCCCTCCTTGAACAATGCTGAGCTCGGCCGGCCTTTTGTCTGCCGCTGCCGCACACAGAACGCACTCTAGAGACAGCAAATGGGGAAGAAAATTACTTTTCTTTCAACTTAAGAGGTGGAACAGCCTTTTAATTTCTTTTGGAGCTGGCCTTCGATTTGTAGAGAAATATAAAATGGCTCGTTTTATTATCGTGCGATAATAAGATGCGCCTTGATGTGAGTTTAAAACTACAGTGTGTACACATAACTGGCTCTCTGTGCAAAGCACTGTGTTTCATGTTGCAAATTCATTTGCTGTCAGCAGAAAATTGCTGTGAACATGGCATACAGCGGATTTCTGTATGTTCTCTGGCACTGTGGAAAAATTACAAAGCCATAAGAGCTGCATATGGGTAGTTATAGTACAACGAAGCATCAAATACAGTCTTTTGCTGGAAATAACTGCAAAGTCAAAATCAAAGCTAACAACTCTGTCAGAAACATTTGAAAACAGGTCTTTTCAGTTCAACTTCCAGAAAAATACACTAATAGACTCTGGAGAACCATTTAGCTTTTGTTGCAAAGTCATCTTTCTATCTTTTCTATTTTTTCACAGAAACAAAGGAAACCTCAAATAGCCGGGTCTAATTTAATACATGCTGGTTGTATTCCTGTGTGTTCCTTTGAGATTGGTGAGTTGTGTATAAATATCTGGTTAGATTCCAGTGGAAAATAAACTTTTTAACCCACCTGCCATAGTGTCTCATGAATGCCCATTTTTTCCAGAAACTTTATATTAACATGTTATAACCCAGCAAGAACAGGCATTCCCTGTTTTTAGGTGCAAAGCACTCCAGCCAGTATGTCCATGTTTTAACTGGGCTATATGGGTTTTATCTGAGCATAGGCTTGGACTAGACCTTCTGATGGGTTGTGTTTAGGCCCCAGCTGGCCCAAATACAAACAAAAATTTACCAAAAATTAAATTTACTCAAATCCTGTCATTAGTCTATGAGCCAAAACATGTTTAATGTCCAAAGTTCACTTTTTTAGTTTTATACTGCAGCTAACAATATAGCTAACAATGTAGCTAACAAGTAATGAAGCTGAATAAAAGCTAACAATCAGCATCATGCTGTACATATTTGTTAAGTCATCTAAAACAGACTTGCCTAAGTGGTCTTGGTATGGTATGACATACTGTTATCTATAAAAATTGAAAAAAGCGCATTGCATAAAAACAGAAGAGAGCCCTCAACACTTTTTAGGCCTTTCAGCCTTCACAGAATGATTTCGGTGAATAAAAAAAAATATACAATTTTTCATTTTTGTTTACAAAACCAATTCCAAAAAACAGATTTGTGAATTTTTACAGGTATTTAGCTTAAAACAGCATAAACAAGAGATATTTAATATTTTACTAACTAAGTTTTTGGAAATATACACTAATTCCACTAAATATACACTAATTCCAAATTTGGTGCTTGCAGCACATTCCAAAAAAGTTGGGACAGAGACAATGTAAGACTGGAAAGTTAACCCCTTAAAACCCCAAGCTTTTTTACATACTAAGGCTTCTTATTCAGTAACTACAGGGACCTCTGCTAACTGGTTGAGCTATTCTTAGGTTATGGAAGTGTGTAATAAAACTTTTGGCCTCCCGGTGGGCCCTGCCGATTTTGGTAACAGGTGATGCTATCATGATAGCGTATAAAAGGAGCATTTACAAAAGGCTCAGTCACTACTATGCAAATAATTTTGTGCTTGAATAGTCCAACAGATTAAGAAAAATGTTTCTTAAAACAAATTTGCAAGGAATTTAGAGGTTTCTCTATCTACAATCCATAACATTAAAGATTCTGAGAATCTGGAGAATCTGTGTGTAGAGGTCAAGGCCAAAAACCTGTACTAAAAGCCCATGACCTTTGATCACTTAGACAGCACTGAATTTAAAACCAACATGCTTCTGTTATGAATACAACCACATAAGCTCAAGAATACTTCAGAAAATCCTTCTAAGTAACAGAATTTGCATCTACAAATTCAAGTTAAGACACAACCTTGCAAAGCGAAAGTGACACATACATAACTTCCAGAAACACCGCCGATTTCTCTGGGCTAAAGCTTATCTGAGATGGACTGACACAAAGTGGAAACATGTGCTTTGAGTTTATCTTTCAAATGGTTTTTGGAAATATTGGATGTTGTGTTCTCTCGGCCAAAGAGCAAAAGGACCCTCACGATTGTTAGCAACACAAAGTTTAGCATCTATCACACAAAGCATCTGTCACAGTACAGTTGTGTAACTTGCACATTTGTGATGGCACTATTAATGCTGAGGGGTTCATATGCAATTTGGACCAACATATGCTGCCAGCTAGCTAACACCTTTCTCAGGGATGTCCCTGCTTGTTTTGGTAAGCCAATGCCAAGGCACCTTCTCCACATATTACAACAATGCGGCTTGGTAGTGAGAGTGCAGGTGCTAAACTGGCCTACAGTCCAGAGCTGTCTCCTATTGAAAACGTGTGGTGCATTATAAAGCACAACATACAACAGTAGAGACCCCAGATTTTTGGGCAGCTGAAGTGTTATATCAAGCAAGAATTCCACTTTCACAAGTACAAGATTTGGTGTCCTGCGTCCCCAACAATTACTGAACATTGTTAAAAAGGGAAGATTATGTAACACAGCTATAAACATTCCCCTGTCCCAACTTTTTTAGTATTTTAACTGCTCATCAGTTCAGGGGCTAATTTGTTGTATTTTTCATTTCATAACCCTCCAAATGTTTTCAGTAGAGACAAGTCTGGAGTGAGGGCAGGCCAGTTTAGTGCCCAGACTCTTTTAATACAGAGCCATGCTGTTGTAATACATGCAGAATGTGGTTTGACACTGTCTTGCTGAAGGCCTTCCCTGAAAAAGACGTCATCTGGATGGCAGCATATGTTGCCAAAACATGTATATATTGTTCAGTATTAATGGTGCCTTCACAGATGTGCCAGTCACCCATACCATGTGCACTAATGTACATCTATATACCAATACCATCATGAATACTGGCTTTTGAACTGTGTATTGATAACAAGCTGAGTGGTCTTTAGCCCGGAGGACACAGTGTCCATGATGTCCAAAAAGAAATTCAAATGTTGATTCGTCAGCCCACAGGACACTTCTCCAATTCCCCTCAGTCCATTTTAAATGAGCTCGGGCCCAGAGAAGTTGGCAACATTTCTGGATCCTGTTTATATATGCTTTCTTATTTGCGTTTAAGTTTAATTAGCATTTGTGGATGCAGCGCTGAACTGTTTTCATAGAAAGTGGTTTTCAGACATTTTTCTGAGCCCATGCAGTGATTTCCAGTAGAGAATCATGTCTGTTTTTAATGCAGTGCTGCCTGAGATACTGGTTTTTGGCTTTGTCCCTTCCATACAGAGATTTCTCCAGATTCTCTGAATCTTTTAATGTTACTATGTACCGTAGATGATGAAAAGTAAAAGTTCTTTGCTATTTAATGTTGAGAAATGTTATTCTTGAATTGTTGAACTATTTGATCGTGCAGTCTTTCACAGAGTGGTGAACTCCTCAATATCTTTACTTCTGAAAGATTCAGCCTCTCTGGGATGCTCTTTTCATACCCAATAATTTTACTGACCTGTTGCCAATTAACCACCAGGTGTTTTTTTTAAGCATTACACAACTTTACCAGCCTTTGTTGCCCCGTCCCAACTTTTTTGGAACATGTTGTTGGGAACAAATTCAAAATGGGCATATATTTTTCAAAAAACAATAACATTTCTTAGTTTCCACATCTGATATGTTGTCTTTGAAGCATTTGCAATGATATTAGGTAATGATAATAATATAGAATTTAAATGATTTGCACATCATTGCATTTTGTTTTTATTTACATTTTCTAATGTCCCAACTTTTTTGGAAATGGGGTTGTAGTTGAAACATGAAATATCTTGTCTATGCACTTGAATTTCAATTTAAAACAGATGAAAAATTTATTTCCAAATCATTACTCCCTGTTTTAATTTACATTTTTATTACTGACCTAACTTTTTTTAAATTGGGTTTGTAATAAATCATCATACTTGTTATATTTTAACTATGCAAGTATTGTATTACTGCTCATATTTCAGGGTTAAGTTTTGGGTGGAAATATTGATTCTTGATTTTAACTTAATGGATAACTTAACTAATAGATACAGTTGAGCAAGCTCTCCCATTGATTAGGCCTTCAGCAGCTGGACTGAAAGCCTTACACATCTGATTAGTCACCAACATAATTAAGAAGTGATAGCTGAATCAATCAATCACGTTTGGGGCCAATTTTTGCAAAAAAAGAATGGCACTGTAGACCTTCTAGAGTTTTATGATTCAAACTGAAGGCCTAGCTCTAATAGTCTAATAGTTCCCCTTTGTTAAAAATAGTGGAAGCAGCCCGTCTTGAATCTTGATTTTATCCATACCTTTGTGCATTTTTATAGATCTAACATCTGACATGTCTGGCAAACCAAAGCCACTAGTTGCCCATGTTGTCATCCCGGCAGGAGGGAAGAAAATATATAAAAAATGACAAATCAAACAGAGACATCAGCACTGCAGAATTAAGAGGAGCAGGGATCCCCCCTGTAGAGAAAATATGCGTGTTTGAATGTATGGTACATGCATGTACATGTGTGTGTTATGTGCATGTGTGTGTCTAACAGCTGGTGAGTGCGTCTCTCTGTGGGAGTTTGGTGTGTCCTATCTCTGCACAGAAGCTGCAATCATAAAGCCTGTGGAGCATGATTCCCTTGGGGTTACACACACACACACACACACACACACACAATCATTATTTTTTACAACATGCTTTAATACAATGTTGGCAGTGAAGTTACACATATGTTGTCCTCATATATATTATGTATGTGAGTATCTATCAGTACGTAAGTACGTATAAGCTGCTGTCGGGAAAACTTAATTTTTGTTGTTTTTCAGTTTTTGATATAATTTGAAAATACCTGTTGCCCTTCACAATGTGTATAAATTTCATGATGAATGGAGCAACAGAAACGGACAAAAATGTCTTGGAAAAAATTCTGGTTCCATTGACTTAAATTAAAAGTAAAGTAGTTTTTCATTCTCCTGTAAAGATATCATTTTGGAGATACAAGGTTTTCTTCAGACAACAGCGATATATATACAGATATACAGACAGAAATAACCTGTCATTTGCAAAGAATACTAGGAAAGTAGCCAGCCTTTCGTATCTTTGAACATTGTAATGAGGGGGTGGAGCTTCCCAGCATTCCTTGCAGTTTTGTTAGTTTTTGTTGATTTCCTTTTATATTTTCATCTACAGTTCATTTCACAGGAGTTTTTGTTTTAACATGTTATTCTTTCCTCACAGGTATGTTTAAAAGTATTTTACACATTTTATTACATCAACCATGATGGCATTTGGTGTTTCAGTTAATAATCAGTTTTACACTGTTATATCATGTTTATTCTCTTAACTACAGCTGACTGTTTAAACAATGTTCTTCAGACAGACATTAGGGCACACACAAGCTGTGCATTAGAAATACAGGTGTGCAAAAAATGTACAAACACAGTATTCAGCTGTATGTAGAAATACAGTAAAGTACTGTAATTGTATAATACAGTATGAGTACTGTATATAATATGTCCCATATGTATGTATGTATGTGATGTCAATCTTCCAACCAACCACAACCATACAACTGATTAAGATCTAAAACAGATCCACCAAGATCCAATCCCGATCAAACACATGGAATCATAACTCTGCCCATTCATAATTGTAAAGCTGCCTTTTACACTGTGTGAACATTTTATGATGAATAGAACAGTGGATATATTCCAAAATTACTTGGACTAAAACACACTCTGGCATGAGTCACATGCCCAGAGCTACTACTCATTACAGTGTAGAGCAGAAGATCAGTAGTCTGGGAGTGAAGATGATGCCGAAAGAGAGCACTGGAGTGGGCTCAGTGTGCATGTGTGTGTTTCTGTGACAGGGCGAGAGAGTAGAAAGGGAAAGGTGTATGAAGAATTCGGACAGTGCGATGAAGAGAGGTTATAAGGCCAGGAAAAAGGAGAAATGATAAAAGTGGGGGGGGGGGGGGAACTGATATTTGAAGGAGCGAAAGAGAAAAGAGAAAAAGAGGCCTGTTTTAGGAGAGAGAGGCTGAGGATGAAGAAGTGTTACAATGAGCTCTCTCTCTCTCTCTCTCTCTCTCTCACTGTCTCTCTCTCAAGGGCAAAAGGGGAGGCTATAATGATGGCTATTATTCTCTCTCTCTCTGTTTCTGATTAAATATTCATCTGTTCCAGAGGCAGCAGAATTTATGTGCAGTGTTCCAACATTCACCAGCAAACCCACAGCCTTACAATCTGCCCAGATCCAACCCTGACCTAAGTGAGATCCACCAAATTACAAAGCAGATCCAATCTAGATTCAAAGAAGATCCAACCAGATCCAAATCAAATATTGCCCAGACCCAAAACAGGTTCATCCACTAGACCTAAACCAGATGCACTCGACCCAAACTCGATCTACCTAGATCCACCATCCCAGAAACATAACCAGGTTCAAACCCAATCCACCAGGATCCACCTACATCCAATTTATACCCAAACTGTACATCAAACTGAATCCAAGTAAAAAAAACTAGATCCATCCAAACTATATCCAAATCAGACAAAAAAAATCCCAATCAGATTAATCCAGATCCAAAAAAACTACCAAATCAGATCCACCCAGATTTAAACCAGATCCACTCAGATCTATACACATTCAAACAATTAATAGCATCCACCCACACCTAAACCGGACCCAAAGCACCGGATCTAAAGCACATTCAGATCAGATCCTGTGGTGTGTGTATGTGTGTATGAGTAGGCCTGTGTAGGCTGGTGTGTCTCAGACAGCGGCCTTAGCATGCAGGCTGTCCCTCCCTGTAGTGTGGGGGTGGTGAAGCATATGTCCGTGTGTGTGTGTGTGTGTGTATGTGTGTGTGTGTGTGTGTGTGTGTGTGTGTGTGTGTGTGTGTGGGTGGGTGGGTGGGTGGGTGGTGAGACAGTAATTTTCCTACAAAGTGCTTTAATCCATCACATGGCCAACACACTGCCTTTACAGCCATATATCATCTACACACACGCACACACATATACATATCACCATCATCATCCAGCTTCACATACACCACATGCAGCATCATTGAGCATTTCACAAATATACAGAAATCCATTCAAACTAAAGTAATTCATTGCAATTAACCACACTGTTTTGTGTTGTTAATCGTGATTAATCGCATTTGTCTTATTTGATCAAATTCAGCTCTAAAGATTTTTTTTTATAGCCATGAGAGTGGATAAGCTGAAATACAGAACGTATTTATTATACATTTACATGAACTGAACAGAAGATCACATGAATAAAGGGTGAACATAAAAAAGGGTGGCGCCTATTTTCAAGAGGAACAATAGTTTGTTAGTTTGCTGTTTGTTGATTTATTCATGGTTCTCCTTCAAGCACTGTCCAGCACAGTCTGATGAATTACTGTCACTGCCAGCACCAGTGTGCTGTGCTTGTAAATGATATTTCAAGTGTTTTTGCCAAACTGCTACCTGAAGGCATCTTGGATCAGGTGTGTCAGAATAGTTTTGGAATAAAACTCTGCTGGGTTGTAGATCTCCAGGAATTAAGCACCCCTTGTTTAAAATCAGGATTTGGTCTCAAAAGGTATATGCAGGACACTGTAAGGCAAAATAGTATGCAGAAAAACACTTATTTTTTAGCACTATTTTACCATCATCACATATAAAACTCAAAAAAGACACCTGTAGGTAGCCTTTGAAGATGGCTTTATATAGCGAATAAAATGGCTCTATTTGTGTTGTAGACTTTGCAATATGGAAGCATATAAGTAGCAAAATTAAAATGAATAGTTAATATGGAAAACGGCAATGAATACCTTTGTTTGAATTTAAATTTCCAATTCATATATGCAACTTTGAGCTCAAAAAAATCAGTTTTACCATTTTAATTTGCCATTTGGTATACTAGTTTGACAATTCATTTAGAGATTTAGACACTGTACAAGTAGCTTTATTTAATTATGCTCATGCTTAACGGGATTACACAATAACGGTGTCAAATGAAAATGAAATATAACGTATCTTATATGCATTTGCACTCTCTAATAATGCATTTGGGAACACCAAGCTACACAGATAGTAACAGGAGAAACAATGCCTGTCCTCTTTGCATGGTCATTCTGTGGCAAAATGATTTTAAAAATGCATTCAACTCAATATCCTTTTCATTTTCATACACTTCTACCAGTCAATCATCCCATCAGGGCAGGACCTGCAGCATGCTCAACGGAAAATGGCTGGGAAATTTAAATGCAACCACAGGAATACATACTATTTTACATATTACATTTTCATTTTAATTTTGCCACTGATATGCTTCCATATTGTGACTCATGGTTCCTATTACTAATACAAATTAGAAAAATCTGTGAAATTCCCCTTTAACTTTGACAAAATTAAATCATATGCATCATCATTCATCACACACCCACACAGACATTTTTGTCTTCATTCTTTATGAGAGCAGTTTGTTTCTTATAAGCTGAACTATTAAATGCACTTTAAAAGTCTGTTGGATTTGTGTGAGTGTGTGTGTGTGTGTGTGTGTGTGTGTGTGTGTATGTATGTGTGCAACAACAGCATCTCACCCCTCCCCTGCCCACACACACACACACATACCCATTACCATCCGGTACCCTCACATCACACAGTACCCCCTGCTCCCACACTCCATACACTTCAAAATTCTGGATGAAGGTCTTCGGCATCACATATTCACTTTTGATCACACAGTAGGTCAGAGTCAACTTTTAGCCAACCCCCAACTGCCCCCAACTCACCCCACCTATTCAAAACAGTGATACATAAACAGCTACACAGTTAACTCCTTAAAATCCCAGACGTCTTACATACGAGGGCGTATTATTCAGGAACTACAGGGACTTCAGTGCAAACTGTCTGAGCTATTCTTAGCTCATAGTAATGTGTCATAAAACTTTGTGCCCACCGGCAGGCCCTGGACATGTAAGGGGTTAACACAGGACACAACAAGTACTGTGAAAAAGCATCAACCCTAAGTCAGAAATTCAACTGCACCAACTGTGGAATGTTTATAATGATTATAATAATATCCAACAATCCAATATTTTTTGGCCAAAATAAAAGGCTATTTTTACACTCCAAAAAAGCAAAATGTAGTGTTTTTAATATTTATACAAGACTCAAGAATTGCCTTCTACCCTCCACCTTCTCCCACTGCTGGTTAATCTGTGACTTGTAATGCAGAATAATTGAAACTGCATAGATATACGTTGAAATAGGGCCTGTGTGGGCATCTGTGAAAAAGCCCTGTTCAGCAGCGTCAAGAGTGTAGGAGAGATGAGGGTGTGAGCAGCAGACAGGAACCCTCAGGGCCCTCTAGAAATTCAGAGAAGATCTAATGATTCCTGGGAACTAAAAAAATTGTCTACATTTTTAAGTACGTTTTTACTCAATATAATAATGCTTGCATTTAAACTCAGCAAAAATTGTAGCAATACTTTTAGTTCAATTTAGTTAAGTTTTGCTCAGAAACAAAGGGGTTCAATTCTTGGAACGCCACACAGAAACTGAAGCCGACCTGAAGGCTGAACCTGAACCGAATGCTTAAAGTTTCAGAATAACTAGTAACATCATTTGGAACTGACAGTGGAATCAAAAAATCACATTTTGATTTACAGTGGGTCAGACTAATTCTGTGAGAAAATACTCACTCTAGGCCTTCTGGAAGTCCTAGATACGGTACAGACCGCAAACAGGAGTGCTACATACATTTTACAAGCTTCAAATATCCGTGTTTAATCTAGAATGGTCAAAAAATATTTATGTGAATTTTGCTAGTTTAGTGCTAACATACTACTAGAATCCTATAGGGGTGCTATTAGATATTAACTTTCAGCTACAGGTGAAATATTTTGTGTACTTTGACATTTATGGTCCAACCTGAATGCCTTGCTTTAATGATCAAGGTTCGCCACTGGTGAAGCGTAGACGGCATATAAGTAGAGAGAGATAGAGGGATAAGTTTAAAGAAATCTAGGTACGACAATAGAATAATAGGAGGATGAAAGCAGTATACAGGAAGAGTGAGAGAGAGAAAGGTTAGTGTGAGGAGTATGAATCTGGAAAAACCGATACACGCCAACCAGAGCTGGAGTATGGTAATGAAATGCTAATAATATGCTAATGAGATGCTAATCTGGCAACAGTGTTCTCCATCAGATGGAGAGTGGGTTCCAGAGAGACCCTTCACACACACACACACACACACACACACACACACACACACACCTTACAGTATGAACATGACCACACAGAAACCACAGCACATGTCATAATGCTAAAATGTTAATACAGCCAGCAATGAATTAACAAGTTACCTTGCTAACAGACGACTAGCATTTTTTTTGTTAGAAACCCTAGCATTTCAGGGTAAGGTACTGTTTTAGAATTCTTTAAATGCTCTCACTTTCAGTTCTCATTCCTCTCCTCACTATTAAACATAAACATAAACATACACCTGTATGCATGAGCGATTAATACACAGGCATTTTGGCCCTTTTATTATTATTTATATTATTGCTATTATTATTATTATTATTATTATTATTATGTGTTTATTTCTCTTCCATCCACCCTCACATATACACCAGTGATTATTTTTTTACATATGCCACTCATATCCGTGACTGTTGCTTTTTTCAAAAGATCAGCTTTGATGCTGACTGAACGTTGTATCACATTATTTTGATTTGAAAGTTAGAGTCAGCTGCTCAGCAAAATGCAAGAGAGTGGAGCTCAAAAAAAAGTATGAGAGCAGACTTGATAAAAAATATTCCCAAAATACTGAGATTTTAAAGTTTACTACCAGTTTGCTTCCGTAGCTACGTTTACATAGCAGGTAAAAGTGGCCCAAACTGATCTTTTTCTTCATATGTGACACAGATGTGTCATCTGTGTGTCAGTGTGAACAGCAAAAAAACGCATTGAATCTGACATTTTCAATTCCGATTTGAGACGCTTTCATATGTGGTACTGAAATCCGATCCGTATCCAATCTGCGGCAATGCGACTCAGTCTGAACAGCCAGATCGGAATTCATGCAACTTTTACGTTAGGACAGCGAGGCTGCAGCGTCAAAAAAAAAGTTTTAAGAATCCGAGGACACGAACCAAAGAAGTGGAGAAGTGGCCGTGGCCGAAAAACGTGCCCTTTTTAAAATGTCAACAGCCAAAAAAAAAATCGGATTTGGTGAGAAAATCAGATTTGGGCCACTTTTACCTGCTGTGTAAAGATTTGCTGTTGTCTTCCTCGGCAAGACACCAACCAAAAACATCCAGCCAACAGCGTCCTGTGGGCAGCGTCCTGTGACCACTGATGAAGGACTAGACGATGACCAACACAAACCGTGCAGCAGCAGATGAACTATTGTATCTGACTTTACATCTACAAGGTGGACTGACAAGGTAGGAGTGTCTAATAGAGTGGACAGTGTGTGGACACAGTGTTTAAAAACTCCAGCAGCACTGCTGTGTCTGATCCACTCGTACCAGCACAAAACACACTAACACACCACCACCACCAAACGTGTTTTGTGGTGGGTGTATTGTGTATGTGTACGTATTAGGCTGGTAGCAGTTAGTCATTCTTTTGTGTAGCTTTCTTCAGTATTTTAAGCTCTGATTCAGTAGCACAGCAGATGGAAAAAGTAATCGTAAGCTGCCTTACAAGTCCACACCAGCATGGAACTGTAAGCACGGCCCTGAGATCCATTTGGCTCTATAGTGGAAAAGTGGCCATTCAGATGCCTGTACGGGCGCTAGCATGTAACTGCTGTGCTATTTAAGGTGGAACAGCAATTCGAATAAGAAGCTAACATCAGCCTCGAGAGATGAGCCTATCAAATTCAGCACAACAGTGTGAATCTGGTACTGGCTGATACAACAGTGCATCACTGCCAAGATAGCAAGCATATATCGGTCCGCTGGCTAGATACAGCAACCCGCTGACTGTTTGCCACTGCTGCTTCACCCTCGGACCACCCAGATTATTGTCCTGCATGCAAGCTCTAACTAGTTTTTAATCTCCTCAAACTGATTTAATTGCACATAGCCTTTTATTAACTAAGACAAATATTACAAACAACTGAGAGAGAAAAAATAATCACTAGGCCTAATATAAAATGATTTTTAGAAAATGTTGTTGCTGACACTGTGCCAGATTAAAATTATGTACTAATTTGCAAGGTATAACTAAAGAAATTAAGTAAGGAAAAATAAGTAAATTGGACCGTGGGTGGAAAATGAGTGATGATAAGTGGAATTTTGTCTAACACTCTGTTTAACCACCAGTGGGCCACAAGAAAAATGCTCAGCAAAACACCAGTGGGCCATCAGCTTTGCCATCAGCGACCCACTATCCTTTTGCTATAAGGGAGCGTTAGTAGTAGTAGCAGTTTTTATTCATGAATCATGTGAAGATGGACAGCAACTGCAAGCACTAAAAAAGCCCTGGTGAAAAAAAGAACCATTAGGATTAAAACCTGATGGTTTTGCTTTCTAATAGGAATTGGCTAAATGGTTACCATTACAGACCAGCAATTTCCTACAGGACATCTTTAGATCCCATTAGGAAATCATCAAATGCATCTGTTGTCTGTCCTTGAACACCTGGTAAACCATTAGAATCCTACACACTGTGATATCAACCCAACAGGAAAACACAAAATACCATTAATGACTATTGGACACCACCAGGAACCAACAGAAACATCTAATGGCTTCTATGATTTTTTTCAGCAGGGACCAAGGTGGCACTGAGAAGACAAGAAAATGCTACTGAAGAAGGATGAGGACATATACGAGCAGGTGGGCAGTGAGAAATGCTGACAGTAACTTACTTAGCTGGCATTAGCTTGTAGCATACTGACTGTTATGACATCACATTCAAGATTAAAGCTTTTGCCAGTTTTCTTTTTATCTTTAGCTAGCAACCTTGGTTATCTCTGTTTAATAACTTTAGCATGCAAATAATACATAATAAAAAATACATATACATAATAATATACATAATATTATTACATATATATGATAATATACAAATACATAATGATAATACTGTGTGTGTGTGTGTGTGTGTGTGTGTGTTGTGGTAGAGGTGGTTGTTTTTTCATGGCATTCTCTATGAAACATCATAGCTGCCATTATGCCTGTCTCCACTAAACCACATAGATTTGATTTCTTAGGAAAAATGTACAAACCGCAAGAGCATGTTCCAGCAAAACTCATTACAACACTGAGAGACAAGCATACACCTATAACGCACACACCTATAATATGCGCAATTCCTGGCAAATTACTTCACCTTCACCCACAACTATTAGAGCGCCACTTTATAGTAGTGGAGAAATTGAAAAAACAGTGCTTTGAATTGACTTGATTGACATGTTTCTCATTTCCACATGAATAAGATATACTACATCATCACGTTTATTATCAAAAGTAAGTAAACCGAAAGGCAATAATTGCATAGATATAATACATAATAGACACAATTAAAGGGATTCTTACACTGCACTACCTCGATACATTAAAACATGCCAGCTCAAATCCAAGAGTTTATTACAAAGTTTTAGCACACACTCTCTGTCTCAAGTTTCAGATGCAGAAAACCTGAAAGAAACCATCTACATGACACCACATGAGAAAAGCCCTCATCAAAACAGAAACTTCATCCTATAATTATTGTCAGTGAGAAAGCAAAAAGAGTAATGATGTTGCCACGGATAATAGAATAGTGGGGGATGTCACTCCAAAACTACAGTTAACCAGCTACTGTCCACCAAAGCAGGAGTGGGTAATGTTTTGGGCTGATTACTGTGGGCTAATAACACAATATTTATCAAAGTTTCCCAGAAGCAAATGCAGAAATGAGGATTTTACCAACTTGTATGCATTTCTCCCCATAATGGCCAGAACTCAAATAGGTATAGTGATAACTCTTTACTGCATGATGTTACCATATGGCAACAATGTATTTTTACTTTATTTATTAATTTGTTTGTTTGTTTGTTTGTTTTATTTCTGCCTGACCACAATATAAAAGTATTTTTTTTGTCTTTCCCTTTGGGAAACTGAAAGCTTTCTGAGGAACATGGTATACTTTTATCTGATCACATGCCTTCCTGTTGCATTCTGTGCTTCTTTTTTCACACACGTCACATGGTGATGCCTAGCCTCTAAAGCCCTTTCAAAGTGTGTGTATAGTTCATTCAATTTTCTGGAAAAACATGTTGAGATTTTATGGATTTTATACAAAATGTTAAAACAAGTATAGTTGTTGCAATATGGCAACAGCATGCATGCTTGTAACATGGATGGATCAACATTAATATTACAACTGCTAAAGTAGTTTTTTAGGTTCGGTTCGTACCTGCAAGGCAAGAGCTGCTTTGTCCAATTAGAAAACTATGTTTCTGAGAGCGTGCAAGTGACCTTTGGCGTCCCCACAGGGTTCGATTCTTGTGCTGCTCTATTTTGATTTATATATGCTTCCTCTTGGCCAAATCCTACAAGTCTATGGGATATCTTACCACAGCTATGCAGATGATACTCAGATTTACTTGACCCTCTCTCCAAACAATTACAGTCCCCTTGACTCACTTTATAAGTGCCTTGTTTGGTTACTATGCTGCTCTTAAATGGAACCAGTTGATAGACAGCATCAGAAGAGCTTCGACACTAGACATGTTTAAATCTGGGCTGAAAACCTTCCTGAAGTCTGGAAAAAAGCGTAACGTCTGGCTTGGCTAATCAAATCAGTCTTTGTAAGCTGCAAGTCAAGCATATCTGATCTTGACATCAGCGATGCTCTTCCAAGTTTTATGACAGTTCTCTTCAGCAATGGCAAAACAGGTCATGAGCGACACACTGCGTGACACATTAACGTTAGTACTTCAGTACTTATCACTTATCACTGCTATTATAATTTGTTGAAATACTAAGTCCTGCATATACGCGGACTACAAAGAAGTGTTACTGCTGCTAGAGCTAATTTTAATAGCCTTTAGAGCTGCTGTTAGAGATCCTTTTCTGGGTTATTACCTCTGATAGTGATACTGTCTGCTACAAGCTTTTGTGTAACATGAACATACATTTTTTCACCCGAAGATTGTAAAAAAAATTAAATTAGCAGAAAAAGAGCACAGTTTAGAGGTTTGCTGGCTCTCCAGTTAGTTAAATGTGGGCTACTTGTTCCTGCTTCAGCTAATTTGTCTGGTATAAAACAATGGAAATGTTGATTTAACATGTATAAGCCCACTTTGGCTAGCTATGTTAAATCTTATAGATTCAGGAGTTCTTTAGATTATCATTATTAAAGTATTTATGAATGGCTTATTACACCAAGGATTCTCTGGTATAATTCCACTGACCACTGGCTGCTAAATAGCAATTGTGGCCACTTCATGCTAAGAACTGCTGGAACTATAAAAACTTGTTTTTAATAAAAACATATACTTGAGGTAATGGTCTGGGGTGCAGCTTTGCTTTACTTTCTTCTTTACTTTGTAAGGTGTACTAGAACATTCAAGGTGGTGTGTTAGAGCCAATAAATCCATAGCTGTGATGATCTACTGAGACCAAATCACAGCCTTGATTATATTCACCACATCACACCACTACCAGTGTTCTGTTGCCTAAATAAAAAATGAGGCTCAGTCACCACTGAATTTACACTAGAGGGTTAGCTCTTAGAATATACAGGACCAAACAGGTGCAAATATGTTTTGAATGTATAAATAATCTTTTTTTGTGAAAAAATTTGATAATTCCTGTGGCTCAGCAATATAAAGAGGAAAATGAGACATTCTGACTCCCATTAGAACAGCGCTCAGTTCCGGTGGTGTTAACTCTGCAGCAGCAGGCGCAGCAAAGCTCAGAGGCAGAGACAAATACAATTTAGGTCATTTAAGAGCAGAATCAAGGTAAGCGGTGCCTGACATATCTGCCCTGGTTGAAGAGGGAAAAAAATCACCAGTGACACAATTAAAGTGGACTTAACGCAACAAAGGGCGATTTAATGTCAGTGACATTTGGAAGCGGCCCAAGGCGACAGGTAAAACAGAGAAGTCAGCCCTTTCAGCTCGAAAATTCAGGAAAATTTAGGTGTTTCTTTGGCTCAAAACTGCAGAACACTGGAGGATGGGGATTAATTATTGACAGTGCAGACTGAAGTTCATAATACAACATTACAACTGCTTAACTACAATGCAACATACACTATAAGCCAAATGTTTGGAAACAACACAAGCTTGGTACAAATAAGCATGATTTTCCAACATGCTTTTTAAATTTTTTTAAATTTACTTGAACAGAGGTGTCCAATCTTATCCGCAAAGGGCTGGTGTGGCTGCAGGCTTTCATTCTAAATGAGCTCAAGCTGATTCCACCTGATTCCACTTGTTTAATCAGCTGGTTTTTGTCTTCAGCAACTAATCACGTGTGCTCCTGTATTGTTGGAATGAAAACCTGCAGCCACACCGGCCCTTTGCGGATAAGTTTAGACACCACTGTCTTAGAAACAAATTTCAAGCCTTTAAACATATGCCTTCAAATCAAAATGTCTTGAGGTCATTCATGTGGACCTGCAAATGTATGCAAAAATCAAACATGGGTAAATGAAATAATGTCACATTTTCTTCATCTGAAAGGTTTTTTGGCCTGTAACAGTGGTTTCAATGTAATCCTGCTAGTAATTGATTTTTTCATCATGAAAATGTAAACTGAATACTGCATTTTTTCTCTAACTCCTTTTTTAGGGATGCACTGCTACCACTTTTTCTCTTCTGATACTGATACCTGATCCTTAAGTATCGGTTAGTACAGAGTACTGATACCGATACTAACTCTAATTACTTGGGAAAAAAAGTCTGGTTCCATTGACTTACATTAAAAGTAAAGTATATTTTTTTCTTTTCATGTAAAGTATATCTTTGTAAACACTATGACACAGAGGACAAATAAACAAACAGCAGTTGAAGAAGTGCAAGAATCAAGAGGAGAGGAGTTGGCAGTAGTTGTAGCACATTGGCAAAGAAAAATAAGGATAAGACACAGAAAACGCCATGGAAAATGTAATATCATCATACATATTATGAGTCCTACATACAGACATTAGACCAGATAAGTTTGTACTATATGTTAAATGGGAACTTGTCAAAATTTCTGCATGATTCAGTCATTCAGAGTGGTCTGATGTGAAATGATCAATTGCAGAGAAATTTAACAACTCAAGAGTTCTTTACAGCGTTGATGACAGGAGCCAGGGGTCTTAATATCTACAACACAAATATAGCCATTTTATTTACTGTCCAAAATGACCAGTGAACCTTCATGTGAATTATTTATATGTAATTAGATTTATATGTATTGTTAATAAGGGTAAAACCATGGTGGTTGTTATCAATGGGAGAAAGGTACACTGTTTTACGTGCATGTTACTCAAGATCAACTTGCAGTGGTCAAGCAGCCTACAGCCCTACAAGCAGCCTTTCTGTGCTGACAAATCAGATCAAAAGGAAAGTGGGCCTTCAGTGACATTGAGTACCCTGAACTTCACGGATCGAAATTATCGAAGATAAAAAGCAGACAAAAGCAGCTACAATGTAAAAAAAATGTTGTTTAAGAGTGTAAGATATGGACGATATGGAAACTAAGCTGCAACAACGTCCCTTTATGAATACGTATTTCTGTGATGTCACAAGAACCAACTCATTTATTTATATCCACTTATTTGGCCTACAACAGTTTAGCTCCACCCATTTATATTTAAAAAGCACATACCATAGAAAACTGAACTTTTCTCAATTTTATTTAATTGAAGAGATTGACGTAGTAAGGTTTCAGAAAGTACCGTTCAGTCTGTGAAGAACCTATATCAGAACAAGCTGCAAAAACAGCCCATTTTGAATTCACTCTTTTTGTGATGTCACGCAAGCCACACTCACATACATTCTCTGATTCAGCCAATAGCATTTTAGCCCCACCTATTCCCACTGAAGTTACAAAGAGTGTTTGAACCCAAACTGCTTTTTGAATAAGGCAATATAAAGGTCAGCCAATCAGAGCATACATACATCATCTAAATCGCTTATCCTTCTGGGTCACGGTGGGGTGCTGGAGCCTATCCCAGCTGTCACTGGGAGGAAGGCAGGATACACCCCAGTCCATCGCAGGGCAGACAGACATACATATACAATCACACACACATTCACACCTAGGGGCAATTCAGCATGTCCAATTGGCCTGACTGCATGTCTCTGGACCATGGGAGGAAACCGGAGTACCCGGAGGAAACCCACGCAGACACGGGGAGAACATGCAAACTCCACACAGAAAGGACCCCGGTCACCCAGCCGGGAACCGAACCCAGGCCCTTCTTGCTGTGAGGCGACAGCGCTACCCACTGCGCCACCGTGCTGCCCCCAATCAGAGCAGTGATAATTTATTTTGTATCAGTCTTAAAGACACAGTAGGAAAATCAGCCTGGGGGATAAAGGGATAGATAGAGATTAGAAATGGTCCTGTACAAAGGAATTACAACCAGTTTTGCCACATAAAATATTATAAGTGCATCTCATACTGAAACTATGGTCAGCTATCACAGCTGATTGACAGTTACAATGCTATAGTTGCTTGGCAACAAGGAGACAAGCAGCCAGAAGGAGCGATCCAAAAACAGTGTGAACCCCCAAGAAAGGCCAGTGCACTTCATTACTTAGACATTACTAAGCTACATTAGCCTTGTAGTTCCATCGCAAAACTAAAGAAGCAAACTTAAATACATCAAACATGCCTTAGCTGACTGACTACCCTTGAAGTAACGAGGGAAACTGGGTAAAAAAAACTGGGTACATCATATATTTAAATTTTTGAATATTAGTAAATATTTCAATATTTCAAAACTGCAGCACCTCATACTGACCTTTGGTTGAAAGCTAAACAATACGAAACAAGTTCATTTGTTACTGTTACCCTATTGGTTTTACAAACAGTTGAATATTTTTTGACTGTTTAAGATATTGCACATGCTTTATCCTTATATTCATGTCAGAGTAGATATATGTGCGCGTGCCAGTAACAGTGCTGGCCTTAAAGCCGAGTTAAACACACGACTAAAACACAGCAGGTGGTCCAGACACTTGCTGTCCACACACTCCTGAGGAAGAGTGTGTGAGGAAGAGTTGGGAGGGGGTTATAGCTCACAGCGCCAGGCAGCAAGTAGGTCAGCAGGGTGCCTTCACTGGCCAATAAGCTGAAGCAAAAGGTCAAACTCATGCACAATTCATGAGTTACAGAATCTAGGCCTGAACACTGAGGCTAAATGATAAACCTGCAGATATACACATTTTCTCATATGTATGAGAAAAGTGTCCAGACACCCCTTCTAATTAGTGAACTGAGGTAATTTAAGGTGCACCCACTGATGATACAGGTGTTCAACTGTGAACACATGGCTTATATAATCCCCATAGAAAAGCATTATCAAAAAAATGGGATGCTCTGGAGCCACCACACATGAGCCTAAGGGTACCATGTCCAATGTCAAGCATCAGCTAGAGGGGTATAAAGCCCCCAGCATTGCATTCTCTGAAGTGATAAAGACAACTCAATGCTATGAGTCTGAAAGGATGTGTGGCTGTCAAAAAGCTGTTACTGAGAAAAGAAAACAGAAATAAAGAACATTGAACAAAGAAGCTGCTGATGTTCTCACAACAACTGACTGACCACCCCAGAGTCCAGACTTCAACGTCACTGAATGTATTTGAGATTACTTGGATCATGAGAAGCATCATGAGAAGACTGAACTTTAAAGGTGTGGAAAAATATTCCTGCAAATTCCATTAAAACACTGAAAGTAAGTCTCTAAAAAGAATGGAAGCTGTAAAAAGGGGTAGGACAAAAAAGTGGACACACTAAAGACTGAAAACTGAAATACTACATTTAGGTGTTGAGGCTTTTGTGTAATTTTCCATTAAATGTATGTTTTCTACATTTTTTATACTTAATTGCTGTTTTAACTGAAAATTAAATAAATGAAGGCTGGTCTCAGCACAGTACTGTATTGACTTTTACTTAAATGCAAACTGTATTTTATAAAACTGCAGTAAATGTGTTTATTTTTTCATAATTCTATTCTTATTAGAATCATTATATCCGATATATCTGATTATAAACCATCACTTTATTATGCACATAATAAAAAAGATTTTATTCCAAATAATTTTGCACCATTTCTTTCGGTCCATTCAACATGAAGTGTTCATACAATGTATGACAGCTGATGTTTTTCAGAGATGTATTTGATTTGATTCTTTTATATGACAGTGATCACTTCATTTTACTTCTTTTTGCTGTACTCATATACTGGTGTCTATTGCTTTTACAGTCAAATGCTCAAGTATAAACACCCCTGGTCAAATTACATGTTTTTTGATTTTCTAAGTGAAGATAAGTTAGCACATCTTCTACAGGGAACAAACTTATATATGACATATATGATTTTACCACACATTTAAGTGCACTATTTCTATTTATTTCCCATGTTTAACATATTGTAAGAAAAGGATCAAATGTAAAATGTGCCATAACTTTTGCACAAACTACATTTTATGTCTTATTTTTTTCCAAACAAATTAAATTCAGCAAGTAATCAGCAATTGTGCATTGAACTGTGCAAAAGTGTGTTCTCTGTAAAGGATGTTTTTACTTTCACTTGAAGATCAATAAAACATTTGACCAGGTTGCTGAAACCTGTGCATAAGACTCTATGTAGTTTATCCTCAGTTTTATGAAATATATATACTGCTTTGTGACAACTTCAAGCTACAAAAGGTAGCTTCACAAATAAAGCTGAGTGGAGATGAACTTAAGAATATTCTATGAGTTTCTTTTCCGGTTTATCATCAGTTTTACTGTAGCACATGTTGATTAAAGCTAAACAGCTTAATTGGGTGTTGCTGGTTCATTAATGTATGATGATTTGCATTTCTTTCCTCTTTTTTCTTATTGGATTTTTTGTGAGAATCTCCTAGAGTTGCCGTTTGTAAAGGATTTTTTTAATCAAACATGGACTACATGAAATATTCAAAACCCCCCTATTGTAATTTGATGAAAGTCAGATATCCTTAAAATGGAAGTAGCGGTCAGCACTTTCTGAATTTCTGCTTATAAAAGACCCGCAGTAAACGGATTTAGAAAGGTGGAGTGAATTGGTGGGGGGTGTGGTGGGTGAGTATAATAAAAGCAGTTTGAAATAAGCGCTGACCCGTGAGATGAAGCGCAGGCCATGTTTTTGGGCCAAAGCTCCTGCAGCCCTGCTGCCTCCCTCCAGCTCCACCGCGTAGAAAACATGTGTGTTAGTCCAGCGCTGCCCCCCAGTGGCCAGGCAGAACCACCGCAACACACACAGCACAGTCAGCAGGGCTGGACGCATGACATGACCTGTAATAAAAACAATGTGGATAGTGGATAGATAGCTGGCCAGAAGGACACTACACTGTTAGTTGTGCTGTGAAACTCAATGGACTGTTAACGCAATAGTTTAAAATTTACTCAACTCCGCCACTTTAGCCCAAGTGTTGTCAATCACCCAAGACATGTTTTGTGTCTAAAGTTTGCCTCTTTAGTTTTGCACTCAAGCTACGAGGCTAATGTAGCCAAGACATAATGGAAGCTTATTAGCAGTTAGCACTGCGCAAACTGCATGACTAAATAATTACACAGTTGCCTCAAACTGTGTCGCACTATAAACTTCCTTATGTGGTTTGCAACACTGACACACTGTTGTCTATGGACAAAAGTATGCTAAAAAACAGCAATAGTAGCTATCGAGGTCATCCGTATGTTCCCAGGCCGTTTATTTGCTCATTGAAATTACCAGGAAATTTAACATTTTCCAAGTCCCTGTAATTTAAAGGCCCTGCTTTCCCTCTTTGTAATTTTCGGAAGAGCTTTCTGTTCCCAGCCTTGCCCTCTATTCCCAAGTCCATATCTTCCTTTATTCCCTTTCTGCTGATCCCTAGTGGCCATTCCACCAGCAAAATGGAAATTGACTGATATTTTGAATGAATATGATCAAATGATGTGTTTTTCCCTGTAATTCTACCACTGGATGCACAAGGACAAGAGTGTGTTTACATGTATTTAATAATCCAATCTGGTAATTCATTCAATGTGGTTACATGCACCTTGGTGATTAGACAATGGGAAAACGCAGTTATCTGATTTCTGCTTTGCAATTTGCCAATAAACATGTTTTGTAATCATGTAGTCACTTTACCAGCAAATACTAATATACATTATTTAGAACATTAAGAATTTTTAAATACGTCATTTGGTCAAGTATGTAGTAGGAAACACATCTCTCCAGAAGTGTTTTGCTGCCCTTTCGCTGGTGCTGTGTCAAACGCTGCCTGCTATATTTGGGACACCTCTACACTCTGTTTGCACATATGCCCAGACTAAGAAAAAACAAAGAAATCAGAATAAGGGTACAAATTAACTGAAAAACTGGATTACTGATCTAAAATCCGGGTCTCTATCTCAGACTTCAAGAACGACCTTAATCAACTGTGCCTGCAGCTTTCTTCATATTAAAACATTGTGTACAACTGACACAATTAAAAATAGCATTTAAACACAATAAAAACACTTTTATAAATGTTATAAAAAGACAAAAATCCAGCTCACTGCAGGTTTTGTAAATCACTTTCCATCGAAATGTAAGAAAAAATTTACAGTGCCAAAACCGAGGGACGCTCAAAACAAGTGAAAATTGCATTTCATGGCACAGTTAAAAGGAGTTATTGAAATACAGCTCTGCCCTCTCATGGCCCAGCATTTTAGTGCTACGTTTTCTGAATCATGTTCTCATAACCATGAAAAATAACACTTACATTTATACGTCTGATATATTTATAACTGTACATATTGTATTTATGGACCTGCCGCTTCTTAATACATTCCTTTATCAAAGCACACTCTGGTTGTACATGTCAGTGAACAAGAATGAGAATCTACTGAGTGATATAAAGGATTTAACAACTACACTGCAAAACACTACCAAAGTTGGCATTTGTGCTAACAATGGAATCTTTGAGCATGTCTTCAAGCAGAACATCAACCTGTCATTCCAACGCTAATTTAAAATGCCCTCGTCAATTTCCTTCACCATTTCCCATTGGGGGGAATCCCTGATGCCATTTTAAGGGCCATTCCATCATTGTACTAGCCCACTGGCGAAGAAAGGGGTCGGGTCAACACAAATGTAAACCTTTGGAGCAGATCTCACAGAATGTCCATTTTGTCCATTACTCATATTTCAAAACAATGTTATACATGTTTGCTGATGTCAGTTACTTTTTTATGTTATAAAGCTACACAACTAGCAAAAGAACTAATTCACAAAGTTTATATATGCTACATTCCTACACTTCTCTAACAATTATTTACATTATAAAGTTGACTTAGAGTACTAATTAGCTCACACAGGGCAAGAGCATGCCTGTTTAAATAACTGCTTTTTGTTGTCCCCTATATGACAATTCGTTGACCCAAGAACCCTAACATTGACCTTAGAGTCCTTTCACTGGTCCCCTTATTCCTCCGTCGCCCTGGAGGCACACTGCCCTGCACATTTTAGTGCTTTTCCTGTCTTACACACTTGCTTCAACTCAGTTATGGCTTGTTAATGAGCTGATTAGTTGGATCAGGTGTGTTGGGAGCAGGGATAACACTAAGATGTGCAGGGCAGTGTATCTCCAGGACTTGTGTTGGAAAACAATGCATTAATGTATTATATTGAGGTAAGATGTATCATCTAAAGATTTGAGGGAATTGTTAAGAACCCTAACCATGACCTTAGCAACATTTTGATTGGTTTCCTTAGTGTATTATGTTGAGGTAAGATGTATCATATAAAGGTGCTGAATGGGACAATTTCAGTAAAAGTTTGACGTCAATACAGTACTGAGAAATTAAAAAGAAATGAATGTTCAAAACAGCGTAATTATTATAACAGTGTAACAGTAGGAAATTAAAATCAGCAAAATTTTGAAAGCAAAACTCTATAATGAACTGTTGTTGATTAGTATTATTCAAAGCGCACTAAAATCTCCACAAACATACTCCTTTATCCAACAGTATATTCTGAAATCTTTAGAACATGGAACTGGTCTTAATTTGTACTTTATCCAGACCTAAATATAGAAGGGGAGGGTAAAGAGTTTTAAGTTTACCCCTTGTATACATGTTCCTATGACCAATAAATAAACCGATATATTCCTGCATATTTCTCTCCTCCCGATGTAAACTGAGATGTCCTAATCTCGGGTAACGGTTCTTTAAGCATTCCCCTTACCAATCACGAGGCTGGCGTCTGTTGACCCGCCCACACATCACAGTTTCAGAGTCGGAGAAACTAGCGAGCTAAAGCTAACACAACATAACCAAAAGCTAGCAAGCTGGAAACTCTGTCTGTAGCTGCTCGTTCAGTAGTTTACCCACACACGAACACTGTTTGTTCGTCTGTTCCTTCTTTTAGACGTTGCCTTGTCCATCCGTTTGTTCGTCTATCCGTCCATCTGCACGTCTGTTCGCCCGGTTACTGTCACATTAAAGCTGGATAACGATTTTAGTTCTGTACGAGTGGCAAAGCAGGCAAGGTGCCGTGTTTATTCAAGGCACTCTTCCATCCTTTTACAGCGGCCCTGATTATAGTGAATGCTGGTGTTAGATTCAGTGTAGATTTTGCACATATTTTGTGACATGTTTGTTCTAACAGCCTATTTTAAGGGAGGCATGCTATGGTAACTCATATTTTTGCAATGTTCATAGATTGTATTGTTCATAGATCACTGTCTTGCACAGGGACCTGCTACTTGACAACCTTTTGTTTTGAAATAAATGTTGGATTTATTTAAGGCCAAACTAATGTAGTTCGAGCTCTGTAGAATCAAGACATTTTTACCACATTAAATCAAAAATCAATCTTGACCTGAAAAGCATACTGAACCTAAAATACCTGTACACCCCTACGATTTAGATATCAAATTCATATTTAGCCGTATCTTTGATGTAGCATAAATTAACATCATAGCAAAAGAAAATGAGATTGAAGTTATAAGTTTGGAATGGAGAATGCCATCAACTGTGTGCTTTACATAAAATATTTCAACACAAGCCTTTACACATACTGCTTGGCACAATAGCTGTGCTGTAAAGATAAAGAGCAAAGATATCAACCATAAGCTTTGTTCTCTAGTGGTAATCCGCATGTGCTTTCCTTACTCTAATAGTGCTGTTAACACATGTAGATTACATGCAAAGCATAAGTAGTAGGATGTTTCAGTAACTCAGCAAAACCTTAAAAGTTTAACTGTTTTTCTGCCTTAACCTAAATGGTGTGATCAGCCAAGACGTGTTTGTCTTGCTTCTTTATTTTTCCACTGGAGCTCATCTACATGGACTGTGCCCTGACTGCTAGCTAAACACGGTAGCAGCAGTCATCCTGAAGCCCACATTTTGCTGTATGTTTTTCCATTTTTATAGAAAACAGTTTATCATACAAGTTCAAAATCCACATAAGCAGGTTTTTTTTATTACTGACGAGGCAACTGTGATCTGATTTAGGCATGCAGTTAGCATGTCTCTAATTAGTGGGTATACACTTTCAAACTTAACTGAACTAGCCTTTGGCCCCACAGCACATCTAAAGAAACAAACTACACTTGGGGTAAGTAGGGAAAGTAGGAAATTTGGTATCTGACAAAATCATCAATATGTAAAAAGATATCATGATACAATTTTATCACACAGCCCTACAAGCTGGTATAATCCCAACCTTCATAAATAAAAAAAAAGCAAAAGCATATGAGCTACGAACAGCAGCAGTTTACAGATTAGAGGCAATTTAGAGGTTATGTAAAGTACTGTGGAAAAGTCAAACCCTACTATATTTACTTAACTTCCAGTCAAAATAGCCATTAAGTACACATTATTCATTCATCAGGGCATATTTCTGAGGGGATTAGAAATAAGATAATCCTCTTGCATTAGGAAGAGGAAAGTGAAAGTAAAAAATAATGATAAACAATAAAAAAAACAGGAGTTGTTTAAAGATCTGGAGAAAATAGGACTCCTAACAACCATGTAAGACGTGGTACACCAGCAAAACTGTCACCGTCGGATAAACAGTACTTCCATCTTTGAGCTCATCCTTTCACTGTGAGAACACAGTTTAGTGATACGTGTAGCTGTCCAGAAGCCAATGATGAGAAATGGAAATAGACAAAAAAGTACATTTTCAAATCAAACAAAAAAGCAGCTGGTGTCATCAAATAATGGACTGTCCACCCCAGAGTCCAGACCTCAACATCACTGAATGTGTTTGGAATAGCTTGGATTGTGAGAAGCAGGAAATGCTACCAACTTCTAAGACTGAACTTTGGAGGTGTGGAAAAGTATCCCATTTAAAAAATTGAAAGCAAGTCTCTCAAAAAAAAAAATGGAAGTGCCAGGTGGCCACGCTGAATACTGAAAAATAAATATTCATAAAATAAAGAGTCTTCTTTGTAATTTTCTTTTAAATTTATGTTTTCTGCTTTTTTTCCCTGACTCTGAAAAATGAGTAACTTGTACATAATGGGCATTTTGACCAGAAATTTAAAAACTGAAGGATGGTGAGTTCTGCACAGTACTGTAGGTGCAGGCTCTGTGCATTTTATAATGAATGGACCAACAGAAACTGCAAAAACGACTTACAATAAAATCTTGTCCCATTAAACTCCATTGAAAGTTGAAAGGATGTTTTTTTCCTTCTTGTGTAAAGTTACCATTTTGGAGATACAAGGTTTTGCTCCGACAGTAAAATGTGTCTTTCTTTGTCAGTGGCACTAAGATGGAACCTCAAAACAAAGGATTTAACTGTGCAGTGAAATCCACTTCTTTGCACATATGGCAATAAAGAAATTGACTCGACTTGCACACTACTGAAACGCTGATAGCATCTTCTTTGCAAAAGAGATCATTCTACACCGCATGAGTCTGAAGAAATAATTTGCCACTGAACATAATGCTTCGGCAAAGACACTGAAAGCAGTTTAATATGCGTTTAGCTTTTAGCTTTGTGTAATCACATACATTACCGGTCCAGCAGAACAGGTCCGTCCCCCCGGGGCCTTCACTCTCCAGCAGCTTCTGTTCTCCTCTCCTCCTACACACACTCTCTTTCCACACTGCAATGCAAATAACCTCCAACCCGGAGACACAGCGCTTTCCTACTGTACGCTGCTATCTGCATGCAAATGACACATTTATCTAAACCCTTTCTGGCTGTATTCACAAAACACTTTACTACACGCAGAAAGCACATAGTTCAGTCCAGGAGAAGCTAGAAGGAGTGTGCAGGTTGGGATAACATCCATTAGCTTTACACCTCTGATAATGTTACACCAAAGCTGGTGTTTTTACCAGGGCTGTTTCTGAACATTCGAGGGCTATAGGTGGGATCCTACTTGGTGACACCCACCAAACCACAGTTAACACTTCATTAATTTTAGTCTGAAAAAGTTTATAAAAGGTGATAATAGTAATGCATGCTAAGGTAACCACAATGCAACAATCATTCATTATATACAGTTAAACAACTACATTATCTATATAAAAAATCCAAATACAAATAAATGCATTGCAAAACAAATAAAGGGGCCATACCATTTTCTTAGTTCTAGGCCCACATATAACTTTTGTGTTCATAATAAATTTTTTCATTATTCTTATTTCTCATAAACTTCATGAAGCACTCCTTCATGCACTTCAAGCACTCCTTCATGCAGGCATGTTGTTGTATGTCTCAAACCGGGCGAAGAAGTTGCTCATTCAGCAGAGAGGTGGAGCTGTCACGGGTCTGCGGTGGGGGCTTGTGTGATGGCCCCGCCACAGGCTCCGTGTATCTCTGCTGTCGCTGAAGCGATGGGATATCCTCCTGGAGTACTACCTCTTTGCCTTTCTGATGCCACGGGACAGGTTGGTCCTAGCTGCCCTCAGGCCCACCTCGTCTCCTGCTGAGAAGGCAGCATTCCTAGCCTTCAGTAGCCTGTAGACCTCCCCTGTCAGCCATGGCTTCTGATTGGCCCGAATCGTGATGGTCTTATAATTGCACTACTGTTTATATTTGCACTATTTATACACACAGACCTTAATCTGTATGTGCCTTATGTCACTTTAGTGTTAATTTCAGGACCTACCATATTTATATTATTTTTATTATTCTATTTTTCTACAATTAGTGTTTATTTTTACGATTACGAAATTCACACTTTTCCTGTTTACTGTCAATTTAATGTTATTGCTACACCATGGGGTCTGAGAGTAACGCAATTTCAATACTCTGTATGTCCTGTACATTGTAGTATTGACAATAAAGCTGGCTTGACTTGACTTGACTATAACTTCAGTGTGAATAGGCGGGGCTTTACTGTTGTAGGCTAAATGTGTGTAACAGTTTCAAAACAGACTGAAAACAATTCAAAACAGGCTGTTTTTTGCAGATTAGTTTCCGTAAATGGACTGTACATACACGCTCATGGGGCCTTTTGTGGCTCAGGGGCCCTAAGGAACCACTTTTACCACTTATTGCAAGAAATGTCCCTTTTTGAATTGTTTTATTAAAGCTAATTTATGCTAACTAAAATCTAATTTTAATCTAATTTACAAAACATATAAATATGTTTCTATTATCTGATTGGCTAAGCCACATAGGGTACTTTCTATTGGCAGATGGCTGTCTTAAACCCAACCCTTACATTTCAACTCGTGAAAATAATGCTCACATTTTTTTTGTTTGTTTTTGTGCTTTTTTTAAGATTTCTTTTAAAGTGAAGTTGAAAGAATTAGATTAATCATGAATTTAATTTTTGAAGAAAAAACTTCATTCAGAAAATGCCGTTCCAAGTTTTCATGTCACTACTGGAACAGAAAGCATTTTAATCAATAGGTGGGGCCTTGGCTTAGCCACACCCCTGCATTTAGCAGCAGGAATTGATACTACATCCTTGTCCCTCATGGCCACATGTTGAGCAGTTAGTTCTTATTGCTTTAAAATGTACGAAATTGTGTAACAGTAAGAATTGTCACTATCAAAACATATATTTTCTGCAGTTAAGGAAACATTTTGTGTTTTAATATATAAAAAATGATGATTTTATGTGGGTACAATTATTTAAAACTGTACCGACCACCATTTCTGAGTAACATTGTCAATAATCAAAACTGTCAGTACGGAAACTGTCACTTCCAAAACATTTGGTAAAATTTCTGCATTGTTATGATTGTTTTTTAGTGAGAATGTACAATCATTTTTTTTTAATTAAATGAACATAATTAAGGCATAAAGTCACTCAGAGCAAAATGATTTTAGTCTAAAATCAAAGTCTGTTAAAAGTCCAAAATGTGTTTTCAACTCTGACTTTGAACCAATTCAGTAGAATGATCAAGCTGAAAAAACATGCGTTTTGGGTGAAATTGTCTGTAAAAATATTCTTCATTGCATATATCTTTGATCTTTTATTCAAAATATTAACAACCTTCATCTGAAGTATAACAACTGAAAGAAAAACCTAAATCTTGTCATGAAATAAATATTTTTCTCAAATCGATGTGGGCCACAGCTGTGTGTCTATGTGTTGGCACACCTTTATTTAAAACTTTCTGCAGCCTCCATTTGCAAAGAATTCTCTTCTAATGCTTAATGAGACTGGTAAACACATGGCAAAGAATCTGAGACCATTACTCCACACATGACCTCTCCAGATCATTCAGAGGTCCACACTGTGGACTCTCCTCTTCAGCTCATCGCACAGATTTTCCATGGGGTTTAGGTCAGGGGACTGGGGTGGTCATGGCAAAACCTTGATTCTCTGGTCAGTGATCCATTTTTGTGTTGCATTTTGAGGTGTGCTTTGTATCATTGTTCTGCTGGAAGATGCCATGGTCCAGTTTAAGCTTCTTGACTGAGGCAGTAAGGTTTTGATTTGATTTCTGCCGAAACTTGATGGAGCCAATGATACCATGTATCTGAACAAGCTGTCCAGTGTCCGAACAGCCCCACAATATCACAGAACCACCACCGTACTTCACGGTTGGGGGATGGGGGTATTGGGGGGGTTCTTCATGGCTGTCTTTGTTTTCTGCATAGTTATCTTTGTGTTTATGCCAAACCCACCTCTGGTGTTAGTTGCCAGAAATCTCTATTTTGGTCTGATCTGACCAAGGAACAGGGTCCCAGTAATGTCTGGCAAATAATAGGAATTTGTTGGTCTTTGACAGCAGAGGCTTTCTTCTGGCAACCTCTCAAACAACTTGTGGTTACGCAGGTGGTGTCTGATTGTAGTTCGGAGACGTTCTACCCCAAGACCTAACTAATGTCCACAATTCCAAATCTGTGATCTTTGGAGATTCTTTGGCCACTCAAACCATCCTCCTCATTGTGAGTGGGGTCAATATGGACATATGTCCTCTTCTTGCCACATTCTCAATATCTCCTCTTGCTTTAAACTTCTTAATTATTGCCCTGATAGTGGAAATGGGCATTTTCAATGGTTTGTTTTATATATACGTATATATATATATATATATATATATATATATATAGAGAGAGAGAGAGAGAGAGAGAGAGAGAGACTTTGACTACACTTTCACCCTGTGGTGGAGATAAAATCAGGCTAAAGAATTGAACTTCAAATATATTCAGTTGATCGACTATATTGAGGTTAAGGGAAAATTATGTAAACAGCAGCAAAGAATGGGTCAACCAAATACTGGTTGTCACTTTTTCCTGTAGGGGCAACGTAGAAAGAGAGAAGAGAAGAGAGCTATGTTCTTCTTAACTGAACTTTTCCATTCTGCTTGGCAAGGATGTATGCCCACTAAGCCAACAGGCCCAGGGCAGAGAGAGAGAGAGAGAGAGAAAAAGAGAGAAATAAGAATAAATGTATTTTTTTCCACGAGCTGAACATCATGCTCTGGGCCTCAAGGCCCTAGAGGGACGCTGATAAAGCACCTGGACATTTTTATAGACAAACCACTTATTCCTGTCCCCATATCGCTTGGGAAGACTGATAACTTTATATTTTTCCTGGGCTGAGAGCTGAAAGGGCCATGGGTTTGAAGAGGCCTTTCACCACTTTAATTGATCAAACAGAAGCCACAGGGCCCAGATAAAGCAAACCAGGGCCGATTTGCAGCACAATGGCTGAACCGTGTTGGGGGAGACCCAATAAAGAGTAAAAGACGACTCATTATGTCCCCTCATTGTACAGTATTAACCGCGTGTCACTTTTTAAAAAAGGGTCATTATACACATTCCTATTAGCCTCAGAGGTCACAGAGCAGGTCATTTTAAAGTGCATGCATTACTGTATTCACTTTTTGCTTCGTTACCACCATAACTAAAAGAGTTTTCCAGAAAAAAGTGCAAAAAGATGTAAGGTAGGAAAATGGAGTGTGAAAAGTGTGGAGCCACTTGATCAAATGTATGTTTTTCATTATCTTTAAGATACATTAATCTAAAAGCTTATGCTTAAATATCATTTTTGTCAAAAACAAGTCTCCCTGCCTTTTTGTAAATAAAGGAGTTCGAAGTAATGTGTAAGCATTGTCAGTTTCGAAACATACGATTCACTCCCCAATCCATATATGGAAACCATGTGGCAAAAACGGACTGTTTGGTCTTCTTTGTTTCTGTAATGTCACAAGAGCCAACTCACTTACATACAATCCCATTTCCAAAGAAGTTCAGACACTCTGCAGAATGTAAATTAAAACAGAATGCAATGTTGTGCAAATCATTTAAACCCTATATTTAAATAAAAATAGTACAAAGACAACATATCATATCATTTCAACATATGTTGAAATTGAGAGATTTTATTATATATGTACATTTTGAATTTGATGCCAGCAGCACGTTTCAAAAAATTTGGGACGGGGGCATGTTTACCACTGTGTTGCACCATCTCTTTTTTCAACAACACTCTATAACCTTTTGGAAACTGAGGAGAATTGCTGTAGTTTTGAAAGTGAAAAGTTTTCCCAATCTTGCTTGGTATAGGATTTCAGCTGCTCAACAGTCCAGGGTCTCAATGAGTTGTTATGGGTGACAGGTCTGGACTGCAGGCAGGCCAGTCTAGCAGATTAGAGATTTATCTGGATTCTCTAAATCTTTTAATGATATTATGTACAGTAGATGATGAAATCCCTAAGTTCTTTGCTGTTTTACATTGGGAAACATTATTGCACTATTTGCCTGCACAGCCTTTCACAGAGTGGCGAACCCCTCATTATCTTTAATTCTGAAAGACTTAGCCTCCCTGAGATGCTCAGGTGGGTCCTCATGAAATTCCTTGAAAGAACTCCAAAAGTCTACAAAGCTGCATCAATGCAAAGGGGTTAATTTCTAAAAGAATCTAAAATAGAGGATATTTTGATTTTTTATGGCAACCTCATAATGCCATGTTATTTCATACACTATGTGTCCAAAGGTTTTTAAACAACTGCTCATCCAACATTTCTTCTGAAATCAAGGGTACTAATATAGACTTTGTTCCTCATTTGCTGCATTAACAGCCTCTACTCCTCTGGGAAGGCTTTACACTAGATGTTGGAACATTGCTGTGAGGATTTGATGGCATTCAGCCACAAGAGCATTCGTGAGATAAGGTACTCATGTTGGATTATTAGTTCTGGATCACAAACACTGCTCCACCTCATTCTAAGTTGGTGATAACAACACAAGCTACATAAACTGTAGTGCCAAATTCACTTAACTCTCACATTTGACAAGGCTTGCTGGTTTGTTTGGGGTATTTTGGTGAGGTCGCCAGCATTACTTTTCATCTAAATGGAGTCTCGACTTGACATATTAGGTATTACTTGTAACAAAAAAGCAAATGTTTGAGAAGTTTGGCGCCAATTTCCTGAATGATGGGACGGTTAGGTCGTTCTCATCGTTAAGTCATGAACCAATGCATCCTTGGTATTCAGGGCCCATCAAGGACACGCCTGAGTACTTTTTACTCTGAGCCAGTCTTGGTATTTGTGTTGAGCAAGAACACAAGAATGCAAGAACACACAAACTGAGAAACAGCCTTGCGTGATAGTTACAATTGTGCTATTTCTTAGCCTCAAAGTCTTGGGTTTGACTGAGTTTTAGCCTGAAGGGAGAGATTTGGACAGGTACTAGACTTAATAGGAGGTAACTCACTCTCTGAATATGGCCACTAGTGTACATTTTGAGTGAGATCGCAGCTGAGTTCCAATGCTTTTTGAAGCTACATACACAATTCTGTGCAACTGCTTTTCCTCCTGGGGCCTGATACGCTAACATAAAAACTGTAGTACAATAATAGTAGTGGCGATTGTAATTGATTCTAACATTTCAGAATTTATGCAGCTGAATCTTCACTTTCAGACTGATGCCTTTTTTCATCATTGTGAGAGAATAAAGTGCATTTGGCCTTATTATATCTATGCTTATTCACCTACAGTGTCTTAGAGAGGAATTTAAATGTGTTTTTTCTCTGGAGTTTGGTGAGCGCATGCAATGAGCTATTCAGAGATTTCGCCATTATTTTTGCAGCAGTGCCGTGTCCTTTAGTGCTGATTACACTGAGGCATCATTTCTTTTACAGAATATAGCATGTGAAGTGAATTGCGCAGAAGCTGCTTCAGACAGAGGAGAAAACCCCTCAGAAGTAATTCACACCTAAACATTACTTACACACACAGATGTAATAGTGGGGGTAATTAGGGGGCTGCAGCTCTCCCAGTTTTCAGGACTGCAAATGCTAAAAACAATAACCCAAACAAAAGAGCACTTAAATATTTTTAGCATAGCAAAGACCCATTTTTGGAGAAAACTTGTGTTTTAATTTTATTTTGTTTCTAAACTACATAGCCAAAATTATGTGGACATCCTTCCTAATTACCGAGTTCAAGTGTTTGAGCCACACTCATTGCTAAAATCAAGCATGTAGTGATGCAATCTCCATTCACTAACAATGACAATAGAATGGGTCATACTGAAGGGCACAGTAACTTTAAACATGGCACTGTCATAGGATGTCCCCTTTTGCATAAGTCAGTTTGTGAAATTTCTGTCCTACATCTACCCCTGTCAACTGTAAGTGCTGCTACTTTGAAATGGAAGCACCTAGGAGCAACAACAGCTCAAACACAAATTGGAAGAAAACGCAAACTCACAAAGCAGGGTTCCCAAGTGCTGAGGCATGAAACGCATAAAAATCACCTATACTCTGTTGCATCACTCATTACAGAGTGCTTCTGGAAGCAACGTCAGCACAATAACTGTGTGTCTGGAGCTTCATGAAATGGGTTTTCATTGCCGAGGAGCTGCACACCAGTCTAGGATCGCTATGCGCAATGCCAAGCATTGGCAAGCATGCAGCCATTGGAGTCTGGAGCAGTTGAAATATGTTCTCTGGGGTGATAAATCATGCTTCACTATCTAGCAGCCTGAGGGACAAATCTAAGTTTGGCAGATGCCAGAAGAACACTACCTACCAGTATGCATAGCGCCAACAGTAAAGTTTGGTGGAGGAGGGTTAATGGGCCAGGCCCCTTAATTCCAGTGAACGGTCATGTTAATCCTACAGCACGCAAAGACATTTTATATTTATATGCTTCAAATGTTCTGGTTGCAGTTTGAGGAAGGCCTTTCTTGTTCCAGCATGACTGTGTCCCTGTTCACAGAGTAAGGTCCATAAAGACATGATTTGATGAGTTTCATGTGGAGAAACTCCAGTGACCTGCACAGATCCCTGAACACCTTTGGGATTAATTGGAATGTCAATTGTGGCCTTCTTGTTCAACATCAGTGCCTGACCTCACAAATGCTCTTTTGACTGAATGGGCACACATTCCCACAGACACACTCCAAAACCCTCTGCAAAGCCTTCACAGATGAGCGTGTGCTGTTATAGTGGCAAAAAAGGGGCTAACTATTATTAATGCCCATGGTTTTGGAATGTGATGTCCAACAAGCTCATATAGGTGTGAGGGTCAGGTGTCCACATACTTTTTTGTGAATGTTCAAAATCTCCAGTAGCATTGCACTTTGGAGCAGTTCAATATTGCATTTTAGAGTGAATTAAATCGCTTACCCCCAACTATTTGGGCATGTATAACTTGGCCAAATATTGTTTTAAAAATTTCAATCAACATAATTATTTCTCACTCTTATTCAGTTGTTTTTTTCAACCATTGTAATAATCTCCTGCTAGATATGTACATGTAGCTTGACTATGGGCACAACACAAGTGGTTTCTCACCTCATATCAACATTCTGATTGGTCAACACTTTGACTCATTTACATAAAATTCATCCAGTAACAGAGAGCATAGTCAGCAAGGTGTACATAAGATTTCAAGTATTCTTCACTTCCACACACCTGATCCAGCTAACTGACTGCTTATAGAACCCTTCATGAGCTGGATCAGGTGGATTGAGGCAGAGAATAAATTAAACTGTGCAGTGCTGTGGGTCACTAGGAGCAGGATTAAGAAACACTGCTGTAAATCATGTTTCCAAAAAACACAGTCAGTAAGGTGTACATCAGCTGTGGTTGTAAGTGTAGAGCAGTCTCTGGTTTTCTCTCTCTCCACATAATTCAAACGAAAAAGGACATAAAGCAAAACATTATATTTAGCATGATGTCACAGTGTTTGTCCCTTACACACTACTAGAAATTACAGCACCCCCAACCCCATACTCAGATTTGTCAGGGTCCTCCAAGCTTTTATTTAGTTTTGATCGTTTTTGTTCAGCCTGTTTCAAATTCATTGTTTTTGTGACATTATTAAAACCAAACATGTACTGCCTCATATTCAGCCAACCAAAGTTTGGCTCCCCCAAATCACACTGAAGTTATAAGGATTGTTTCAGCCCAGACTGCTTTGTGAATGAGACACAAAAGATTGCAAGCAATTGATTGGTGAAACCAGCCTTTTTAATATTAAAATATATGGAGATGTTGGAAAGTGGTCATATGAACTGAACTGGGAATCAAAAACAAACAAACAAACAACCCACCAATCAACCAACCAACCAACCAAATAAATAAATAACAGGGCCCTTTAACTAACCATGTGAATAATTAGGCTAACCCTTCACCAAATGTATTTAATAAGAAAATAGAAAAAAATAGGTCATTTTTCAACATTTAGTAATATTTATTACATAAAACATACATTCTTTATATACAGGGAATATAAACAAGAAAAATTTAGTGGACCATTTGATTTTAAAGCCACACTTTTGCGTCCTATGTAGTGCACTGTGTAGGGAGTAGGGAGCCGTTCGAGATTCAGCCAGTGACTTTAAGCATTCGTTGTTTTGTTCCGTCTCCGCGCCTAAGCGCGGCTGTTCTCAAAGAGCGGACTGTGATTGGTCGCCATCACTGACGTCCCGCCCTTCCGAAGAAATTTTGACTAATCACAGGGGACCGCTCGGAAACGACGCAATCGCACGCATGCGTACTGTGTGTAGCTTCGTAGCGCGGGAGTCTAATCAGCTGAAAGCGGAGCGGTAAGTTAGACACGAGCACTTAACGTACTCTGTAATAACAGACTCAAGGTTGGATTAAGTGTTGGTCTCTTGATATGGATTTGTAGGCATATCCGAATATTTGAACAAGTGGCTACAACGTCGCTGAGAAAGTTTAGAGTCTAACTGCTAGTTCGCTGAGTTGGCTTCGGTCTAAGCTGCTTATCAGTAGAGCTACGTAACCTTTATGAGCGTTTATTTACTTCGGTTCACTTGTATTTGTTTTTATCCGCTTTTATTATCTATTACGGATCGTTATGTATCGTTTCTCAGCTTTATACAACATAAATTATAGTATTCATGCCCATGTCATTCATTCACCGTCTATATTATTCGAAACCCCTACCTTGTACTTTCACTCACTCACTGGTCATTTTATCAGAGCCACCTACCACCAAGTCCGCTATAAAGATCAACAGTTAGAACCTGTAGGTCATCTGCTGCTGCTCAATTTATCAGTCAGTCTCTACCCCCTTTTATCATTGGTAAGTTTCTGACCACTGGGCCGCTGTTGACTAGATGTTATTTGAGTGGTGAACCGTTCTCAACACAGCAGAGACACTGACATGTCTAAGGCACTCATCTACGTATTAGATGAGTGTGTTAGACACAGTGGAATTGCTGGAGTTTATACACAGATCAGTACCACTGCTAGGTTCACCACCCAAAATATCCAGCCAGCAGCAGCACTGTGGTAAGAAATTGATCATTGGTAAAGGAATAGAGGATAGCCAACACAAATTGTGCAGTATCGGATGAGCTACAGTCTCTGACTGTACACCAGCATGGGATGGGTTTCCAATAAAGTAACCAGAGAGCATAAACTCTAGTGTATTCAGTACTGTGAAATAAACTTTTTGATTTGGATTAATCAATTAGTCTTGAAAAGAAGAAGATTTCAAGTATTCCTCGACTCCACACACCTGATCCAGCTAACTGACTGCTTACAGAACCTTCATGAGCTGGATCAGGTGGATTGAGGCAGAGAATAAATTAAACTGTGCAGTGCTGTGGTTCGCTATGAGCACGATTAAGAAACACTGCTGTAAATCATTTTTCCAAAAAACAAAAAGCCTCTTATCATAGATGTAGGAACAGATCTTCTGTATTGCTCTTAAAAGTGCTATTTTAAACAGTGTGACAGGTGCAGTAATAATAAACAAATTATGTTCCCCAATCTAATAAAGCAAAGCTATAGTATATTAATTAGGTTCCGTGCGGTCGGTAACTTCATAATCTTGCCTGATATTACCAACTGCACAGAAACATCCTGGTCATCAGTTATGTTAGATGTGCACAGTCCTGAAGCTCTACACCACATGCATGAGGCCAGTGCTTATAAAAAGGTATGTTCCATTTTATCAGTCCACACAAAAATCTCAGTTTTCAGTGACACAATGTGCTGTTTTTGACTGGATGGGTGGCTAAAAAAAACATTTTCAAAATGAAATGAAATTTCTGAGCCCTGCGTTTTAGACATAGTTTCAAAATGCAACTCATCCCTTCAACCGATATCATTTATTTTTCTATTTACTGAATAATTCATGTGAAACTGTCATTTTAGATTGTTATAGTGTTGCTATATTTATGACTTTTTGGCTTGTGCATGACCCTCTACCCTGCAACACTGCAAGATTTGTTAGCAAAAGTGTACATTACATTGTCAATTTAAATGATTTGCTGCAGCTCTAAAATAAACACTCTTTAGTGTTCTGCTAGTGTAAACTGTGTATAGTTTAAATTATTTCACTTACCTACATGGAGAGCTTGCTCTGTTCTTGCTTTTTTTTAACAACTCAGCAGGAAATAGTCCAAGAGTAAGTTACTCAAAACAGTTTTGTGAGGGTTGCAGACCACAGCAAGCTTCAAAATTACATGAACATTCAAGCTGCATGTTAATGAGCTACAGGTCACATCAGTTGAAACTATAATCTGTAGGCCATGTGCCTCCACAATCCATCAGTCATGTTGCTTCTCATGTGACATGACCTTTTGTTTGTGCCCTTGTAACATTATAAGCTTTCCTTAATTGTTATCTACATTGGCCTTGTCGCTCCTGTGCAAAACTAAAGATGCAAACTTCAGACACCAAACATGCCTTGGCTGACTCACTATATTTTGAGTAAGGGGGGATCGCTTTAATGATCAAGTCTTTCTGGAGCTGAATCAGGTGTGTTGGAGCAGGAAAACACTAACGTGCTGGGTTTGAAGTTGGAAAACATGCTATAGGCTTAGGTTCCTAAACATGGATTAGGCCTAGTCTAAATTGTGGTACCATTTTAGTCCAGTCAGTTTTACATAATCACCTTATTCAGCTTTTTGTCTTGTAATAAAAATACTAAAGTTTTAAATGTATTTTTAATGGGGCACTCTGGCCAAAGTGAAAAGTCCATCCATTGACATATCTATTAAAACATGGTAAACATGTCTACTCGCCCCCTGCAGTGGGCCCACAATAGAGAGTGAGATTTTCCAGTTTAAAGATTAGGAACAGCCTTTTCTGATGATGTAGCTTGAAGGTGAGAGGAACACTGTAAGTGTTTTTGGGAAGATACTTCAGAGTTAACATTATAGCTAGGAATCTGAATATCAAGTCTATATTAGCCTCTACACCAGTGGTACATCAGTGGATTTCTTTATTGCTGTCGGGGGGGGGGTCCCAGTGATGTATTTGTACAATGCATGCTGGGTATTGTAGTGAAAGAACTTTGATATACCAAAAACACAAAAGGGACGCAAAATTGTGAATTCTGTCGAACTGATGAGGTTGATGGATGCAAATAACATGTCAAATGCTAATTTCAGGCTGCAATGCCCCTTTAAGCGTGTTGAGCTTTTCTGTTTTATTTCCTCCAGTTTGTTTCAGCAGTGTGATGGAGGATGATTTCAGTCAGTCTCTCACTCCGCCTGTCTCTCCGTTTATGCTGGAGGATGTGTGTGCGCCGGCCGCGCGACCACCGTGCTTTACTTGTGTGTATGAACCAGGACGAGAAGATACACATACGCTGCCGTCCGACGGTTATGTCAGCAGAGGAGTGCTAAAGAGGTGCAGCATCATTATTTTAAGACAATACTAGCTTTAGTTCTGAAATTTAAAAGTCATTCAAAAAAAAATTTCACTTTTCTTGTATTTTATTCTTCTATTATATGTTATTATATTTTATTATTTATTATTATATTATATCATATTATTGTATTTATTTTATTTTCCTTTGAGGTCCACTAATGACGTTTATGTGGTTTTAGGTACCAGTGTGTCGTAATGTACTTCTGTGTGACCATTTTCCAACCTTTCTTTATCCCATTAATCAGACAGTTTTCGTTACTGTGCCCTTAAGACTGATACATCTAAAAGACTTCTGTTCTTACTACCTGGTTTGTTTGTACTTGATTGAAAAAGCAGTTTAGGATGAAGCACTCCTTATAACTTCAGCGTGAATGGGCGGAGCTAAAATGTTGTCTATGATATTGGCCCTTTAATCATGATGACTAAACTTCAGTTGCCTTTCAAAAGTTAGGAATGACAATATTTTAGATGTTTTATTCAATAATAACTTTGGAGTACTGTTTAAATATTAGAAATTAATAGAAGGTACTTGAAAGTATTTTAGATGTTTTGTTCAGTTTAATCTTGCCCAGTCGTATTTCAAGAAGGTATTAAATGATAGGTAATGTACTGAAATTGTCTGTTTATATTAATTTCTTATTAATGTAAGTTAATATAAGTTTTCTGCCTTGAGATTTGATCAGCACTTTTGGAATATGAGGTGTTCTGGATGTTAATTTTATCATGACTTGATGTTACACAGCTTTCTCAGTCATCTAATGCTGTGCTCATCATTTTGAACATTTCTTTATTTTTTTGACAGTTTACTACTAATTACTTGAAATTTATGAAGTTGTAGAATATTAGCAGTATATTAGAATAATTTTATGCAATTCTGCGTCTGCAATTCAGTTTTGTATATGATTTGGATAACTTTGTTGTTGATACTACAACGATGCAATTTCCCTAATTATGATAACGATATCATTATAATAATTAAGGAAATCCATTATCATTATTGTGATTAATCTCAATTATATCATTACTTCGTTAATAAAGTTTCTGTCTATCTCTCTGTTACAAACTGTCTGCTTCATATTCTACTCACCATTGTTTTTCTCCAGATTGCTATTAAAGCTGGATCCATCTCCTGCAGATTTTGAAGTGGATACTGTAGATATTTTTGGCTTCCCCTGGGTGACTGAAACAGCACTGGTGGAGTCCACTAAACTTCTGTTTGGCTTGTTCAGGTGAGTGTACACAGATTGTGTGAGTTTGGAACTCGGCCACACTGTCTGCTGACAGAGAGAGTTCGCTAATTTCACAATCTGTCCACTATTTCAGACAAAAAGTGTTCCGACTGGAAACTCTGGTACAGTCCAGCTCGCATGATTTCGGTAAGCAGTACTTCTCAACCTTCTGTTTGTTTTGTAAAACGCTCTTGAAAGTGCTTTTCCACAATATACAATTGATACCTGTCTGTAAATCTTCCTTTAGGTCAGTGGTTCCCAACCCTGGTCCTAGAGTACTCATTGCCCTACGCATCTTTATGTTATCCCTGCTTGCAGAACACCTCACCCAACTAATCAGGGCTCAGTTTCCCAAAAGCATCTTAGTGTTAAGATCGTGTTAACTAGGAAGAAAGAGAGGTTTCAGTGTGATGCTCGCTCTACCATTTAGGAATCGTCTTTGTGCTAAGGTGCCTGTATGTTACCACAGTATGTAGTATATTCACATGTGCTAAAGTTGGTCATATTCAAAATTTCCATGTGCATTCTTAGTAATGCAGTGCAACTTTGAATTGCATAGCTATCTAGCTGCCAAGCTAGCGACAAGCAATTTTTGTCATCTCAAATAAACAATAAAAAGCACATAATAACAAAATGTTATTAGTAGAATTTGGGTCGTAGTTACATTAATATGTTGTATAGAAAATAGGCTTGTTGCCATGTAAGTAGTTGCGATGAACAGTTTTTTTTTTGTTTTGTTTTGTTTATTGTGTGCAACTATTGAAGTATAAGCCTACAGTGCTTAAATCGCCTGAATACCTGTCTTTCTTTCTAGCTGTCGAAACAACTGCCGCCAGAAACAGTTTAAGCTAAAATAAACAAACATCACTCTCTGCTGCCCTCTAAAGGTGTAATAGCCCCAGTCAGAAACTAAAGCAAGTTTTTGTAAGACCCATAACGTGTCTCAATTAAGGTGTTTTCTGTTTCCTGCTGTTTACATGTTTTTTTCTCAGCCCAACTGATTTAAATGCCTAGCACTAATATGCCAAAATCTAATGCACAGTATATACCTTCCACAGTACATGGTATTTCTGTTTAGTTTGAAAAGAGTGATTGTAGTAAAATGGACTTTTGATTTATTTTGATTTGTGTGTTCTCAGTGAATGAATGTGTGAGTAACACTTGTGGTTGTTTCCTTTTTAGGTCAGGCTAGTGGTCTTCATTATGAAGCAGAGGAGCTGAGACAGCAGTGTGTGCTGTTTCTCACCTACGTTAAGGTCTTTATTCACAGGTAAAGCTTTACTATAGCTTAGGTGTGTCAAACTCAACCACTAAAGGGGCCATATTAAAAAGTCTCAACAAGTCCGTGGGCCAAAGGAGACTTATGTTTTCACTTAATTTTTAAATTACATTTTTTTATATCCTGAACTGGCCATTGTTTATTCAAAATATGACAAAATGTCAACAGCAAAATCTAGGCACTTGTAGTAGACTTTGAAATATTATATTACATGAATCCCATAGTTTGTTATTGGGGGTGGGGGACATACATTTTGTTGCAGTGTGTGCTGGGGACTGAAGTGCAGCATACTGTGGAACATGCTTATATTAATAGAAAATTAACCTCTTATTCTCTAGGGTATATTTTGGTTTGTCCTTCTGAATTTACATAGCCAAAACGTAAGGTAAATTATTCAGTAGCTGCCTGAAATAAATGTAAATTCTTATTTTACCGGTGGTCTCAAGGAGTTGAAGAGGTTAAAATGATTTCATGGCCCAGATAGGACTGTGCCATGGGCCTGATCTACCCAGCCTGCCTTTTGTTTGGCATATGGACTATAGCTAAATACATGTTAAATCACCTTTTCTTCTTGACTTTTTTAAAGCATCTTGAAGAATTGTATTGAATTGGAAATCAGGACCCAACCAAGATATCTTTTGGCTGATAACTGGGCTCTGCAGATGTAATGGCATGAGTAGAAATCCTGAGTAGGGTGTTACTGCATGCTGGAAAACCTTTGAATGGGAGGGGCTTAACTCCAAATAGTTTAGTGGGTTTTCTGTGACACTAAGTTCTGTTTTCCTGCTGGCTGGTTGTAAAACAGAATTATCTTCCTGATAAAATAAGAGAAATGTGTTCATATTTGACCTTATGTGCAGTCAGTGCATGGTTAGGTCACAATGTACATTTGATTTTTTAAAACAATCTAAAATGTTTGTAACTGAAAGGGCTAGAGCCGAGTGTGATCCACATTGTAGTCTTAAGATTTCTTGTTTACTGTCTAAAAATCAAGTGGATATGCATTTACTCTTATTCTTCCAGGATTTTTGCTCTGATTGGTTTTCATTCCATAATTAATCATTCATTTATAATTCTTAGCTCTTCAAAATTAGTATCGATGACAGTTTTGATGTCTGATGGGCCCTGCATCGGTCTGTGATGTATCCTTCTCATCAGGTTCCTGGAGGTTGCTCAGCCTGTAGATGAAGGCTTTGTTCATGCGTACTCTGAGTTGGAGGCCCAGCTGCCCTCTGTTCTAGTGGAGGAACTGTTTGGCATCACACTGCTTATTGGCCGGCTCAAAGACCTGCCCGCTAACGTCCAGAGCGCACTGACCATCCACCACCAAGGAAAGGTACAGCAGCAAGTGTCTCTGCTGTATTAAAACGATAGTTCTGCCAGAAATGAAATTTACCTATTTCTTCTGTTTTCTAAATACAGTAAATCAGCCAAGACAATGGTGTCTGGTTTTCATCTTTAGCTCTACCCTGGAGCTGCAAGTGTAGCTAATGTAGCTAAAAAGTCATGCATAGCCTAAATCTAAACCTAAGTCATTGCACACTTGCCTCGAACTGTGATAATTTCAAATATACTTAATTAGGTGGTTTCTGACACTGTATGACACTGTTCTCTCCAAAAAAAGGACAAAAGTGTGTTGCCTAAGAACAGCAGTAACAGCCATCTTTTGTTGTCAATTTTGGTTGTATTGTTGGTCTATTTATATGCTAATTGTTGGAGTAAAAGTTTTCATTGCTTGTTGGCTACATAAGTCTTATAGCTGCAGAGCCAAACTAAAGAAGCAAACTTCAGACGATTACATTTGGGAAAACCATGTGAATTAAATTTTTGACTTTCTGATAAATGGAAAGGAGGTGAAAGAGAGTAAATGAATGTCTCTCTGCAGCTTTTCCCTCCGTCATGGCATTTATTACACCTGCACCTGGACATCCACTGGTCTGTGCTGGAAATACTGCATCTGCTTGGCCAGAGGATGATGGGTAAGTGCCTGTTATAAAAGATGAATTTTCCAAAAATGCTAATGTTTTTAACAATAAATGAAAGCTAGTAGTGACCAGGTAGTGTTATGCAAACTGTATCACGTCACTCACTCATATATTGTTTGGAAAGAATAACAGCCATCTAAACAACAAAGCTGTTGACCTTGTTGATCATTTTGTCCATATTTTTATTCAAATATGCTGTAGTAGGAATAAACTCATAGATATATGTACACTTTATCCCTGAAAGCAGTCTTTCATTTTATTGTTGTTGTTATTGTTTGATAAAACAAGCAAATCCATGACAATTAATCAATCACTGTCGTCCAGTCATCTGATACTTTTCTAAAGCAAAAAGTGTCTACCACTTAAAAGAAAGCTTTTCCTGATGACACATTTGTATGCTTTTTATGTTGACCCTCCATAGGTCAGGTGGTGTACGCTCATAAGTTTGTGGATTTAACTGGAGAAACGCTGACTAACATCAGCCTGTTTGAAGATCATCTCAACAATCTCCTGTGTGACCTTATCATTCTGGCCATGAACAAGTACAGCAAGGTGTGTTTGTGCACAATGGTAAAGACATTAATATGATGGTGCAGCCAAAAGATCAAATTTGCCCAATTTTCCCTCCTAAACCCCAATGTAGTTGGTCAGCCAAGACATTTTTTTTCCAGTTTTGTGTGGCACTGGAGCTACAAGGTTAATGTGGCTAGCAAGTATTGGAAGCACATCTCCCACGAATTAGCATCATGCAGTCTGCATACGTGAATCACAGTTGCCTGTGCTGAGTCAGACTAAAATAGACCTGTGTGGTTTTGGTACAGGAATTTCCACTTTCCACATGATTTAGCAAAGGTACACAATTTTACTTTTACCGTAAATGTAGTTAATCGGTCAGCTATGAGGATAACGTTGCTGACAAACACTGGAAGTAAATAGTTAGACAAACTGGGGTAAGTGGAAAATCATGGAAATTAGATTTTTGCCAAACTATTCATAAAAAAAAAGTAGTAGCAGCCATCATGAAGCCTAAATTTTGTCCATGTTCATAGATAACTGGGCATACATGGTGATATCAGAATCATATCAATGTCAGCAGATGTTTGCTTTTAAGATTTGGACGATATTTAATGGTGTAGTCAGTGTACTCCAGAAGAGTTGTAGGTGCTGGGCTACTGTGCTGCATTTTTTTTTCATTTTACTGCATTTGTAACCCCCTATAAATAAATGCTACATTTCTCTTCAAATGTTTTTGTATCTGTATTGGCATCAGCTGATAGGTAGAAAAATACTGGATATCTGCATTGGCCCACAGTTCACATATTGGTGCATTTAGGGCTGAAAGATTAATAGTCCTTATGTTGAAATCGCAATATGAAAGGGGGCGCAATTTTCAAATCGCAATAACTGTGTTTTAAATATAGCCTACATCAGATACCAAATATACCTTGGCTTATTTATTGCATTTGGTTTAAGGAAGGAAACGTACATGTGTTGACTGAACCATCTCTTGACTATAACTGTGTTTGAATGTGACATTTACCAGGTCTCTCTCTCTCTCTCTCTCTCTCTCTCTCTCTCTTTTTCTCTTTTTCTCTTTCAGGTGAGACCAACTGAGACATTGACCAGCAACCATTATTACTGTGCTTGTACCAAAGAACTCTGGATTCTCCTCATTCATCTGCTCGAACATAGATGCAAAACCCAACACACACAGGTATATGCCCACACACATTCACATATTTACTCTGAGTGTACTCACTGCTGAGTTATTCTCACTGCACTGTACCTTGTTTCCTCAGTCGTTTTGGGGCTATGTGAATGCGCTGCTGCAGGCTGTCCTGAAAGGGGCACCTACAGGCGACCGTGACCCTGGTCTGCCAGCAAACTGTAAGGATCCACTGGGTTTCACCTGGTGGCTAATCACACACCTTGCCCAACTCGGCATGTACAACCGCAATGGGACGCTACAGAATGAGGTATGACATCATCAGACTGTAGTACACAACAATTAGTTCTGATCTCTGATTGGCTGAAAAATGTTCTACACGTTATACTTGATAACAGCAGGTTTTCAAGAGACGTATAATTTCACTGACCACCGGTTGCTTAGCAGCACCAAAGGTTGTTTTAGTCTAAGCAGGGTTTGTACGGTCATGAAAATTTTGGAAAAGACATGAAATGTAGATATTTGGTTTTCCTGGCCTGGAAAGGTCATGGAAAATATTAATTGCTGGAAAAATTATGGAATTTCCTGGACTTTCCCCCCATGCGGTTTATCATCTTATCAAATTTCACAAAAAGCCCCAGGACTAATGTATCTGCATGTGGACTAGCTTTACTATGTATGTTATGTTAATATGAATCTTGACTAGCTAAGCTGTAACATTCAGGACGTGTTGTGGGAGGCGTTTTGACATTCGAACACTGGAGAAGGCGAATTAATAATGAGCTAAACCATAAAAAACAAACAAACAAAATAAGAAACCAGTGTAGCAGAAAACATCACTGTTACAGGCTCAGTGAACCTGAACTATGAAAACAGCCAGTTTACATTTTAAGCTAATATGAGTATTGTCTTAAAGTGGAGCAGATTTGGCTTTTTTCTCTCTCTCTCTCACTGTCTCTCTCTCTCTTTCTCTCTCCCTGTCTCTCTTTCTTTCTCTCTCTCTCTCTCTCTCTCTTTCTCTTTCTCTTTCTCTTTCTCTCTCTCTCTCTCTCTCTCTCTCTCTGCATTTTCTCTGCATATTAGTGTTTTGATGATACTGCAGACGTTGATGCTTTTAAGGCACAATGTGGATTATGACCATTTTGACATTTAAGGGGTTTTCATGCTTAGATCTCTCTCGCTCTCTCTCTCGCACACGTACATGCGCTCGCCCGCTCGCTCTCACACGCGACCCTGGCACGTCACTATTTGCATGAGCCAAGACTTAAAACTTACGATATTATTAAACACGGTTGATTTTGTCATAGCGTCAAGATAAGAAAAAGACTGACCTAAGACAGCCATCATGGTCACCTGACACTAAACGATCGAGCGCGACGCAACTCCAGCAAGACTCTCATGATTTTATTCCAACATTGGAAATTTGCGACAGTGAAATTGCTTGAAAAGTCTTTTGCTGTAAGGGCAGCATAACACAAACATGAATGCAGTATCATTCATGTATCATTCAGTACATGAGCTAACTGCTCAGTACTGCAAAGTACAGCTCAAACCACATCATCAAGTTCGCTGATGACACGACTGGGTGGGTCTGATCAGCAAGAATGATGAGTCAGCATACAGAGAGGAGGTGCAGCGGCGAACGGACTGGTAAGGAACCAACCATCTGTCTCTGAATGTAGACTAAGGAGATGGTTGTTGACATCCGAAGAGTGCAAGGTGACCACACCCCACTGACCATCACTGGCTCTTCTGTGGAAATCGTCAGGAGCATCAAGTTCCTTGGTGTCCACATCACAGAGAACCTCACCTGGTCCCACAACACCAACTCCATAGCCAAGAGAGCCCAGCAGTGCCTCTATTTTCTGCCGAGACTGAAGAAAGCTCATCTCCCCCCTCCCATCCTCACCATGTTCTACAGGGGGACTGTGGAGAGCATCTTGAGCAGCTGCATCATTGCCTGGTTTGGGAATTGCACCGTCTCCAACTGCAAGACCCTACAGCGTATAGTGAGGACAGCTGAGAAGATCATCGGGGTCTCTCTCTGTCTGTTTACTGTGTTTAATGTCTGTTTTAATTATCATACTTATTGTACTGTTTCTAGTTTAATTTTTTTGCACATTTGCGTCTGCATGTACTGTCTATTTTGTTCCATGTTGCACCTTGTTTCTGGAGGAATGTAATTTCACTCCACTGTGTACTTGTACATATGGAATGACAATAAAAGCCTCTTGACTTGACTCATTGATTGCAACCCCATTTCCAAAAAAGTTTGGACGCTGAGCCAATTGTAAATAAAAACAAAGTGCAATGATCTGCAAATCATTTAAATGATTTAAACCCTATATTTTGTTGAGAATAGTACAAAGCCAACATATTAAATGTTGTAATGTATTGTTTTTTGTAAAATGTTTGCCCATTTTGAATTTGGTGCCAACACCATGTTCCAAAAAATTTGGGGCGCAGGCTAACAAAAGGCTGGTGAAGTTGTGTAATGATTGATTGGCAACAGGTCAGTAATATGATTTGGTGTAAAAAGAGCATACCAGAGAGGCTGAGTCTTTCAGAAGTGAAGATGAGGAGGGGTTGACCACTCTGTGAATGACTGCGTGAGCAAATAGCATAAATAATAAGCAAAATTTAAGAATAACATTTATCAATGTAAAATAGTAAAGAACTTTTGCTTTTCATCATCTGTGGTACATAATATCATTAAAAGGTTCAGAGAATCTGGAGAAATCTCTGTATGCAAGGGACAAGGCCAAAAACCAGTATTTGCTGGCCGTAATCTGTGGGCCTTCAGGCGGCACTGCATTACAAACAGACACCATTCTGTAGTGGAAATCACTGCATGGGCTCAGAAGCACTTCTGAAAAACACGGTCTATGAAAACTGTTTGTCGCTGCATCCACAAATGCAAGTTAACTCTAAAATCGAAAGAAGAAACTGTACATAAACAGGATCCAGAAATGCTGCCACCTTCTCTGGGTCTGAGCTCATTTAAAACGGACTGAGGGGAAGTGGAAAGGTGTCCTGTGGTCCGATGTATCAACATTTGAAATTCTTTTTGGAAATCATGGACACTTTGTCCTCCAGGCTAAGGACCACTCAGCTTATTATCAGTGCACAGTTCAAAAGCCAGTATTCATGATGGTATAGGGGTGCATTAGTGCACATGGCATGGGTGACGTGCACATCTGTGAAGGCGCCATTAATGCTGAATGATATATACATGTTTTGGCAACATATGCTGCCATCCAGATGATGTCTTTTTCAGGGAAGACCTAGCTTATTTCAGCAAGGCAATGCCAAACCACATTCTGCAGGTATTACAACAGCATTGCTCTGTATTAAAAGAGTCTGGGTGCTAAACTGGCAGTCCAGACCTTCACCACTGATAACATTTGGTGCATTATGAAGTGAAAAATACACCAAATGAGATCCTGAACTGTTGAGCTGCTGAAATCCTATGTCAAACAAGAATGGGAAAACATTTCACTTTCAAAACTACAGCAATTGGTCTCTTCAGTTCCCAAACACTTACAGACTGTTGTTAAAAGAAGAGGTGATGAAAAACTGTGGCAAACATGCCCCCATCCCAACTCTTTTGGAACGTGTTGTTGGCATCAAATTCAAAATGGGCATATATTTTTCAAAAAACAATAAAATTTCTCAGTTTCAACATTTGATATGTTGTCTTTATAGTATTTTCCTTTAAAAATGTGGTTTACATGATTTGCATTTCATTGCATTCTATTTTTATTTACATTCTGCACAGCATCCCAACTTTTTTGGAAATGGGGTTGTAGATTTATTTATTTTTTTGTCTTTTTTTCTATTCTGGGTACTGAAAGTTGTAAACTGACTCTTGTTACATCCTTCTCCTAAATACTCTAAAAACTGCATCAAAAGTCACTGACATCGTGGATTTGGAAGAGACTAAAGTCACTGGGAAACCTTGGTAGCCTAATAAATACATTACCTCCCCACACTGAACTTTAGTTAGATAACTCATCAAGTATATCTTTGTTAATAATAACAAAAAAAAAAAATGTTTCCGGCTGGTAATTTTGGTGGTTCCTAACACTGAAATGGCCACTGGAGTAAACGAAGAGCGTGTGAGTTGAAGTTTAATCTTGGTGAAACAAAATATAATAAACTGCAATTCAGTAAAAATTGTGGTAGTAGGACTGTCATCTTTAATTTGGCCACCAAACTGTAATTACTCTAGTAATAAAGAACAAAATTGCTAATGTCACACAAACATTATTGTTTGGGGCTGCTTAGCTAAGCCTGATTCCTTCTTCTCTGAATGTCTAAGGCTGTTTGAATTGGCCTTTTTCAAATGTTGTGCTAGAACAGAAACACAAATTCACTTGTGTTTTTTCACAAGACCCAAAGCTATTTTGTCTGATGCCTGAAAGCAGGGCACGCTAAAATAAACATTGTACCGTGTAGGTGAGTTTTCATACAGGCAGGTGTCAGCCTGCAGCACCACATGGCTTCATCCAGCATAGCTCAAAAGCCTCGTTTCTACAACAGTCTCATCTATACAGAGTTTGTGATGTTTGCTCATTGTTTATTTTTTAAACACGTCAACTGAATTTTTATTTAGGAGCACCAGTGCGATTGTTTAACAAACAAAAAAAACAAACAAATTTTGAGTCAGCTACCACTTCACATTAGGTATATTATTTATGCGTGTTCATTATGTGTGAATACAAATGAATTTTTAGCTAATGATTAATTGTTAAAGAATTTTGATTAGTAATTGTCTGTTTTGTTCATTTTAAACAACTAATAAAGTGCAAACCTAAAGCAGATAAATTGACATTATTTCTCTTGCTTAGCTAGCTCTTTACTTTGAAGCTAATGAGATGATTCAGAGTACTTTGCATAACAAATGTCTACAATAACACAGTCAACAAAAGCTTACATTATATTTGAGACTGTTAAAACTTTTTTTCTACCTTTTACGTGCCAAACATGCCATAATTAGCCCTAGCTGGTTCCCCCTAAACTGTATGTTATAACACAAAGTTAAAAGTTACCAGAAAAGTTAGACGGAAGAAGTGATTTCTTTTATTTACACATTGTGGCTCAAACCAAACCTCATAATGCTTTTGGGATGACTGTGGAAAACAATTACGTTCAAATTAAATAATTGCTATTATTTAAAATAATTGAGATCAGACGGTCATGTGATATATCAATAAATGTGTAACTAAGATGTTACAGTAAGTAAAGACCACCTGGCAAACTGGGTTACAGACCAAACTTATAAGAACTGCTTGTATAAAGACATACTTTGTGTTGATTAGAAATTAGAAAATCAAATGAAAATAAAGAAACTGCAAGAAAAAGACAGCACATTTTAAATGACAAAAATATAGGATCTTAGTCTTGTTCATCTATGAGCTTGGACAATGTAGAAAAAAATCTAAATGCTCAATTAAACATCCTCTGTGACTGATAGGAAGAATAAAGAGAAAAGAGGGTATAAAAAGTTCATATTAAGCTCGTGCTCATAGATTTTTCTGCGTGCTCTTTTATTTTTTTATTATTTTAAATCAAGAGCGCCAGTACTCCTTGGCTCACTGTAGAACCCTCTATGTTGGGTATAATAAATGTGGTATTAATGTAGGATATCACATCACTCAAGTAATCTGCTTGTACTGAGCTCCTAAAGCAGTGGTCTCCAACCCTGGTCCTGGCCCTGGTCCTGAAGAGCTACCTTCCTGCAGAGTTCAGCTTCCCTGTCCCTTATTTAACTCTAATACATCTGATCCAGCCAATCAGGGACAGGAAGAGATTGATTAGCTAGAGCTGTGGCTGAAGCTAGGATCTGCAGCAAGGTAGCTCTCTAGGACCACAGTTGGTGACCACTGCCCTAAGGGGACTTTGCAGAAATTTAAAATCATGAAGCTTCCAGGACAGCACAAGAAACTGTTCTGTGTAAATCTCTTATGCATGCACATAAGTTTCTTGTACTTACCTGAAAATCTGAAGATTAATTTTTTACGAAGGTACTTTTAGGTGCTCAATATCTTGTTTTTGTTTATTTGTTGTCTTTCAGAAACAGCTAGAGGATAACTGGAGTTTTGTGTTGGAGCTGCTGAAGTCCAGCTGCGATATGAAGGTGAAGCTTGCGTTTAAATGCTCTTATTTGGAGAGTGAATCTGTATTGTCTACTCAAAACACAGTTCTTGTCCTGGAGGACTTTAAACTAGCACAGTTTGGTGATTTCCTGCTCAAGCACAGCAACTAAACGTGGAGCAGTATTACCAAAACATTCTTACTGTTAGGTATGTATATGTGCATGTGTTCATTTAAACATCATTACCCTTTATGTCCTTGTTGTACTTCAGGCCGCAGTGCCAGAGGAGCAGATGCGGATGCATGTGCACTGCTGTCTCTCTCTCAGCCTGATGTGGGGGTCCAATGTCAGTGCTGTAAACACACTGTGGGAGTACTACAGTAAAAACCTGGTGGGTATTTAATATGCTAAGTTCATGCAAACCAACAAAGAAATCATGCTAATTTAATAAAAAAGCTTTTTGAGAAGCTAGGTGTCTACCAACCTTTGATGGTCAGTGCATGTATAATGGCAAAGAGTTGTAGTACTACTCTGATGGATAGTAGAGCTTTTGTCCGCTGTATCTCTTAATTTGAAAGAAAAGAAACATCCATCAGCATGGGTAAAACCTAAAACTAAACAGCTGCCAAAAATTTTACTGCTAGTGGTCTGGGGGCTGTTTTGAAAATCAGTTTCATAATGTGTTCCACTAAATACCAGGTGATTGTAATCCAAAATTTGATGGCCTCTGCCTTTCAGCAAGATAATGACCCCAAACACACATCAAAATCCACACAGAAGTGGTTGCGAGAACACAAAATAAAAGTTTTGCGATGATCCTTAAAGTCTCCAGATTTGAACCCAACTGAAAACCTGTGGTAGTAAGGTAGTGTAAAAATAAATGTGCAGTTTATCGATTTGTGGTTTATTGATTATATATTGGTTTTAGCTCATTTTCATGAAGGATGCTGGTGATTCTGGAGCTGAGTGTAGCTCACAGGATTTTATCGCTGCCTCTCTGTGTTTTTCTGTCTGGATGCAGAATGGATCATTCTCTGTGCCGTGGTTGGGTGTGTCTGGTTTGGGCAGCATTAGCCCCACTCCCCTGACCCTGCTGGAACAGGCTAAAAGCTGCTGCAGTTCTGAGCCCATGACTTCCGCCAGCCACACTCAGCTTTATCGCTCTGCTTACTCCTTCCTCATCTTTCTGCGCATGCTGGCGCTCCACCTGAGCCAAGAGAGTGCACCTGGTGCACCATGGAGGCAGATCAAGGGCAGGTAAGTGGCCTGGTCAGTGTGGTCATGCAGTAAAAAGAAGCCAGATGAATGGAAACTGTATCATTGTTGAAAGGTGGCAAGTGAATTGGCTGTGTAGTGCAGTGCTTCCGACTCCAGCCCAATTTAACACATTTTTTCAGTTTAAGTTTTTTTTTTAATGATACCATGATATAATTTTGACCTTATCTCCCACTACTATGTAAAGATTTGCATGGGTTAACCATTTAAGATGCCAGTCTTTGTTCAGGTATTTGTTACATTTTAACACAGGAAGACCGACTGAGAAGGCAGATGTAGCGTGGCTTTATGATAACTAGGCTAACTATTCTAGCTGATGTTAGCTAGGTCCAGAAACTGTGAAAATGTTTTTATTTTGCCAGCTAATATGTTGACACATTGTCCACTGAGGACGACCTCCAAAGTTGTACCAGTCAGATGTTATTCTTAGGTATTTGTCCATTAACTCTTGTGGATGCTTGAATATCATTACTCAAAATGCTAGAAGTGTGTTAGAGCAGGGCCTGATCTGACTTTTGATCTCAAAGTGTACGGTGTGTGTGGATGTGGGGATGTGTGGGGGTTTAAGAGTGAGACAGGTGCTGTGGTGTCCCTCTGAAGTTTTGATATGTTCCTATCTCCCCCGGAGAGCTGCTCTCTCTGATGTTTGAGTAAAGCAGCAGGAGTCTAGAGCCCATATCCCTCAGACTGGAGCTGTGTAATATCATTCATCATTATTACAGTGAAGGATACACAGTGATATCGGAATCATATTGGTATCAGCAAATGGTCAATGGACAGATTTTTTAGATTTCAAACCAGTATTTGATAACGTATTTATTGTCCAAGCAGAATGTTCAGAACACTCTGGGCTTCCAGAGGAAGAACTTGTTGCTCAAAAGATGGCTCAGGAAACTTAATGGTGGGCAACCCTTTAAAAATGATTAAACATTTTGTGATTCCTTCTTTGCCATCCCACTGCCAAAGGGGGTGCTGACAGGTGAAGAACCCCTGCCCTAGGACAAATATTATTAGAGAAAAAGTGGACAATATTTCTGGTCCAAATTGTAATAGTTATTCATAGCATCACAACTGAGAAAGATCTTAGTGCTGATTGAGAAATGGTTGAGTTTGTAGTGCAGTTTCTGTCTTTAGTTCAGTTGCAGATAAACATGAACATTATTATCTCGGTAAATTTAAGCACAATATGTGTCTTTGAGGCCTCTACTAAAACTCAAGAGGAGACACATGGAATCATGAGTCTTGATCTCAGGAGAAATATCTGATCATCCTGTCTTTCCCTCTGATGCCATTGTTGTCTAGGAGAAACTACAAAGAAGACCTTTTTTGATTGTTCTTTCTTATGAGCTACTGTGCTAAATGTCTGGATTTCATTCATTTCACTGCATTAACTTACAAGTGATGAATGTGATTGTAATTGTAGGGCGTTTTGTAGGTGTTTCTGTTAAAATGGCCAGTGAATGTACCTGCAAGGGAGGTGGAGCTAATAAACAGACTACCATCTGTATTTGATGAGATAATTATGAAGGTGTGGAAAATCTGTAGGGTAGCACCGATATAGGAATTGTGGGCTGCTAATGTCGTTTTTTTTCATGTATGTGCATGTGCTGATGCCAATACATAAACATTTTATGAAGTGCAGGAATTGAAAGGATACAGAAATATCTGGATCAGGATTATGGAGAAATAAAACATTGATTTCTATAGGGTTACAGGTGTAGTAAAATGAATAAATGCAGATGTTTTAGCACAAAAGCATCACCATTGTTACCTAAATCAGTACCAATGCCGATACTCTCTCTCTCTTTATTTCTCTCTCTCTTTTTCTTTTTTCTCTCTCTTACTTTCAGTGTCTCTCTCTCCTCTCTCTCTCTAATTCTCTCACTCTGTCAGTCTCTCTTTCTCTCTCTATCTCTTCTCTCTTGCTTTCTCTTTCTATCTCTTCTCTCTTGCTTTCTGTTCTTTTTCTCATTGACTTTATCTCATTCTCTCTCTCTCTCTCTCTCTCTCTCTCTCTCTCTCTCTCTCTCTCTCTCTCTCATTCACGCAGCAGGGATTGAGGCTGGTTAGACTGGGGGGCAGGTAGGTTATATACCCTGCAGTGAAGAATGGTCAGTGTTAGAGGAATTCATGAGTGAGGAGCTCACAGTATTGTTTGTGTTTATTCCCGTCTGTTTGTTTGTTTGTTTGGCCGCTTGTTTATTCTGGACAGCTTTTTTCTGATGAGCAGATGCTACATATTCCCGAAGCCTAAACACACACACTCCCTGCTGGGCTTATTAATGTGTGCGTGTATATGTGTGTATGTGTGGTTGGCCCAGCCCAGCCCGGTCCCTGCCAGAGCCTGCTCCGCGGTGTCTGGAAAACCGAAAGCCTTCGTTAAGGCGAATTAACCGCCGCACTCATTAGCTAATTAGCCTTCATGTCTGTCGTGTGTCTGAGCACGCTCCAGACAGAGGGAAGTCATTATCCGGATTTATTTCGTCCCAGACGTGCACTGGCACCCCAGCGGGCAGAACCAGGAGTGAGTCGTGGTTCTGTTTGGGTTGGGGTTAATGATGGGCATTTTAACTATTTTTGCCACTCAAATCTGTGCACTTTTAAATAACTGGTATTCATATATCCTGATGAGAATCTTTTACATTTGAGTGTCCACTTTATGTCCACCTTATGTCCAGAGACCACCATTCATTTAATTAATTTCTAGTTATTAATTCTTCAGTGTCATTAAAAAAACAGAAAAAAAATTACACAGAAGCTTCAAAAACTAAATATATTAACATTTTCAGTATTTAGTATGTTTACCCTTAGCGCTTTTGGTTTTTCAAAGAAATCTGGGATAATTTTAGAGATGTTTTTCCACACCTCTGAAGTTCAGTCTTAGAAGTTGGTTTCATTTCCTGCTTCTCATGTTCCAAGTAAATTTACACTCATGAGTCATTCTCCAGAGATCAGACGTCTAGGCTTAGTGTTCTAGTGCAAATTATCTTATTCACCTTTCTCATTTTCTCGGTAACAGCTTCTTGACAGCTGCACATCCTTTCATATCCATAGCATTGAATTGTCTTCTCACAGTGGAAGGATGGACAGAAACACCTGTGGATTTTTTCAGATCCAATCAGATTTTCTCCTCTCTCAAAAATGAAAGCTTTAGGTATACGCTTAAAAATCCAAAAGAAATCTGAGTAAGACTATACATGTGCTGAGAAATCTTATTACTGAGCTAATTTCTAGTAGATTTCTAGTAGATTTCTAGACCTCACTGAATTTAAGAAGTATGCTGTTTAGATGATCATTTGAAGAGTCAGATAACTGCTCAAATCCGAATTATTAGGTGCATGTAAATGCACTGACTAGGTAGTGTGTGTCACTGCTTGTTTGTAAGTAGTCCACCAATCAAAAATGTCCAGTTCTTTGGTCAGAAGCTGACCACTGATGAAGGCATAGAGAATTTCCAATACAAATTCTGCATCAACAGACTATAGTCTTTAACTGTATACCAGTAAGGTGGAGATACAATAGGGTTTCTAATACAGTGGCTACCATTGCCTGTTTCCGGTAAAATGTCTTTATTGTATTTATTTTTGTATTTGTGCAGAGTTTTTCAGTTTTTATAGGAATAAACTAAAATCTCCTTCACTGCATATTTTGCATTTAGTAGAAGTGTCTGAATAGCCACAGTGAAAGCACATGCTAATGATGCAGAATGAGAGAGCATAAGTAAACTAGCTGACTAGCTGTAGTGGTCATGCTTTTAAGAAATGAGACTTGTTCTTGTTGAGAGCTATGAACAGGCTTTTTAAACACGTGGAGGTTTAATAAAAGCAGGCTGGGAATTGTTTTACTGTAGATAATCCTACAATAATCCCACTGAGAGATTAGCTTGATAGATGCGATTGCAAGGTTTTATATTATTAGTGCCCTGTGTTCAGAGCAGAGACGGAATCGCGGAATTAAGACATAAAAACAGATTTCAGATATAAACTCGGAAATGCACAGAATCTTCAATCTCGGAATGTTTTAAGATTTCTGCTCTCTGAATCTCTGAATGTTTTCAGTAATACCACCCGGATAATATGTTCATGGTTGTTGTTGTTTTAGTGAATTGCAGAAATCACTCATACTTTTATGTACAGCAGGGTGTGCTTGGCGTCCAGTCCCTGCACACCGGCTAAGGCTTGTTGGTTAGCTAACCCATAATATTAGAACAATAACATGCTAAACAATACTTATGCTTTTTTTTTCCCCTTCTGCTGTGTAGCTGGAGCATCTTCCTCTCCTATCTGCATTCTTTCAGATCTGTAGCACATGTATGACTTCTGACAGAGCTTCCTAGCCTTTGGTCATTTCAAAACATTAGATGTACAGACAAAATTCAGGGTGGCAACAAACATTTTTGTCCATTTTTATACAATGTCAGAAACCACGTAATTCATCAGATAATTAAACTTGCCACAGCTATCGGGATTTTGTCAGACTACACATTTCTGTTCAGTGCTTTTAATCTCTCTGATGGGAAACACAGTTTTGCAGACCTGCTCTTTGTACGACATGAGTCTTTTGGAGCGACATATAGTCGCTGGATAGAAACTTAATAGCATCACATCTTTAAAAGATATTCAGCAGTTTGCTTTGGTCAGATGCTGAGCTGTTTGCTGGCACATACCGCTAACACATTTCCCGCTACTGTGTTTTTGCTGTAGGCCCATTTTGAAACTTCACTGTTCATACACTTTAATCAAAAACGGCTGCATGTGGTTGATTAGTTTACAGTCTTAACAGCTCTTTTTTGACCATCACTGATAGTTTGGTGTGTTTCTTAACTCAGCATAACTGAGAACCATCTATTTGTCAGTCCATTTGACTAATATGAAAAGAAGCCAATGACAAACCGTGTGGTTTGGGATGCAGCCAAACATGTTTTGTCCTCTGATTGTGGTACAAATTGTAACTGATTAGGTTGGAATGATGACTAATGACTAAAGAGCAAGTTATTAGAAGTTAAGTTCTAGAAAGTGTTTGATTATTTTGACATAAAATTTTGAGAAAATAAAATTTTGACATAAAAATAAAAAATAAGTAATTATTATTTCACTGAGAGCTTCCTGCTCAATAGGGATCTGTGTGATTTTCATTTGTTGAGTGTGTGCTCTTAGCTCTGCTTAGCTTACTCATTTCTGTAAAAGAGGCCACAGCACAATAAAGTAATGAAGTAATGGGTAATGAAGTAATGAAGCTTTACTAAACCTGGGATTGCAGAACCAAAGAGTTTGATGACTTTGATGAGTGTAGAATATACCCACAGTATAAAGAAATACCAGTTTATGGCATGGTGGGTGTTTGTTAACTCATAACACAGTTGTAAACAAATGTGTCTAATAAACTCTCTTTTCTCTCAGTAATAACAGTGGCAGCTGCGTTAGCGTGGCTTTTCACGGGTGTTAAATAATTCAGTGCATAAAAACAGGTGCACAGATGTGCAGTGTTTAATAAAATAGTTTTCAAACATTTCAATTATTGAATTTTATAAAGCAGCAGCCTTAGATGTAAATTAATAATGTAAATTAAGTGGTTTGAAACTCTTTAGCTGTGTGGTTTGATCAGTTGTGCTCAGGTAAGCTCTGAGAACACATAGACTAAAGAAAATATGGACACTAATGGGTTAAAGTATATCATGAGTATTGTGTAGAAGTGTGTCAGTCGTGTCACTACCATGTGTAATTAGAGACTAATCACTTCACAGAATACCAGCACATGTCTAGTCTGAAGACGAGGGGTTGCTGGATCATTAGGGTCACAGGTGTGTTTGGTCTCTGAGATGGAGACAGCAGGGGTGTGTTTGGATGCATTTAAGTGTGTTTGGATGTGTTTTGGAGGAAACAGTACTGTCGGAGGAGACTGAGGGGGGTATTGATTTCTTTTGTACTGCTGTGTGTGTTTCTGATACTTAACATGATCTTTACAGCCATTTCATCACACTAACATGGAGGGTCATACAGCACTTTCAGATGCACGCATGCACATTGGGGAGAATATCAAATTGCGGTTTCTCTGACCAAAATTGCAACTGCGATTTCATTGCCATTATTTTCTTTAAGTTAGGGTCTGTGCCTCTCTGTGCCTTTTTTTGGCTTGAGGCTTCAATGCAGAATGTGAAAGTTAGTATAGATGGATTTTGGTAGCAAATGTAGACTTGTTTTTTTCCACCTCTGTTTTCTAGCCTGCATATCTCTGCTCATATTGGGGAAGTGGTTGTGATTGTGTTTGTATGTGTTTAAAAATGAACAAAAATTGCAGTGTATGCCCGGCGGAAATATCCCAAGGTGGAATGTTTAAATTGACCAATAAGTTGTTTGTTCATTAGTGTGGCAGCATATGTTAGCTTATGTCACATGGTATAAGGTAGTATCGGATGTTGGTATCGGTGCATTTTTATGAGTATGAGTAGGAGTAAATAAGCGTAATATCAGGCTGATACTGCCACCAGTATCGGTATCGATGCATCCTTAGTTTCTCTAAATGATGCGATATACCCCAAAAACCAAAGAAAGGAGCCCACAAATTGAAATTCAAATAGAAAGATTTTTAAGAAAAAGATTTAATAGAAAAAGTGCTTTTCAGAGTTACATGAACACAGAGAGGAAACAATTGGGAGAGTTATACCTTTACGCAACTTAAATCCAAATCAGACCAACTACGCATGAAATTACTGATTTGTCAGTACATATGAAACTGTTATAATGTAAACCTGGATTGATTCAGAATGGGGGCCTTCAGAAAAAGCCTAATGATTTCTACTAATTTAAAAAATAAAGGTCTGTAATTTTTAGCTCATTTCTATTTTAATAGAATAATGCTTGTATTTAAATTCTACATGTTACAGTACTACTTGTTTCATTGTTAAAGTGTGGATGAAAACAAAAGGATTACATTTTTCAAACACTGAGGGGAAAATTGGCCAATCAGAAATAGTTTTTCTCTGTGGTATCTTCAGGAGCTGAAGGGAAGCCCCAAGGTGTTTGATGAAACAGCATAATTACAAAGTGACAGAGGAATCAACTGATCATGTTTTGATTTCATATATGTGTGAAAAAATGTCACTCTGTGCCTTCTGCAATGGCAGCTCCAGAAAACAGGCAGCTCTATAGCGGTCTCTCTGCTGAAAGAATCACTGTGAACTTGCTACAAGGTAAAACATATAATAAAATGTCTGTCACAAGCCACAAGTAAAACATGGAATATCTTTAAGAAGCTTCAAATATCTGTGTTTAATCCAAAATGGCCAAAAAATGTACATGCAAATTGCCGTTAACCGGAGACACTAGCAGAAGAAGCATTATCATAGAGGTGGGTTTTTTTTCCTCGTGTTTTGACTGAGTTTTGACATTTGTGGCCTAAAGTGAAGGCCCAGCTAGAGCTGGGCGATATGGCCAAAAACGTTATCATGATAAACAAAATTCATATCGTTTGATTTCGATACATATCGCGATAAATGTCAAATCATTATTTCTTTCACGTTTGAAGGCTGATTTTGCTCCTGGGTGGTTAATTGTGGTTTTAAACTATCACTTATGGTCCGATCATGACAAACACTCACCAAACAGTGGAACATTTCACAAATCTGTCTTGGGACAGTGAGAGAAAGTTTCTGAGCTGTTTTTATCAGCTGGAAAAGCACAGCTGCAATTTTTGTAATAGTCATAATTTAAGAAAGAAAACAGATTATTTTTAGCTGTCTGGTGACGAGCACTCAGCTATCCCATTACAAATGCTAAGCAAGTGGCCAACAACAGTGCTAAACTCTTTAGTTTCTCAACAACGTCAACTTGGTTCGGTAGGTCACTGGTCTCACTCCTACCACATCCATGTCAGAGCATATCACAGTATTCAGACACCAGCTAGCGACGACTGAATTTCTCTATGCTATCGTAGTAGTTTAATATGGAGGACCAGATTTGCCAAAATGAAAAATAAATAAAATTAAAAATAAATAAATATACATAACAATTAATATATTAATAATTAAAATCTTACATAAATTAATATGTCTGCATTTATTTATGTCTGTTTAGTAATTTACCCTTCTCACTAATTTTTTTATTTATATTTTTGTTATTTATATGTTTCTTTATTAACATTTTTTCAGTTTTTCTGTTAATTTATTTTATTAATTTATTTCTATAACTATTCATTTCTATATTTATTTATTTCTCTATTTATTTCTGTATTTCCTTGTCCTTATGCTAATAAAGGGGCTGTCAGTCAATGTTGTCTCAACGTCTGAATATTCCTACTGGCTGATCGATGTCAGACTCTGTAGATCGATTGTACATGTCTTGCTCTCTCAGCGGTAACTAAGGACAAGACAGTACAATAATGGCTTCTTACAGCAGCAGACAGTCAGAGATCAGAGAGTCTCGGCTAATCTGGCTGAAAATGCAGGTCTGGATTATTGACTCTTCCGTTGGAGGCTGAGGGGACAGTTTGCTCCATTTTGCTGCCTCTGCTGATACAGAGGTCGACCCCGTAGTGTTCAGAACTTTGGAGGAGGTGGTTCATCGTCTTTTCCTGCAAAATTCAGATCACTCAGACATTCGGACGCCCTTTTCACATATGGCCTGTGGAAGCCATCGAGAGTTATTTATCGGCAGGTTTGTCTGTCCGTGCAGTTCTTTATGGAGTTGGTGAAAGAACAGTTTAATCAGCTCTTCTCCTCCTGGTCTTGATTGCTAAGCCTGAATGTGAAAAACACGCCCCCTCATTATCATATGAACGAAGAAATACAGAAATAAATAAATGAATTAATGAAAAAATAAATAAATGAGTTGATGAAAAAATAAATAAATGAATACATGAATCAAAGAATAAAGCGAACAATTGTTAAAAATATAGATATGGAAAAAATATAAAAATGGCAACCGCAAAATATCTGACGTTCGCTGTGTAAAAGCATTATCTGCAGTATGAATCTCTCGCACCAGTCAAACTGAGTCCTCCTTTTAGGTATGTTTAAACTGAAAGCGGTGATTTTGTGTCTTGTTTGATCTACCGTATCATCAATTCACTGTGTTGTGCCGGAGCGCCGGAGCGCTGCTTCAAGTTAGCCAGCAGCTAAAAAAAAGCTAGCCTGGAAAACTAGCGCTCTCCTGCTTCCCAATGCCTCACAGCTTCCTCAGTTTACTTTCGTTTAAATCAGGGCTGTAACTCACATTAACCCACTTCTTTCTTTCACTTTCGTTGCTCGAGAATGCACTAATACTAAAATATGACGGTTTGGCGCTGGAACACGGCGCTACAGACATGATTTAACACTGCTAAAGTTGTTAGTAGATGCACGGAAAGAGATGAGTTCACCGTAGGACAGTACAGTTACGTCACTGATCTCGTCACTCACACTCGGTCACAGGAGAACAGATCAGTCAACAAAGTGTCCCTCATTTGCATCCTTATGACATCTGCAATATGTATGTGTATGCCTCTCTGTCAGGCCCAAGGTCTCAAAGATTCCCCAATAGTCTCCACAAAGTCACTTTCACCTGGTTCTACAATTATGGAAATAACCAGATTCAGCTCATCTACCTTAGACCACATTAATCCTTATCTCAATTACAATAACTTTCTCAAAGAACGGTAAGTTTAAAGCACCATGATGTCTATATTGTATGTGATGCTGATAAAATGGACAGAGTGTAGATACAAAGAGCTGTCCTCCTTGTTTTCCTATTCTGGATGTTTCTGTTACTGTGCCTTTGAGACTGATGTAAATGATCTTTGCCCAATGAAGCAAAATACAGGGCAAAGATCATTTATATATATCAGTCTCAAAGGCACAGTAACGGAAACACCCTATTAAATTTCAAGGGACAAAGAAAGATGGGAAAATGTTTATGAAAAAATGAATTATGACAGTTTTTGGTACATAAAACCACATAAATGCTAAGTAATAAGAGGGAGAAAATATACTAGAAAAATGCCCTTTAAGATTGCTCCACATTGTTTGAGGCCAATGTGTGGTGATTTAGGCATGCTAGTTGGTGAGGTATAAGTTACCATTACTTGTTAGCTACATTAGCCTTGTAGCTCCATGGCAAAACTATAGAAGCAGACTTCAGAAACCAAATGTTCTTTGGCTGATCCAACATCTTTAAACATATTCTCCTCTTTCTCTCTTGTTCTCTTTTTTAGGATCTACTCAAAGTTCCATGCCCGTCGCATGGCTGAGCTGTCAGAGTCAGGATTACATAATTTCCTGCTGCTGTTCCTGGTGTTGGCACGCTGTGGTGATCTGGAGGACGCTGCCGGACGAGCGTGTGACCTGCTTAGCTTGCTGGTACCTGGGTCAGTGCCCCCGACCCTCTGTGCCCTGCAGTGGCGAGGGCAGCTGGCCCTGCTGCTGCTGTTTGGTGGGCATGGGCTAGACCTGGCACCACTGGCATCCAAACTGTCCTCCGCCTTTACTGACGCCGCCCGCGAGTTCTACCTGAAGACGACGGAGCCAGCCCGCCGGACTGCGCTCTGGCGTCCCCTGTCTGCATACCTGGAGGGAGCAGCAGAGCTGTGGCAGACCAGCGCCACCTTGTGCCAGTCTGAAGAAGCACTGCTTGGGGAAGGGTTTGGCCTGCTGCTGCCTGCATGTCGCACAGCTGAGCTAAACACAGCACTGAGCTTTCTACAGACTGCACTAACACAGCTACGGTAAGCACAAACACACACTTGCTGCCCGCCGAGTCGACAGAAAAGGGGGGGCACATCCCCTATTAAGAACCTTGATTTCCAATGAAACATTGATGAGCAAGTGTCTACCAGAGTATGTGAGTGGTTGCTCTTTAGAACATTAGAGCGTCTGTGTTCTCTCTTGTTTTGAAATCACTTCAGCACCACTCCATCCCATGAGCCAGTGCTTTTTTTTCCCGCACACTGACTGCCTCTGCAGGACGAGCGATGCAGCAGCATGACTGCTATAGTCCACACATGCCATTCATACACAGCATTTACACTGTTGAACTGTTCAGCAGACCTACATACTGGAATTTCTCAAGGATCGCAACACAGTTCTACACAGATTACACACACTTTGTCTCCTGTCGTCTGTTTCGCTGAATTAAAACATAAAGATGATCATATTAAAAGCGCGTGCTTTTGTTTACCCTCTGAAGTTTTCTGGCTTGTAACTGAACTGCTGTTTCAAGCCTGTTGACCTTGCAGTCATACAGTCTGCTGGTTTGGTCCCGTGTGGCCTCAGTGGGCTCCGAAACCTGTGCTGTCTTTCTTTCACATTGACAATGGCTGGATTGTGAATACGTTCTCTATCCATAGTGGCAGTAAAGGGGTGTGTTTGAGTGTTTGTGTGTTAGAGAGAGTGTATGGGGAGGCTCCTGTGTGTGTCTCTGGGAGTCTGAGGCCCCTGGGTCACATTCTACAGGTGCTGGCAGAAAGCTGTGTAGAGTTTCTGCGCTGTGTGTGTGTGAGAGAGACTGAGAGAAACTGTGTGTGAAAAGGCCAGAGGGTTTGTGACTAAGCAATGTGTGTCAGAGGGACGGTGTGTGAAAGAAAGGAAGTGTGTGTGTGTGTGTGTGTGTGTGAGAGAGAGAGAGAGAGAGAGAGAGAGAGAGAGAGAGAGAGAAAGGGAAAGTTCACTGCAGGGACGATGGTGTATCTTACACTGCTCGCACATCCACAGGTGACAAAGAGCACCTGAATCTGTATGTGTTTGTTTTCATATATTTTCAGGGTAAAAATGTCTTTTTACGAAAGCTACATTTTTTTTAATTCTTAAAAACAGAAAGGAAAATCAAAATTTTTTTATTCTTGAGGTTACGTTTAGGCTTAGAAAATTATTACATATACTGTACAGTCACATGCGAAAATTTGAACACCCCCAGTCAAATCGGATGTTTTGTTGAAATGAACACATCCTCTATGGGATTTCATCCTGTACATCCTCAACAAACTTAAATATAGCATTTTTCTACTAATTTTAGTGCACAGTTTTTATTTACTTGCTGATTTTCACATGTTAGAAAAAATAAAAGGTAAATGTACAGTAATGTTTGCACAGGCCTGTTGCACTTATTTCTCCCCCCAGTTTGTTACATTCAGCAAATAAATAGTAATTGTGCATTAAAATGCGCATAAGTGTGTCCTCTGTAGAGGATGTGGTAACTTATTTTCACCTAGACAAACAAAACTTGTCATATGACCAGGGTTGCCCAAACTTTTGCATATGACTGTAACTTAGATATAGATATTTGCATATATATCATACAGTACTGTGAAAGAAACTACCCTTCATTTATTTAATTTTCATTCAAAGTACAAAGTACAGCCATTAAGTACAAAGTATTTATTTTTATAGAGATTTTATAAGGAGAGTTTTCATTTTTGTCAGAAAGGAGAAAATCAGTCTCCACGCTTGGTTCAGTTCTATAAAAATCCACAGCTGTCAAAAAGCTGCTTCTTAGAAAAGAAAACAAATAAAACAGACGAAAACTTGCAAATCAAAGAAAGAAGTGTTCTCAGAACAATGAACTGACCACCTCTGCATCACTGAATTTGTTTGGGATTACTTTGATTGTGAGAAGCAAAACTTCTAGGACTGAACTTTGGAAATGTGGAAAAATAACCCTGCAGATTTCTTTGAAAAACTAAAAGCAAATATATTTTCTGCTTCTTACTGACTTTGAAAAAGGAACATATATGTATATATACAGCTGCTTTGACTGGAAGTTAAATCAATGAAAGGCGATCTCTGACTTTTGCACAGTACTGTACATATGAGACGTATGTAAACATGTTCATGCTTTGCGGATGACTACTCAAGTTCTTGAGATTTTTTATTCAGGTCTATCACACCGTCATACAATATTTTTACACACATTTCAGACAGCCTCCCGGAAGTATTAATAGAGAGATAGCTCAATCCCCTCACTGGTGAACTGCCGTCACTAATGTTAATCTTCTCTGCTGTGCTTGTTCCCAGCATGCTTGGGTGGGGGGCCGCTCATTAGCTCATTAATAGCTGATAAGACACAGCCGGACAGTGTGTGATTCACACACACACATACTGACCCAGTTTATGAAAACTGCCACCCGTCCATCCATCCCCACAAATTACTCTTAATTTCTGTGCCGTTTGGCGCTATCGCGGTGATTAATGCGTTTTCACTGACACAATTAATGTGTAATTACAGTGGTGTGTAAATTAAGCCGCTGAAAGCTTTAGCTGAATTATCCTGCAGGACACACACTGCTGCCGACTGAATCTGACCAATAATACGCACACATGACATCGGCCAAGAGCCAATCACACTCTAATTCCACTCATTGCATTCTCTCCCACGATCCTGTGCGTGTGAGGTAAGCGAGTTGTCACCGTGGCGACCCCCGCCGTGTGCCGAGCCACTAATCGAGTTCTTGGTAATCGATTAATCAGGTTTCTCTCCTACTGTGCTCTCCCCCCCGTGCCCTGTTCCCCAGTGTGCGTGTATGTGTGTCTGTCTGTCTGTCTGTGTATCCGTGTGTAACTGTGTCTGTGCGTGTCTGTGTCTCTCTGTGTGTGTCTATGTTTGTATGTCTGTGTTTGTCATTTTGCTTAATGTGAATCTACCTTAGACATGGACATGTAAATCTTCTAAGATGAATTCAAGGAAAATTTTCTTTGCTTTTAATGATTCAGTTTTACTATAAATCCTTCAATAAATCTTTTATGTTGCATAGATATAATTTCCCTGGTAAAAGACTTATTGATCATATGTGTCTGATGTGAATGAGTGTGTAATTGGATGAGAGGATCAGGAGTTAAGAATGTCACAAAATCACAAAGTTAACCAAGCCATCAAGTTTGGATCACCTGCCTCCTACACACTGCCTACTACACACTGTGTACTGCACACTGCCTTCTGTACGCTGCCTTCTGCACACTGTGTGCTACACACTGCCTTCGGCACACTGCATACTGCACGCTGCCTTTTACATACTACATACTGCACACTGTCTTCTGTGTTTTGCATACTGCATACACATTGTGTGCTTTCTTCTAAAAACTGTGTACTGCACACTGCCGTCTACACACTGCACTCTTGTCACTACTTGCATACTCAGTGTTGATTGTTATGGGTGAGTAAAAGTACAGTGTCCAAAGTAATTATTTATACATTTTAATTCTTTCTCTCTGCCACTGTCTCCCCTTCTTCTCTCTCTCTCTCCGTCTATCTCTCTGACCATCTCTGCTACTCACTGTTGCTCTCTTTCTTTATTTCTTGGTCTCTTCCTCTCTCTTCTGTGTCTCTTTTCCTTTTTTCTGTGCCTTACTTATCTCTTTTTATCTCTCCTTATCTCTCACAGTGTCTCTAACTCCCTCTATCACACTGCTTTCTACGCACTGCGCACTGCTTTCTACACACTAAGTACTGCCTACTACACACTGAACACTGCCTTCTACCCACTCTGCCTTCTACACACTATACACTGACTTCTACACACTGCATGCGGCGCACTGCATTTTACGCACTGTTTTGCACACTGCCTTCGACACACTGCACACAGCACACAGTCTTTAGCACACTGCAGTCTGTACACTGCCTTCTACTCACTGCACACTGCCTTCTACACACTACATACAGTTTTTCCTCTAGGATTTTTTCAGCAGCAGTGGTGGGCCAATTGGTGTGTGTGCACACTTGTCAGAGCTGTGAGGTTTATTTCATGTGTTTCTGTCAGGGGAGGAATTAAGAGGATCTCAGATGGTACGTGTGTGTGAAGATGGGATTTAGAGGGATGTGTGTGTGTGTGTGTGTGTGTGTGTGTGTGTGTGTGTGTGTGTTGCAATGTGAGTGTTGTGTATGTAAACGTTCCTCCACAGAAACGAGTCTAATGAATTCACACACTAATTGATTGGCTTGCACTCTGTGGATTAGGTGTAACCTTGCTGGAAAGCACAGATGTGTGCAAGTCTGTGTGTGTGTGTATGTATTTATATTAGCGCTGCACAGTATGTTGTTTTTTCAGTTGTTATACAACCCCATTTCGAAAAATGTTGGGACGCTGTGCAAAATGTAAAAAAAAAAAAACTGCAGTGATGTGCAAATAATTTAAACCCTAAATTTCATTGAAAATAGTACAAAGACAATATATCACATTTTATTGTTTTTTGAAAAAATATATGCCCATTTTGAATTTGATGCCAACAACATGTTCCAAAAAAGTTGGGATGGGGGCAACAAAAGACTGGTAAAGTTGTGTAATGCTAAAAAAACACCTGCCGGTTAATTGGTAACAAGAGCATCCCACTGTCTTTGTAAGTAAAGATGTGGAGGGGTTCACCACTCTATGAAAGACTGCATGATCAAATAGTGCAAATTTGGTCAAATTTGGTATAAAAAGAGCATCCCAGAGAGGCTGAGCCTTACAGAAGTAAAGAAGAGGAGGAGTTCACCACAGTGAAAAGACTGCGTGAGGAAAATTTAAGAAACATACTTTTCAACGTAAAACAGCAAAGAACTTTCGCTTTTCATCATCTGTGGTACATAATAACATTAAAAGATTTAGAGAATCTGGAGAAATCTCTGTATGCAAGGGACAAAGCCAAAAACCTGTATTTGTTGTCCATGATCTTTGGGCCCTCAGGCGGCACAGCATTAAAAACAGACATTCTGTAGTGGAAATCACTGCATGGGCTCAGGAACACTTCTGAAAACCACTGTCTGTGAACACAGTTTGGCACTGCATCCACAAATGCAAGTTAAAACACAAAGAAGAAACTGTACATAAACAGGATCCAGGAATGCTGCCACCTTCTCTGGGCCTGAGCTCATTTAAAATGGACTGAGGGGAAGTGGAAAAGTGTCCTGTGGTCCTACAAATCAAAATCTGAAATTCTGTTTGGAAATCATGGATACTGTGCTCTCCGGGCTAAAGACCACTCAGCTTGTTATCAGTGCACAGTTCAAAAGCCAGTATTCATGATGGTATAGGGGTGCATTAGTGCACATTGCATGGGTGATGTGCACATCTGTGAAGGCACCATTAATGCTGAACACTATATACATGTTTTGGCAACATATGCTGCCATCTAGATGACGTCTTTTTCAGGGAAGGTGCCTAACAACATTCTGCATGTATTACAACAGGATTGATCTGTATTAAGAGTCTAGGTGCTAAACTGGCCTGCCTGCAGTCCAGAATCTATTACTACTGAAAACATTTGGATGGTTATGAAATGAAAAATACGACAAATGAGATCCTGAACTGTTGAGCAGCTGAAATCCTATGTCAAACAAGAATGGGAAAACATTTCACTTTTAAAACTACAGCAGTTGGTCTCTTCAGTTCCCAAACACTTAGAGAGTGTTGTTAAAAGAAGAGGTTATGAAACACAGTGCTAAACATGCCCCTGTCCCAACTTTTTTGGAACGTGTTGTTGGCATCAAATTCAAAATGGGCATATATTTTTCAAAAACACAAAAAACAATTTCTCAGTTTCAGCATTTATTTTTGTTGTCTTTGTATGAGTTTCAATGCAATATAGGGTTTAAATGATCTGCTCATCATTGCATTTTGTTTTTATTTACATTTTGGGGAGTTAGTAGTGTAAATGCTTAAATTTGCCATGTTGTTATCATTAATATAATAAATATTGTCATCATAGTAGTGCTTATTTAAGGCTTAATTCTTCCCTTTTAAGTTTAATGGAATTTAAAACATTGGTGTACGTTACATCTGTGCATGGCCTTGTGGGTTGCTATTGGCTACTTTTAGCAGAAGAGTAATGTAAGCATATATATATATATATATATATATATATTTTAAATAAATGATTAAACTGACTATTTTAACAGATGTTTTATTGAGGCTGCACCCCACTGAAGACAACAATGAAAATGATACCACTGGGAATTCTCCCTAGAGTGCCCCTTGTGGACAGTCTTGTTAAACTTGAGTGAGTGAGGATGAGTAAGTGACTTACAAGCCAGGTCCATGAGGTGCTTCACATCTAAAATACATCATTTAATCGAATATATGATTACAGCTCATCCATGAGGCAGAAAAAAGAGGTGAAATATCTTCAATAGATTGGTCCAAAGGAGCCACACGTTCAAGATAGTATCAACATTTACAGCAGATCAACAAATATCTGCTAATTTAGGATTGTCTGCTGATTTGTCTTCCCGCAACACACAGTACATTCCTAAAATGCAGCCAAAACAAAGTGATGTATACAAACACTCCTGTTGATACATATACCATTTATACCACATGGCACGCATGGCAATAAGTGCATAAACTTGCACAAAGTTTACTTAAACTTTTTTAAACCCCTTGCCACAATGGATGTGCATGTACATAATAGTGTTTTTTTTGGGGGGGCATGATGATTGGTTGGTGGGCCTGCTTAGACTGAACATGCTTCATAGGATCATCACCCCCTCAACTACTGTAGTGTATCAAAACAAGTAATGAATTTTGTGAATCGTTACACGCCTGCCTGCATGTTGAGTGTTGAATGTAAAGGGTCAGTAAAAGTGCAATGTTTAAAGTAATTATTCATACATTTTAATTGTCTCTCTTTCTGCCTCTCTCTCTCCCTATCTTCTTTCCCCATTGGTCCTTCTATCTGTCTCTTACTCTATCACTCATCACTCTTTCTCTCTTTACTTTCTTTCTCTCTCTGCTCTGTCCCTCTTTTCTTTTTTTTTCTCTACCTTACTTTCTCTCACCATCTGTCCCTCTATCGCTCTCTGCCACTTTCTTCCTTTTTTTCTTTGTCTCAATTTTTTTCTTTACCTCTCTCCTTAACTCTCCCTCTCTTGCTTTTTCCCTACTTTACTTTTTCTTTCTCTCTCACCATCTGTCCCTCTATTTCTATCTGTCTGTTTCTCTGTCACTCTTTCTTTGTTTCTGTCCCTTTTTTCTACCTCACCCATGCTCTCCCTCTCTCTTTATCTCTCTCTCTCTCTCTCTCTCTCTCTTTAACTCTCTCTTTATCTCTTTATCTCTCTCTCACTCTCTTTTTATCTCTTTATCTCTCTCTCTGTCTCCCTTTCTCTCTCTCTCTCTCTCTCTCTCCTCTCTCTCTCTCTCTCTCTCTAGGAGAGTACAGCAGCGTTTTAATCAGCTCGGCTCCTCTGACTTCCCCAGTTGGGCTCCTCCTCCCAATGTGGTTAAAGAGCGCCACCTAGCGGTGGCCGTCGCTCTGTGGACTCATTTCTTCCCATTCCTGCGCAGCCTGAGACTTTCTCAGACCCCCCCACCACAACTGGCTGACGCAGCCGCAGGTCAGAGCAGTGGGAAAGAAGGGCAAAGAGCCACAAACTGAATAAATATGAAGGAACACTCGATTCTCTGTCTGCTAGATCAGGTTGACAAACAAACAACTGTTTGACCAACGCTGTTGGTAAAAAAAAAAAAATTAAATTAAAAAATTTAATTTGAATGAATTACCAATAAACAGGCGTTCCTATTAGAATATTTCAGTTTATGATTCAAGTTGGGGAACGTCTTGAACTGTTAGCAAAGTAAATTGGTACGCTATAGGTAATTAGTTCTGCTAGATATTACTACTAAGAAATTGAAAACTGAAAATACTGATGTTCAGGAACTCTTTTCGGGAGGATGTTAGCACAAGTACGACCACGTACTACATTGTAAGAAAGTATCCGCAAGCAGTGACAGCTGTTTCGTCCATGTACTTTTAGAGTAAGTGTGATGCATGGTGAGTAAATGATGCAAGGGTGTGCAGATTTATAGAAAAGGGCACGGTGAGCAGTGACACACATATATATATATATATATATATATATATATATATATATATAAAACTAAATAACTTAAAATAACTTTTAGTATCTCGTCATTGTGTGTTCTAGCAATTTTGTCAACTTATTAGTTTTCGGTCATGCAATCATGAACATATAGTTGTCAGCCCTCTTTTTAAAAAAAAGGGGGTTTAACATAAAACATTATATGATTTATAGCCAGTTATTTCATATACTTGCTGATGCCGAGCCCTCTCTCTCAGTACTACCTTCCACAGTGTATAAAACATTAATACCCAATTTATTTAAGCTGTGCTCATAAGTGCGCATATAACAAGTTTTTACAATGGCTTTGACTATAGCTCAGCCAGTAAGAGCTGAGTTTACACACTGCATTAACATGTGTTTTGTGTCAGGATTGTATCTGGTTAAACTTTGGCTAGATTCTATTTACACTAGGGCTGAACGATTTGGGGAAAACACCTCCCTGCGATTTTTCTGACCAGTACTGGAACTGCGATTTAAATCTTAAATGTTTTCTTTAAATTGAAGTCCTGGCTTGAGCCTCCATTGCTGAACCTATTGTGCCAGAATGTCTGTTAGTTGTGGTTGTGATGTCACAGCACATGGGTTTTTGGTTACTTTTGATTGGTCCAACTCATCTCCAGCTCCGTATTATTAGATAGAATTTTTTCACAAAGACAACATTGTTGATAATGTAGGCTTTAATTAAAATTGCAGGTTTTTGCGATTTGGAAATTGTGCTCTTTCAAATTGCGATTTTGATATAAAAAAAATGTAATGTTTCAGCCTTAATTTACACTTTTCACTACAGTTGCGTCCAGATGAGATCAGAGACCAGATCAGTAGATCAAATACAAATCAAAATCAAATCATTTCCTAGAAGCACATCAAAATCGCATCAACACATGGGTGTGTTTACACCTGACATTTCTTATGGTCAAGTGAAATCTGAACGCGATCTGATCACCAAAAAAGCATGTTAATGTATGATGTAATAGGTTGCTAAGATATCTGGAGATATTTGTTCCAGAAATTATTTATAAATGTTATTTTGATGAGTTGTGTCATTGATTTAAGGCTTACCTGCTTAATAATTACTCACCAACTAATGACAGTTAATTTGCTTTAGGATTTAGGATATGCATAATCGACTGTATGCTACAGTCAAGCAGATAAAGTAACAGTTGAAAAACACTGGAGTATTTCTTTAATGATCATAACTGGCAATTCTTCCTCTTCCTAGAGAATGTAGCATTACTGTCCCCAGTGTGAATGTGTTCACCTGATCAGAACGTCACCATATAGTGGGAGCTTGTTAAACAAGAGCTGCAGCAAAGTGTCCATGATAACGTTACATCGTGTGTTGAATATCATTGTATACTGCAACACTGCAACACTACTTTTTCCTGTGATTTTGTTTTCTGCAGGTTTCACTTTGCTGGCTCTGGACATGCCTAGCTCCGCCCCTCAGGACCTCCAGCCCCACCCACTTCAGTCCATAATGCAGTGCTTTGGCTGGGACGAGATGCTCTGCCCCCTGCTGGTGACCAGATACCTCAATCACCTGCTGCAGAATGGGTAATCACAGCCCTTTGTTCCTTTTCTCTTTTTATTGACTTTGCTTGTTTGCTTTTTTATCTTACTTTCTTTTCTTTTCTTGTTCTGTTTCTCTCTTTTACTTTCTTTTCTTTACTGTATTTATTTCATCACTTTCATGCAAAAATCTTGTCTCCATTTTTGTAATTTTTTTTTACTTTTTTGCTTTTTTCATCTTACTTTCATTTCTTGTTCTGTTTCTCTCTTACTTTCTTTCCTTTACTGTATTTATTTCATCACTTTCATGCAAAAATCTTGTCTCCATTTTTGTATTTTTTTTTACTTTTTTGCGTAATTTGAAAAGTCCAGTTATTTTTTGCATTGTGTTAAAATTTCTTGTTTAACAGAACGATTAAAATACAATTAATTAGAAAAAAAAATCCTGATACATTAACTTCCATTACAAGTTTTGGAGATATGAGATTTTTTTCTGACTGCGATGATTTACATATTTCTTTATCTTACTTTCCCTTTTTTGGTTTTTGCTCTTTTTGCTTTTTTCCTTTCTTTTTTTCTTTTTCTCTCCCCTTTCTCTGCCTTTTTTTTTATCTGTCTTTAATTTATTTATTATGTTTTCCTGAAATGCATTGTCTCCTTTTTTTAACTTGGTTGCTTTCTTTCTTCCTCTCTTTCATTTGCTGAATGATTGTGTGCATTATGTAATTATTAAAGAAACCCCTACAGCAAAAAATTGAATTCACACAGTTTTCCTTTTTACCACAAATGTAGTCAATAGTGTTTAAAGTTTACTTCTTTATTTCTGCCATTAGTCTAATGTAGCTAACAAGTGATGGAAGTTAGCTCCAGTGTAAAACTAATAAAGCAAACCTCAGACACCAAACATGTCTTGGATGTTTGACAACGTGTAGGATTATTGGGAAGCTCTGGAAGTTTTGATATTTGACCGAACTATTGCTTTAAATTATGCTCTCCTCTCCGGTACTGCAGTGAGCTGGTGGGCTGGATGGGTTCTGGTTCTGCTTCTGCTTCTGGTTCGGCCCAGGCACTGTGTGTGAGGGCCTGGTTCCGCTGTGTTTTACAGCAGCATCTACACAAAAGCCCAGACAACAGCAGAACAGGTACAGTTCACTCAAAGCACGCTCATTAAGCCTCTAAAAGCACAAAAGGCACAGCCCTCAGTTGTCTTTTTTTTTTCATCTTTTTTCATATGCTGTTGGAATTATATAATTACAGTTAGTAGTAGATTAGGGCATGTTCACACTTGGCAGCTATGGTTTGATTAAAACTAATACTTGTGAAATTGGCCTGTTAGTGAAGTTCGTTAGAGTAATTGAGACTGCTAACATGTGAACATTGGTGCACATCAGATAAACAGACCGAGACCCTCTGAGGAGGTCGGTCTTGGCCCATTTTCAAACAAACTCTGGTGTAGTTTGTTTGAATATAATATGTCTAGACGGACCAAACACAGAATAATTCGTTGTTTCATGTCTACAAATCTTCACTGGTAGGCCCAACACATAAAATTCAGAAGCTGATTTCATATGTAGGCATGTTTATCATTTTGTCACAAGCTCTAAGTTGTTAATTATAGAACGGATAGTTTCGAACGTGGCTGAGGCACATTCAGAGCCATCATAAAATACTCAATCTGCACACATATGACTGCTCAAATATGTTCTATGTTAATTAATTTTTGACATTTTTGTGTGTTGAACTATCTGATTCCTGATGTGTGTGTGTGTGTGTGTGTGTGTGTGCGCGTGTGCGTGTTTGTAGGTAAGGTGCTGGATGAGCAGTTAGCAGAGTTAACCAGGCTGGTACTCCGGCTTCCAGAAGTAGACTCTTTGTTGCAGAGAGCGAGTTTACAGTCCACTGCAAGTAAATTAGAGCCTAAACCTGCGCTGGCACTGTTTATCAAGGTGAGAACACACACACAAAACTAGGGCACAATCATTAATTGATTGCGTAAAAACTTTGGCATGTTGTTTACTTAAAAACAAAAGCGTTCTGTAATGCTCTATTGTTTCATTTAAAAGCGCTTAATAATGCTCCATAATATTCTTAGGATTCACTCAGCAGTTCTGACAGATTGCAGTACACTATAGGAAATGTTGTGTGTATTTCCGTAACCAATTAATCTGTCCATTATGATTTTGATTAATAATTAACATCAAATATGTAACATTATACATTGTTTTATTTAAAAAATTAAAAAATTACACACATTATTTCTCATTTGCACAATGCTCTTTCAAACATAAAACCCCCTCCCTGTCTTCCAAGTCATATTTCCAAAAAAACAAAAGGGCTTTTTCTAGGGCATAGCATTGCTGTTGAAAACACAATTTTAATCAGTGTTAAATATTTTTTATTATTTTACGTTTTTTTTTAGATATTAACTGGAAGTTAGTTTGATTGGATCAGACTCAGCCGTACTGCTTGGTTTGATACCACTTGAAAACAAGGCATCTCGCTCGATACGCAGATTACAGCAATACAAAAGAAGTAGAAAGGAAAGGTCCTGCTAGCACAATGGCACTATTTATAGCAAAAGGCTTTGGGCTGACAAAAAAAAAAAATCACAGACAACAGTGTAAAAGCACAAAGTATAGCTATAAAATAATGGAATTTGCCTCGAATAACTAACCATTGTCTGTTTTCAAGGACGCTGGATGAAGTTCTATAATTTCGGTCCATCACCAGTATTTTTTAAATGTGGTGCTGATGAAATGTTTTTCTTTCTTCCAGCATATACAACTTCAGAAAAAAGTAAATGTTGTGATACATATTGTATATGAAGAAATGAATGAAAATAAAGTCGTGAGGTTCAGTCAATGGAAATGTTTGTGTTTATGCCTGTGTGTGTTGTGTGTTAGTCTGTAGGTCGTGTATACTCCAGTCTGCAACTGCTGTCTGAACGCTCCTCTATGGTGTGTAAAGCGCTGGAATATGTGGGTGACGTGCTAAAGTTTATTAAACCTTACCTGCTGAACCGCAGCTCAGACGGCCTACAACTCACTTACTGGACACTGGGTGGGTCACACACACTGCCACACACAGCTAGACACACATTATGCACACAGCCAGAATGAAGGGGGTAAATCTCTGATCTCACATTGATTCGATTTACAATACTTCAGGAAATGGTTCTCTACATAACAGTTCTTAATTTCACTTCATAGACAAATGTAACAAGAGGAACTGTTTACACAGTAATGGAATATACACTGATGAGCCAATGCATTATAACCACCTGCCTTATATGCTCTTGGTCCTCTTCGTGCCACCAAAACACCTCCGACCTGCCGAGTCCTCTTGGACTCTACCAGACCTCTGAAGGTGCCCTATTGTATCTGGCACCAAGACATTAGTAGCAGTTCCTTTGAATCCTGTATGTTGGGAGGTGGAGCCGCTGCGGATTGGACTTTTTCAGCACATCCAGCAGGTGCTCGATTGGTTGGAGATCTGGGGAATTTGGAAGTCTTGAACTCTTCATCCCGTTCCTCATACCAGTCCTTAACAATGTGTGCAGTGCGGCAGGGTGCATTATCCTGCTGAAAGAGGCTGTTACCATCAAGGAATACCATTGTAATTAAAGGGAGTACCTGGTCTGCAACACTGTTTAGGTTGGTGGCACATATAAGATTGATGTCCACATGAATGCCTGGATTTAGGGTCTCCAGCAAGATGCCTTTTAGAGCATCACATCCCAGGGGTTAGCAGGGGCAGTCTGACCAGTCAACTATGCAGCACCATATGCAGCAAATGCAATGCACTGTGACATTCCTACCATAATCATTAATAAAAATTTCTGTGACCTCTGTGCCACAGTAGCTCTTCTGTCCGATCTGACCAGACGGTTGCTTTTGTTGTCTTCACGCATCGCTGGGTCTTTGCCACCCAAAGCCTTGTTGACGATTTGAATTTTATCCCAACTTGGACCACTGTCAGTAGGTACTCACCTCTGCTGACTGAGAACATCCCACAAACTTTGCCGTTTCAGATATGCTCCAACCAGGTTGTTTGGCCATATTGATTTAGTCGCTCAGGTGTTCACACCTGCCCATTTGTCCAACATCCAACACGTTGACTACAAGAACCGAATATTCACTTACTGTCTAATATATCCCCAACCTTGACATGTGCTGTTACAAGATATCGTTATTTGTTTAATATGTGTGTGGTCATAATGTTTTGGCTCATCAGTGTATAACAATAAAAAAAACAGCACACCAAGATTTTTTTTTTTATATAGGTGTTTATAGTGCATTTTAGAAGACTGAAATTAATGCTGTTCTCAGGCTGTGTGGTGAAGCATTGGAGCCCCCTGCTGGCCACAACTAAAGCGCAGTCGCTGCTCCTGCGCATTGTGGATGTGCTGCTCTTGCCTCATTCGCTGCTGCAGCAGGACAAAGCCCCACCCACTCAGGTGCTAACTGCTCTTCGGGACACTCTGCCACTGTACCTGCAGGTGAGGGGCGGAGCTGTATATGGTCACGAGAACACGTTTTTGCAGGCTTTTGGTGTGTGTGGTGTGTTGTGCTGAAAAAACAAAGCCAAAAAGCACTTTTAATTTCCTTTTTTTGTACCATTGTAATATTTAGAATAATGTATTTTGCTTGTTTTATATGCTTTTAGACTAAACTTATTTTAACAACTACAAATAAATACAGAAAACCCTGTAATTGTTATAATGAAGTGAATTGGTCAGTGTTTTGAAGTGTTATAGGTTTATGTTTCATCTAAAATATTTTTGGTCCTAATTTTCAACATTTTTTTTAGGGATGCACCAATGCCACTTTTTCCCTTTTAATACCAATACCTGATCCTTGAGGATCGGTCAATACAGAGTACCAATACTAAGTCTGTTCAACCTAACTAGCTTATAAGTCCTGCTATTCATACAGTTCCACCTTTTAAATATTTTATTTTGGTATAAGCTGTGTTCTTTGACACTAATAAAACATATCAAGCTTGAATAAATGGCAAATACCATATGCCATAAAAATTCAGATGCTTAAACCTAACCTATTTTTGTTTGTTTACTATATGTAATTAGTATTTATTATTATATAATTTGTAAGCAGACCACATTTGAAAACTTAAATAAATGTAAAATATTTTTATTATGCAAAAAATGTATAGATAAACCTGTGGTCTGTACATGTAAGCATGCAAAAACCGTCAAACGTTTCACATCCCAGTTTCTCAAGTTATTTGTCTCATATGTGCATCCCGTTCCCTTGCACTTACATCTCTGAGTGTCAGACTCTCTGGAGTTTAGTAAATACTGCAGTCATGCACGATAACAGTAGCAGCAGTTAAGCCACAAATTTCTCAGCTTTGTTAAGGCCAAAGGCCATGAGACCCCACAGTGTGAGGCAACAGACCAACGGAGGTGCACCGCAGGCGGGGCCAGTGGACACACAGGACTGGCTAGCAGGTTGATTTGCTGAAGGCTACACCAAGGCTAAAGGCTCTCATTACCCTAGAGGCCGGTGGTTCCTTCCATATATCTCTCTAATGTTCCCTCCCTCAATAACAACCTGGACTACCATTAAGTCTGACTGTAACTGACCACACAATGGGTGATGAGGGATTACTGCTAGAAGTCTGGCTCAGCCGTTAAGGTAATTTGCTACGGTTAGCATGCTTTATGCTGTTTCCAAACGGTTTATCACCCACTACTATTGCCTTTCCACAAAGTACTGGAATTACAGATTTTGCCATGAGCATTGTTACTGCTGCCACCACCGATGTGTTGTTAAGCTCCGTCTACTGGCATTCGCATCAGAAAGGTATCAGCATCCCTATCGGCAAAACCCATACTACATTTCAGTGCTAGTATCGGTGCACATTTTTATTCTGTCTCTATATGGAAGATTTTTGGTGCATCCACCAGTGTAGTGTGTCTGGACAGAATGCTGAATGTTTTTTGAGCTTTCAGTCTCATATAAACTATGAAAGTGTACATTTTATAAAAAAAGCAAAGACGTTATTATAGTTGTCAGGCCCTGATTTCAGTGTTTTTCATAAATTCAAAGAACTTATATTTGCTTCATTGGTAACTAGTCGCTAGCTAGCTAGCTAGTTTTTATATTGTTGTCAGATAAAAACTTGTATCTCTAAAATAGTAACTTTACAGGAAAAGAAAAAACTTGTAGCGAAGTTCATGTAACAATATTTTTTCCCCAGTGATTTTAGGCCGATTCATTTGGTCCATTTATCGTAAAATTTTAACACAATGCGAAGGGTAACTGGAGTATTAAATTGTGAAAAAAGTGAAAAATAAAGTGAAAAATGACAAATGGAGGTACAAGGCTTTTTGCATGACGATGATATAAGTATCGCGATGTTGGACAAAAATGGACAACATAAACATGTAACACAAAGAAATGCTCTAGTTATTGAACTCATCATTGATCAGACTTTGGTCATGGTTAAATCAAAGTCAAGCAGGGTGTATGTAGGCTGTTTCTGTAGGTTTGTGTGTTTGTTGCAGGGTTTGTCTGTATCCACGTACTAAGGATGTGTGTGTTTTCTGTAGGGTCTCTCTGTAGCGGCAAGTGTGTCCCAGACTCAGGGTGTGTATTTGAGGCAGCAGCTCCGTAACGTTATCGCCCAATACATGAGCCGCTTCCTCTCAGCCACGCCCACCTCTGGATCAGTGGCCAATCATCCTGTGTTGTTGGCTGGTTGTGAAGCCACGCCCACTCCCCGAGGGGCAGTGTTAAGGAGGACAATTTTACAGGTGCTCAGGTAGTACACATTACTAATTTACAAATCACAGTGTCCTACAAATGTGTTCTATCTTTAAAGCGGCTTGTGCAAATGCATTTTAGTATATTATGCGATACTCTCTAGAAAACATTTGACTGGAAAGAATTCTTCAGCAGGATAACAACCCCAAGCACACTGCTGAGTCTTGTGTCTGTCTTTCTGTCTATCTCACAAACTCAGTACTTGGAGTGATATCACATATGATTATGCAAAGCCTGTTCCTATACCTGTCACTCTTATGTCTGTCTGGTTTCTGTCTGGTGATTCTGTAGGGATAATTTCCTCCAGTTTAAAGGCCATGCCCCTCCTCCTCGACTGGCCGCAGTGCTGTCCTTCCTGTTGGAGCTGCTGAGGCGAAATAATGACACTGATCCTGACCTACTCACCATAACACTGCCACCTGCACTGCGTTGTCTGATGCTCGTCAACGAACCCCAAGGTGGGAATACCCAGTGAAATTTTAGCTGACTGTTAATTTCCATATAAATAATTGGGATTAATAGTTTGAACTCTTTGTATGCAGCTATTAAAGTACAGTCAGCAAAACTGGTTGATTGTCTCTCTTACTGCCTTACCAACATTACCATCTTGCTGTATTTTGACCTGTGATGTGTCTCAATTAAAGCGTTTTCTGCTTTCTTTTATTTACATGCAATCCAAGTGATGAAAACGCACCCATTTAACATTGTGTTTGTTGTGACGTAAACATATGATTATGAAACTGTGTATAATACTTGGTCAGCACAATAATTTGGTCAGCTCAAATAATTGTGAACAGCTCCAACAGTATCAATCAGGTGATTGTCATAATTAGGACTAGCCTATATCTGGCACGTGAACACCAGTGAGGGGGATAATTTACAGAATACACATTTAAATATGGCCAGGGATACATTTGTGTCTTTCTCTACTTTGCCAGAGGCACTGCAGTCTGTGAATGGTTTAAAACACTTGCTCAGATGACATGTTTTGTTGTTTTTTGTTAAAAATATGTTTACACATCCTTACAGAGAACATATTACTGCACATTTTAATACATAGTTCTTGTTTATTTGCTGAATTTAACATATTAGGGGAAAGATAAACATAAAATGTGGCCTTAAATTTCTTTCCAGTATGTTAAATATATAGAAATTGTGCAGAAATGCCATATTTAAGCTTGTTCCTTGTAAATTTTCACTTCATTATAATGTTTGACTGGGTGTCATATGACTGTACATAGATCATATAACTGATCAAACAGCAGTGTTGTGTGTAAACACTAAACTGTAGCATCACTGTGTGGTTGTTACAGTGAAGAGGCTGAGTGCGGACTGTTTGCAGCTGATTGTGGAGAGATGTTTGTCTGCAGCGAGAGATCAGCCGTGTGAGCAGATCATCACAGTTCTCCGGTAACATACTCACTAACATGCTGCACCACTTATTCATACTGTCCTATGATTAGTTTTTACTGAAATACTCACAGAATATTTGTTATTCTGTTTTTCTGTTTCGTGCACTCCCTGGTTTGATTACATCTGAGTGGGCTGTGTTTTTGTGTCTGTGTGTTGTGTAGAACGTTTGTGGAGGAGAACGAAGGTGTGTATGACCTGCAGGTGTACAGTGTACTGGAGACAGTAGCCATCCTCAGTCCGTCCACTGTGTCCAGTCTGATTCCTCTTCTGTCTCTGAGTCTGCGAAACACAGAGCAGAAGAGAGGACTGGGGAGGAACATTTCTCTCAGGTAATCCTGCTGCTACTAATGATTATTACTATTATTTATTGCTAGAGTATCTTTCGCACAAATAAGAATTCAGTGCTTTACAGTCAGAAGTTAAAAACAAAACTAGAAACATAGGATATGTAACAAAAAATACAGTTGTAAAAAACTGTTTTAAAATCACCATAATCACTTTAACCATATAGCAAGCCTCTCTCTCTCATTCTCTTTCTCTGTCAGGAATGCCTATAAGTCTCTTTTGGGCCTGCTGGGAGAAGCTGGTCAGGCTGAGTTGGTCAGTCTGGAAGAAGACTGAACACTCTAACATCAGCTCTATCGATCCTGTATGTAAATACTGTACATGTGTTCATTGTGATTTTCATGTTCTGTGTCTATTTCTATCTTGCTAAATAAAATATGGAATTGAACATGGTTGCATTACTGGAAGTGTACAGCACTCATCACTGACTACTTTTGGAGAAATATTTCACTGCAGTTCAATTTAAACCCAAATTTAATACATAATACACAGCTAATCTATGTGCATTGATTAGTTTAATCAGGTGTTGTTTTGAATTAATGGAATAATATGGGGGGAAAAAATAAACCCAAATATAGACAATCAGTCAAGACATGTCACATAGCTTAAAACAATAGTAGAAGCTATTTGAATCCTGAATTTTATTTGTACTTTTGTTCGTTTTTACAGATAACAGTTAGTCACACAGGCATGCAGCTTGGAAGTGCTAATACCCCATCCATTCGCTTCCATTACTTGTTAGCTATGTAGCAAACATGTCATGGTAGCCTCGTAGCTCCAGAGCAAGGGGTGAGGGTAATGGGGGTTGGGGCAATTAGAACATCCCAAGGGTCCTGAAGAGACAGGGGATTAAAGTGGGTTATGATTTACTGGAGCTGTTAATAGTACAGAGGCTTGTGCTGTAGTAACTGTGGTTGTCAAATGGAATTGATGCAACTGAATGGAGAAAACAAAATCAAATGTCCTACTGCAAACTTTGTGTTTAACATACCCTGGTTATGTGTTAAGATGTCCTGTTTTTTCGATCATTGAAATGAAAAAAAAACCCTGAAAGTTATGGTGATTAAATCGGAATATCTCCATTATTCCACCACTACATTACATATGGTACATTTATATGCATGTTACTCAAGAGTATGTAAGAGTATGAAAGGGGCTTGTGTATGAAATTTTTGGAAGCCCAGTATTCCTGCTGGGACCTACCCTTTTCCTACCCTTATCACCTGGGGAATATTGCCAAAGGCCTACACATTGTGTCTCTTTGTTGTGATGACTGTACTTAAAGACTTTGAATTTGTACTTTCCATATTGGTCCAAAAAAGAAAACTAATTTTTTTGAAAAAAAAAATCTGCTCAACAAGGAAGATACTGGTCAGCATGAAGCTGAGAGTTGAAGCTTAGCAAATAGCTGGTTTATGCTGCAGGTAGCATATAAGTAACAAACCAAAAGTGCATGGATGTGGTTTTTGTAAAGGTAACTGATTAAAGAACACAGAACAGCCATATGTATTGCACAATTGCATAACTGTTGAATTTATTGAAATAAGCTAGGAAAAGAAACATCAACCCATGGCTTTACTGTTTTTCAGTCCCAGGGCTACAAGCAATGGGCTGGTGTGGGACCGGACCATTTTAGTATTAAAACAGAAGTATTAAAACATTCCACATGGCAGTTTCGACATGTTCAGAATTATATATAGTGTGTTTGTATGCAGTAGCTCAGTTATGATCAGAAACATTCAGGTACACGGCAGTAGTCCTGAGTTTTAATACAAAACCCTCTGTCTGTAGACTCACACCGAACCAGAGATGAACAGCAGTTATGGAGAGTTTAACCATCTCTGGCATTTTCAGGGTTCCAGAAGATGCAAAAGCAACAGGAGAGACTAAATGTTAGAGTCGAGTATAGATGACGGTTCTGAGATGCACACACTGCAGACACAAGGTAAAATGACCTTGACCGTAGAGTCACACTGGACAGATTCATGCTCCTCTCCATTAAAGGAATATTTTGGGCAAACATCTGGTTTACCCCTTACCCCAAATGTAGCCCCTCAGCCAAGACAGGTTTGGTGTCTGAAGCTGCTTCTTTAGTTTTGTACTAGAGTTATGAGGCTAATGTAGCTAAATCTGTTCAATTCAGGCTTCAAGACAGCTGCTACTACTGTTTTTGGTATGCAGCATTTTTTTATAGATAACAGTGTCATACAGAGTCAGAAACTACATAAGCAGGTCTATATGTGATTACTAAAAAGGGCCATAACCTGGAAATGAATAAATTCACTTCTCCACTTCTTTGAAATGAGCTTAATGTTTTATGTAAACATTACTAAAGTTTCAAAAAGTGTACTGTTCACTCCGCAGTCCATACAGTCCATGTATGAAAACTGAACTGCAAAAGCGAAAAAGCATCCCGTTTTGAATTCTTTGTGGTCTGATGTCACAAAAACGAAAACGTACATCCGCCTATTCAGGCTACAGCAGTTTAACTCCACCCATTCACACTGAAGTTACAAGAAGCGTTTCATTCTCAACTGCTTTTGGAACAAGGCACAATACAGGACAGACAGTCAGAATAGATCTCATTTACATATATTAGTCCTAAATGCATAGTAACAAAAATAGCCTGTGTAGTTCTAGAAGATAAAGAAAAGTCAGGAAATTGTATTTACATTTTACATAAGCATCAAATGCACACCCACACAAAACAAATGCAGGATATGGATCCTTTAACAACTCCGTGTAGTTTGAATTAAGTGCTGTGATTTATTACTGCAGTTTACACAATGCTAATTAATGGGCTATATGCTTCTATTAGCTGTTAACCACATTAGCTCCAGTACAAAACTAAAGAAGCAAGCTTTACACGCCAAACGTGTCTTGGCTGATCACCTACATCTGTGGTAAGAACATTTGCTGGCACTTGACTTGGCAGTCTTTTGATGTTAATTTGGAGTTTTGCAGCAACTCCAGTTTGTACTGAATCCATCTTTGGAACAGATGACAAATCCTTACACTCCCAAAAATTATATCTGGTGTCAAGCAGAGGAGGATGGGTTCCCCTTTTGAGTCTCGGTTCCTCTCAAGGTTGCTTCTTCTTGCTCTTAGGGAGTTTTCCTTGCCACTGTTGCCATTGGTTTGCTCATGGGGCTTGAATCCAGATTTTTATGTAAAGCTGCTTTGTGACAACGACTGTTGTAAAAGCGCTATATAAATAAACTTTGACTCGACTTAATAATTACTGAAAGATATTTTTACGTCATCTCTATTTAAAAAGATTTTGTGTCATAACATAAGACTTGAGTTTTGTAATATGAATTTGGAATGAAGTTGAATTAATTGTGTCTATTTTTGAGCTGATGTCATATTTTGGCCAAAATAACACAATATAACTCTGACAAAAGCTGTCTAATTAGATGGTCTTTGTTTAATATGATACCTCACTGTTTACATAAAATGAACAAAAAGTGTTCTTTTTTAAATAATAATTCAGCCCAAAAAACAAACTTACCCCATTTTCCACTTACCCAGCTGTAGTAGATCAGGACATGTTTAGAGTCCAAATTTTGCTTCTGTAGTTTAGAACTGGAGCTACAAGGCTAGCATTGCTAACAAACACTACAACTCAATAACAGTTAATCAATAATCACCCAAATAGCCCAAACTGTTTCTGTAAAAAATCACTAAAGCTTCTCTCTCTCTGCTCAAACCACATCCAAGTCTTCATTATTGTTGCACAGACTTGTTGATGTAGTTGCTGTGAGAGACTTACTGCGAGCTGTAAAAATGAAGAAAACTTATACTTCTAAAACTTCTATGTACAGCCATTTCAAAAACACCAGGTCTGTAAACACAAAGCAGTGCTGATTTTTGGATCAGATTCCTCTATGTTTATGATCTTCATTGTCACAAATACTGATTCTAAGTCACACGAATATTTCTGAGGTGGTTTGTGAATACAGACCCTGATGTCTAAAGTGGCTGTGCTTAATCTTAATCTTAATCTGAACACAGTTTGAGTAGGCAGAAAGATGTATGGTAATATATTTTGCAGAAGCAGTTAGGGGTATTTGGGTGACTATTGTGTTCTAGTGTGTGTTAGCAATGTTAGCCTCACTGCTTCAGCTCTAAACTAAAGAAGTAAAATTTGGACTCCAGACATGTCTTAACTGATCGACTACATCTAGGGTAAGTGGAAAATTGTATAAATGTTTTGCCAAACTATTCCTTTAAATGGACACAAAGGTTTGTTAAATAATGACAGACTACATGCTGTTTTTTATCACATCTGTGTGCCCTCAGGTTCCCTCCATTAACAATCTATCAGTACCAACACTTCAGACCAGTTACACAGTTAATCTCCCAATCTGTTCAGTTTGCGCATCATGTTTTAAACTGGACCAAGTGCAACTCCAAAAGTTCATAGGAGTCTATTCTTGGTCCATGTGAAGATGTTTATTTGCATTCGTGTTGTGTGTGTTTTGTATGTGTGTAGTGTGAGTCTGAAGCACATTAGAGTGTTCCTATACGGTGGTGGGGCATCTGTAGAGTCTGCAGGTTGGGGCAGGTGAAATACGGGGCAGGTAAAAAGCATGTCGCTATTCCGTTAGAGGCGAAAGGAAGAGTCGGCCCATAAAACACTTCCTCTTTTCCTTTAGTGCTCACATCCAGCACCTGTCAATCACACAAACACATCAGTTACCCCTTTATCATATTATTTATCCCTTAACTGCATTATTTACTCTACAAGTACATTAATTACCCTCATTTTTTACTCCTATACTGCATTAATTAGACCTTAAGTGCATTAATTAAACCTTTATCGCATTATTTACTCCATAAGTGCATTAACTACACCTTTACTAAATGATTGACATTATTAGTTAACTATTTACATCAAACCGTGTTATTTATTCCATAAGCACACTAACTACACCTTTACTACTGTATTTACTCCATAAGTCCACTAAACATATTTTTACTAAATGATGTTTACTGTAAGTGCACTAATTACCCAAAACCACATTATTTATTCCATAAGTGCAATTTAATACATCAATAAATGCACTTGTTATACTTTTACCACATTATTCACCCGTTAAGAGTATAATGTACGACTTGATCACATTATTCACTTCATTAGTTAACCTGTAAGTGCACTACTTACATATTTACTATATTATTTACTTCATACATGCATTAATTAAGCCTTTACCATACCATTTACTCCATAAGTACATTAATTACATATTTACTACATTGTTTACTCCTAAGTGTACTTACTAGGTTACTTTTCATGCTATTTACTCCATATATACCTTTATTACCCCTTTACAATATTTACTCCATACTTGTATTAATTACAACATTACCATGCTATTTACTTCATAAACTATACTCTCATCATATTATATATTGCATAAGTGCACTAATTATACCTTTACCACATTATTTACTCCAAATGTGCATTTATTTACCCATTTACCTCATTATTTCATCAGTGCATTAATTACCCCTTTATTATGTTATTTTAAGCATAAGTGCATTCACTGATCTTTACATCTGGGGTGAATTCAACTCATGAAGGTTTTGGTTATTAGCTAAGGAGTTGAATCAGATGTGTCTAATGAGGCAGAACATTGAACCCTGCAGTGCTTTGGCCCAGGAGAAACCCAGTTTGACACCCTGCTGTGGAGTTATTCGTTTTTTTCACTGCATAACAACTAATAAATTCAAGTACATAGTTACATGATGACTTTTTTGTTGTCAGGAAAAATAAATAAATAAAAAAGGTTAAGGATGTTTTTTCTTTCTGACCTGAAAGTGCTAAATAATTCATATAAAATTACTGACCTGAATGCAGGCCAAGGGTTCATTAGTCCAAATTGAATATCCACCAACCACATATATCCTATCGTCATGGACGGCCACACCAGCCTCATTTTGACCTGTGTATGTATAACCAGAGAGGTTAAGCAGTTTTTCCCCGAAATAAATACACATCAACACATTATTATACACTCACACACACAATAGCCATTTTAATTTCAGCTTCAATTCAAAGATATTTTTTAATAGTTGTGCTGAAGTTAACTTTATCTTAAAAAGGTTCACTACCATGCAATCATATATAACAATGTCACAATATGAGGTACTGGCCAAGTTCATCTATAGTCACACAGCTGGACTCGGGGCTGTCGCCAGGACAGAATGAATTAAGGGGGCATATTCTGACAAGGCTGGTGATCATTTGAGTGAAACATCCTACTGTTTCAAATAGTGAGGGTGATTCATGACAAAATCAATTAACAAGATATGTTTTGTTTACCAGCCAGATTTAGAAAGCTAATTTAGTAACATACTTTGAATTTCTGATGAGTTTAACTGTGTTTAAATCCAGTCTTTCCTCTTGTCTCCGATTTAGAAAACAAGTAAAATTTGGTGATTAGAGTATGTGATGTTTAAATTCCCCACAGACTGCTGCGGCATATTGTTGTCAGCTAGGTTCTGATTAGATAATCATTGTTTAGGAAAAGGGCCTAGTTTCTTAAGCTGAACTGATAAAATACTTCGCACATGTGAGCGGTCAGATCAAGTGGTCTGCCCACCAAACAGTTTTATCTAACCAACAAAAAGGATGGATGTATACCAATATACTATAGTTACCCGACCTCTGACAAAAGTGCAAAAATAGCGCAAAAATAATCTAGCTATTTGTAACGGCACAAGTAAATTGAAATGTTGAAAAATCAAAAAAGTTTAAAATTTAGTGGTATCACCCCTTTTTGCACACTCGCAGCATTGGGCCTGGCTCGGCCCGATGGGTGTGTGTGTGTTGTGTGTGCTAAACAGTCAGGAGGCTGCAGCCGCAGTGTGCGGTGTGTGGTGAACGTGTGCTGACCGGTCAGTAAGCTGAAGGTGCAGCGTGTCCACTGGTCCAGGTCTATACTATAGGAATCTATATGCCGAACGAGGATGCGGTCATTATTGAAGTCCAGGTCATTTCCTCCCAGCACATACAGCTGCCTCTGCACCGCAGCCATCACATGATACACTCTCCGCTGCAGCATGGGGCTGCGCACCAACCACTGATTCTTTCACACACAGAGAGAGAACTCTATTTAAGCAATAGAACGCAAGATTGATTGTTTTATTCACCATAATATTATAACAGTTCCAACGGCACAATCTGGATTGGTAGAGGAGCAATGTTATTAGTGATAACAACACATTTTTTCCACAATAATGTTATAATTCAGCTGATCAGCGGTTGCTGTGTAATGACTCCCTTTAGGCTACAGCTGACCATTACAAAGCTTCTACTTTAATACATATAAAAACAGAAAATGGATACTTTAAGACAACATCTGACCTGCAGGCTGTTTTGATCAGATCTACAGAGCTAATTCTGAACCTGTCGCTACCCCTAAGTAAGCTTTCCGATCAGCAGCTGCGATGATGGAACATCTAAACAAACTAGAATTATCTGAAATATAATTGACTGAACAATATGGGCTGTGAAATGCTGCTCCTTTTTTGCTGTAAGGAAAGTCAACATTAAAGCACATTTTATACAAGGCTTCTTTGCTTGACTTTTTTCTTTATCTTGCATAGAAGCCATAGAACACTTGAGGTGTTTGCTACTGTGTTGATAGAGCTAACAGTTGTATAATATGCACTACAGTGGAAAAGTAGCCTTTTACATGTATATCAAAGCTGTTTTATTTGCAAAAGTTTAAAAATGTATAATTTTTATATATTTTTAAAAATTAAATAAATTAAAAATATGTACTCCACATAAAAATGCAGTACTGAACAAGCTCAGGCAGAAGTCATTCAGTCAAGTATCAATTATCTGCATAACGAATAATGAATAGGTAAAGTGTCTGCAAATACCGAACAGCTTACATAAAACATAGAATAACATGCAAAACAATATGTAGTATATTTTAGCAATCGAGCAGCAACAGACTCATCTGGGGGAAGAAATTAAATGAAAGAGGCAAGGAATGAAACAACAATGCTAAACGACAGGGGTGTAAAAATACATCGACCTGAAGATGATGATCCAACTACTTGCATTTTAGCATGTTAAAGCTGATTGCAGATTAGAATAACATTTACTAAAGTATGCGCTAATTTTTGCCCAAAATCTAATTCTCTGCCTATTTTCATACACAAAATGCAAAAAAGCTTGCTGTACTGTTTTTATTGTCTTTTATTGTGCGAATCGTTCATCTAGTATTTTGTTCTAGTATTTAGTACATATTTGAAATCTAATCTAATGAATCCATCCACCATCAATCATGGTGAAATTTGAGATTTCTTGATGCACCAAATAATTTCCTAAAGAATCATAATCAAATCAACTTGCAAGGTCAGAGATTTATAAAGAACAAACATGAGACTGGACGTCCCTGAGTGTTAATACTGTTTCCTCATATTGACATGAGCGCCCACTGTACTAGTGCGTCCTGCACTCAACAGAGGCCAATCTGTATTCCTGCGGTGTGTGAGCACTGTAACTGAAACTGTGTGTGTGTGTGTGAATAAAAGAGAGAGAGACAGAGAGAGAGTGCGTGAGCGTGACCATCTGTTGGGGGCTGTGTGGGGGGCTGGTGTTACTGGCAGGTGAATGTGGAGCTACTGTGAATACCAATGAGTTTATCCTTCTCTTTCTCTGCTTTCCTCTCTCTCTCTGGCTCTTGTTCTTTCTATCTCATTATATCTCTATCTCTCCATAGTTCTCTGTCTTCATTTCTTTTTCTTTCTTTTTTCTATCTCTACTCTGTTCTCTCTCTCTCTGTCTTTCTTTCTCTTTCCATTTCTTTCTCTCTCCATAGTCTACCTCTATGCCCCTTATCTCGCTCTCACTTTTCTGTCTCCCTCTCTCTTTCTGTATTTAATCCTCTCTCTCTCTCTCTCTCTCCGAATAAAAAAACTTTGTATTTACAGTTTTTGATAGTATTTTTTAAAATGTAGCACTACTTGTTTTTTTTCTCTGATCAGATGTCTGAAAAAAAGAAAAATGGTGACATGTTGTTCATCGAGAAAATTTTGTAAAGTATCGCAATATTTTTGCCGTATCACCTGTATCTCCATCCCTTTTTCTTTTTGCTTTCTTTCTGTCCCTGCCTGTCTCTCTCTTTACCCCTCCCTCTCCTTTTCACTCTGACTCTTGTTCTTTTTCTCTATCTCTCCATAGCTTCTGTTTTCTATCTCTACTCCTCTCTCTGAAAATGTGGACAAAATTACAGTTAAAAGATCAGGTTTCAAGACTGCTTCCAATACTGTTTGTAGCGATGTGACATACTTTTGTCCATTTTATAGATACCTGTATCTCACAATCCACATAAGCAACTACAGTGGTGCTTGATAGTCTGTGAACCATTTCGAATTTTCTATATTTCTGCATAAATTTGACCTAAAACTTCCCTAATCGTCCTAATAGTAGATAAAGAGAACCGAATTAAACGAATGACACAAAAACAAAAGACTTGGTCAATTTATTTATTGAGGAAAATGATCCAATAACCACAATTCCACAAACGTGTGTTGTGGAGATCAGACTGTGTTAGATCCCTATTCTTCAAATAAAAAGTGGTTACTCACACCTGATTGGCATCCCATTGATTGAAAACACCTGACTCTAATTTCACCTTCAAATTATCTGCTAATCCTAAAGGTTCACATACGCAATATTGGATCATTTTTCTCAATAAATAAATGACCAAGTCTAATATTTTTGTCTCATTTGTTTAATTTGGACTTGTGTAAATATCTGATGAAGTTTTAGGTCAAGTTTATGCAGAAATATAAAAAATTCTCAAGGGTATACAAGCTTTCAAGCACCATGAAATTACTTAAAAAATCCAACACGGTATGAGTTAAGTGTGTGAAGATTTAGGCATGCAGTTTAGCATCATGCTAATTTTTACAATATATAAGCTTCCATTACTAGTTAGCTACGTTTGCCTCACAGTTCCAGTGCCAAACTAAAGAAGGAAATTTCAGACACCAAACATGTCTTGGATGACTGACTAAATTTAAGATGGTGAAAATTTAGTGGTAAAACTGTCATGGGACAGCTTTTTTTCACACAAACAAAGCACACACACACACACACACACACACACACACACACACACACACACACATATATACAATTTACCACAAATTATGAAAAGGATCACAGACAGACATTCTCACTGTTTACCTGTTCTGGGTCGTACACCATCAGTCTGTTCTGGTACTGCGCTGTGTTTGTGACGCCACCTAGACAGAAGACAGAAAACTGTTCTTATCACAGCCAGGATAAACAACTTACCAATCAATTAATCAATCACAAACACCTACAGCCACACAGATTTTAAGAAAGATCAGATGTTATTTCGCACATTACAATTACGTTTCAAGTCAAAGTCAAGACAGATTTTATATAGCGCTTTTTACAACAGCCATTGTCACAAAGCAGCTTTACAGAAAGATCCGGGTTCAAGCCTCCATGAGCAAGCCGATGGCGACAGTGGCAAGGAAAAACTCCCTAAGAGCAAGAGCAAGAAACCTTGAAAGGAACCAAGACTGAAAAGGGGAATCCATCCTCCTCTGGTCGACACCAGATAGCCAAAAATAACATAAGAGCAATATGAGCAGAGAATAAGGTTTTTTCTTTAATATTATCATTAATATATAGCAAATATTTAAATTGAGAAAAAGGGGGGAAACAGCCTGTCATTGGACAAAAGTATTTAGATTAAGCAAAAATAACTGATGACTACCGTTAGAGACCTATCAGAGTAACAATGAGCAACAGATCTATGAAAATCAGTCACTGTTACCAGTGAAAACCAGTAGCTAACATTAGAAGTGTATCACCGATCACATTTCTTTGAGGAAATTTGCAAGCTAAGAACCAAACATGGTGAAGCATTATTTAGCCTTTTTTCTTAGCATTATAAAATCATTCCTATTTTCCTGTGCTCTTCATAAAACCCGAAGAACGAGTACGTTTTAAGCATTTTCTTAACGTCTAAGCCTGTTATCTTTTGTTCATTATATCTGTTATATTTTTAGTGTTACATAAGTAACACACTTTGGATAACCTTTCTGTAATGTAAGCGATATACTTGTATGTGCTACTCAAGTGACTCAAATTTAAGTTTAATAAAGCATTTATACATTACAATATCTTTGATTTGAAGGTAAACTTAAAACGCCCAGTTTGCATACACAATGCGATATTATTCAACATTTCTTCTGAAATAAAGGGTATTAATAGGTTATTTGTTCCCCTTTTGCTGCAGTGACAGCCTCTACTCTTCTGGGAAAGCTTTACACTAGGTGTAGGAACATTGCTGTGAGGATTTGATTGCATTTAGCCACAACAGCATCAGTAGGATACTAGTTACTAATGTTGGATGATTACTTATGGATCACAAACACCACTCCTGCTCATCCCAAAGGTATCGGATAGAACTCCATCTCTCCAGAGAATGCAGTTCCACTGCTCCACAGCCCAAATGCTGGGGGGCTTTATACCCCTCTAGACGACGCCTGACATTAAGCACGGTGAGCTTAGGCTCATAGGCTCATGTGCAGCTGTTCCAGCATCCCATTCAATTGTCAACGATTTTCTATGGAGATTAAACAAGCTAAGTGTGCATAATTGAACACCTGTGTCAGTAATGGGTGTAGCTTAAAGTGTATATACCCGCACACTGCGTACCTGATATCCACAGCAGGTCGTCTGCCACACACCCAGCGTGGCAGGAGAGTGACCGGTCAAATGACTGGACGTAGCTCCATTTGTTCCTGCGGGGGCAGTAGCGTTCCACACTGGGCAGCACCTGCCTCAGCTCGTTCCTGCCCCCAACTGCGTAAAGGAACTGCCCCAGGGCGGCTAGCACAAAGTGCTCACGGCATGCCTTCATAGGCGCCACGTCTGTCCAGCGGTTTGCTCGTGGGTCATAACGGCACACACTCCGCACAGCACATGTGCGGCCGTTGACGTGCTCCACCTCGCCACCCGCCACAAAGAGGAAGTTACCCATCACCGCCACACAGTGGTGGCTCCGCCCTGCCGGCATTGGCGCCAGCTCACTCCAGTTGGCTCCGCCCCCCACCTGGCGCAGATGTTCTTGAGGGGCGGGGTTAAAAAAGCGCAACTCTCTGACACGGCTGACCTCACGTTTGCGCCCACCGGTGATGTAGAGTGTGAGGGACCGGTAGCGGGGGGTGGTCCTTTGAGTCTGCCGCAGCGGCTGGGCAAATGGGCAGCGGTGGTAGTCCAGTGCCTCCTCCAGCAGAGCGGCAGCGGTGGGGCAGGAGCGCAGCAGGGGCAGGCTACAGGACACACGCTGCAGGGTGGACAAATCCATCAGCCCAAAACGAACGTGCTGCAAAAGCTCCTCAGAATGATGAAGCCTACAGCCATGCTCCAACCAACGCACCAACAACTGCAGAGTCACAAAGAGAGAGAGAGAGAATGAAATAACACGAAAAAGAGAAAATAGTAATACTCCTAATGATAACAACAATAATGATAATTATAATAAAAATAGCATGATATCATGATGATCTCATAAGATATTGCATAATATTATTATAATTATAGCCTAACTAGCTATGAGGACACTGAGGTCCAGACCTTGGTAGTTTCAGAAGGGTTTTTCATCTCCATTCATGAGATTTAATGTGGAAACAGCGCTGTTCTGATAATTCAGTACACAGGCCTACCCAATTAAATGGGGAAAGAAGATAGTGACATTTGATTTGTTTTCTGTGAGTGCTGTCACTGTATCATGGCCATTCAAATCATTACGCTCTAAACCATGCCCCCCCTTATTTTCTCATCACTGCTATCCACCACTGTCTCAAGCCTGCGCCTGTCATGTCATAACTAGCATGAGGACAAAGAGGTTGAATGTTTTGAAAGAGTTATGATATTCAATGTGGAAACAGTGGCAAGAACAAACAATCAGTAGTGACTAGTTCTCAGCTGTGGTTCGTCCATAGACTAACTGCTTTGTTTACCCCTGTATGAGACACTATGCTGATGCCGCCCAGAGCAATTTTGACTTTTGAGATGTAGGTAACATTACAGGTATGCAGCACACACACAGCATAGGCTAACATAGCTATGATAAAAAATACTTGTAAAAGCACCATCCCATTACTTGTTTTTAATTTGGACGAATCATAAAGTTGCTAGGTAAATAAGCACGCTTTAGCCTATTTCAGTAGCTGAATAGTTTAGGCTACAGGCTTTGTAGTTGGCTATATTAGTTTGGTAGATACAGTCTTTTATAAAGTATCTTTAATAATAAATTAATAAATGCTTTTTCAGTAATCTGTGAGAACAGAGAAGAGAACAAAAAGAGATTTTAGCACGTATTTTCAGCTGTAAATAAATGGGTAAATAGTTGATTAATTAAATAAAATTAAACAGGGAGTTTATGGAACAGTAACAGCGGTTTATGGAAGACTGGAACGATGGGAAATAAATAAAAGGAAAAGCTACATAACAACTATGGACAGGTGAAAACCGTACAAGACCTGGCAGGCCACAAAAACTGTCCCCATTAGATACACAGTGCTTAAAGCTTTCACCTTTGAGAGAGAGGGGAAAATCAATCTCCACTTTTGCTTCAGATCTGAGAAAATCCACAGGTGTTTCTGTCCATCCTTCCACTGTGAGAAAACTCAACAATATTGGGTCTGAAAGGAGGTGTAGCTGTCAATAAGCTGTGATTGGAACTATCCAAAGGTATTGGCACTTATTGAAGCTGGTGGTCAGCTGGGAGCTACTAAGCATCAACAGCAAGGAAGCCACTTTATACTTCTACTTTAATAAATGCATACAATGAACAAAAAAAGACAAATTATTCATCACATTATTCACATGGTGATTAATCATCACCTAAAATTTTATGATCATGACAGGCTTACTGAATAAAATATACATTATATTTCTATACACTTGATAAGTTTTAAAATCTTGGAAAAAAATAAAACATGAAATATAAAATGTGCCATAACTTTTGCACAATGTTTTTTATATATATATATATATATATATAAAACATTGTGCAAAAGTTATGGCACATTTTATATTTCATGTTTTATTTTTTTCCAAGATTTTAAAACTTATCAAGTGTATAGAAATTGTGCAAAAAGGTTTGCTAAGGAAGTGACTGGGTTGTAACTTGTAACTTGTAATATTGAATTAACTGAACTTCAAATAATAAGTTAACAAATGTAAAAAACACACATTATTCTACAGTGAACTCAAAATATCAAGTTAACTCAGCTACTTTTTTAAGTTTAAAAGCTGCATATTGTTTTACAGTGTAGAGGACGAGTTAAATTGTTTGAACTTAGAAAATCAACACAACACAATTAGACCAGCGGTGTTTAAATGTTTTCATACAACTGTATATGAAGGCCATGCACGCACACACACACTGGCAGCAGAGGGATCTTGAACAAAGGGGACTTAATTGAACCTGACAGCAATCTGGACTCATTTATCTACAGAGAGATGTGAGTGGGGGTAAGACGGCCACAGTTTGGCAACACCCAGCAGCAGCTTTTAACACAATCAACTGAGGCAGGCAATTACAGCACAGTAATGGAGAATGTTTGGCTAGTAGTGAAGCACAGACACATAAAACCCAACACAGTCTCTAGTAGGGCTGGCCACTGGCCAAAATACAACTTCACCAGCAAAAGCCTTTAGCTAGAACAGTTATTGTTATTATATGGAAAATGCATGCTAATATTGTTAATATATGGAAACTGGCTGCACATACACATGGGCTGATTTCGGTACAAGTCTCCAATAACTGTGAGGCTGTTTAGTGGTCCTGGTTTGGGTGACATTAAAACCAGGAAGCTCTTTAAACCTGTTTATTGTGAGATCTGGTGGTAGTGGAGAAGGGGAACACCTTGGGCACTCCTGGGCGGAGTTGTTAGGAGTTAAGTTCATTCTAGCCTGCGTCCCTTTAGGCTGCAGACCGAGAGCCGCATTCTGAAAGGTGGAAGTGACAAGTTTCAGTGGTCTTGTTGCTCTGCACCAGCTAAACGGGGAACCTGCCGAGCCACTTCCTGGGTGGTTCTCCTTGTGTTCAGATGGGCCTGTAGTTCTAAAGGTTTTTAAATCATTTGCTCCACTCTCTGTAGCTTGGCTAAGACTAAGCTCAAATTGGCTTTTTGAGTCATTGAGTCACTCTCATTGCTGATTTCGATGATAAAAGCAGAACTCTAGCCAAACAAAATAACTCAATAACTAACTTAGACAAACTAAAACAATGGTGATTAATAAAATGGTAATTCTAATTTGTTACAGCTTTGCTGTCTAGAAACATGACTCACAAAAGCTGTATTTGAATGAGAGAATAACAATCGCGGATTCTATCAGGGCAACATACAGCGTATGAACAACTGGGCTTCAGCCTGAATATTAATACACTGCTGCTACCTACTGGATATTTTCTGAACTGCAGCCAAAAATATACTTAACATTTTGGTATATTATGAAACTTATTTGTTTATTTTTTGTTTTAAGGGTGATTTGGGCTATGAGTGTTCAGGCACTCGCTCTGGAACAGTAATGAGTTTGCAAAGCCTGTAAAATGCTATTGGGGCTGGCCCTACATGTCAGACTGTAATGTGTCATGCTTTAATATGTGCTGTGGATCTATCTTCCCCTTATTCTTTTCCTTATCCTTTATCCATTCTGAATCAACCCACACCTTTCAAGTCCTTTTGTCTTTTTTACACAGAGCGGGAAAAGAGGGGAAGACAGAAAATGAGGAAAAAAGGCAATGTGAGAGAAAGAGGAAGAGAGATTGCGATGAGAAAGAAGTAAGAAAAAGAGAAAGACAGAGACGACAAGAGAGAAAGGGCACAAGGAAGGAAGAGGAAGAGAAAGAATGGACAAGGAAGACAATTAGAGACGGAAAGAGAGAGGAAGTGAAAGATGGCAAAGAAAAAAGAAACAGAGCGAGAGAGAGAGAGATCTAAAAAGGGGACAAGGAAAGAAGAGTAAGAGGACATGAAACAAATCAGAAGATGTAAAAAGAGATAAGGTGAAAGACAGAGAAATAGAGAGAGAGAGAGGGGTGTGATGCAGTGTGTGTTGACTGTGAAGGTCGTGATGGATCAGAGAACGTCCTTAGAGCAGAATAAATTACACACACAGACGGAGCGAGAGCAGAATGGAAAAAAAAACAGAAAGAGGAAGAAAATGTGATTTCCAGAGCGTGCGTGTGTGATGAAGATTGACAGGTGGGGTATATCAGGGCAGGTCTGGTTCACACGTACACACACACACACATACACACAGCCGTCCGTTGGCTGAATTAACCCAGTGTGTGTGAAGTGTGCTGGAAGAGGCTGAGTGTAATCAAGCGGTGATGAGGCTGGAGCTGGCCAGCGGAGGGGTCAGAGCGAGGGGCCATCAGAGGAGGAGTGTTTTCATCAGTAGGGGGGAGGGCTGGAGGGTTAATCAGAGGGAAACTGGTGGAGGAGGTGTGATTAGGGAAAATGGACAGTCACACACATGCATACACACATGCACAACTACCACCAGGAAATATGCCAGGAAAATGCTACCTACAAGTATGCATAGTGCCAACAGTAAAGTTTAGTGGAGAAGGGATAAAGGTCTGGGGTTTCTCAGAGTTTGGGCCCCTTAGTTCCAGTGAAAGGTAATGTTAATGCTACAGCATATAAAACACTTTAGGCAATTATATGTATAACTTTGTGGCAACAGTTATACAGAGAAAGCCCCTTCCTGTTCCAGCATGACTGTGCCCCTGTGCACAAAGTGAAGTCCATAAAGATGTGGTTTGACAAATTTTGTGAGAAAGAACTCCAGTGGCCCACACAGAGCCCTGACCACAACCCAACTGAACACCTTTGGGATGAATTACAGTATCGATTGTGAGCCAGGCCTTCTTATCCAACATCAGTGCCTAACCTCACAAACGCTCTTTTGAACATGCCCACAGATGCGCTCCGAAATCTTGTGGAAAGCCTGTTATAGCTGCAAAAAGGGGGGCCAACTCCACACACACATACATACAGTTTTATATAGTATATAGTATATGAAGAGTTAGAAAACACAATTAAAGCCAAAACAACACTAGGAACGTCCACGTACACACACAAACTCCTACCTGCCATATCTCCTCCTCTGTGAGAGATGTGAGCTGGTCGCTCTTTAGCACCTCCCGCAGGAGGCGGAGTGGCAGCAGAAGGAGCTCCGCCTCCTCCAGTTCCGCTAGGTGCTGCACCAGGTAACCAATTACAGCCTCCTCCAGCACAGGCAGGTGGAACAGATCAGCCAATCGGTAGAGCTCCAGATAATTCACACTGCTCAACTCCTACACACACAAACATACACACACATCAGCCAACCAGTAGAGTTTCAGATAATTCTCACAAATATAGTCATGAAGAGTCAAACGTTTCAAATACACAGAGATCGATTTGCACAGTGACACAGCCACAGCCTTATATACGCCATAGTGTCAAAAGTTTGGACCCATCTGACTGAATGATTTTCACAATCTAATAGGCTTTTTGATCTAAAGGCTTATGATTAAATGCTTAAAATACACATAGTGAAGCTGAAATACACATGGTGACCCTATTCGGACATGATTAAATTTACATAGGGTTCTATGCAGGGCTAGATTTGGTTACCCCAAGACCCCAAGACACACCAAGTTATCTAACATTACATATAATGAGCAATGCTGAGTAGCTCAGGTTTCTTAGGGATGGTGCCTTAGAGGGCAGTACATTTTGCCAGAAACCACAAAATAGCCCAGAGTTTGAAAAGAAATGCAACTAACCCAATGCTAACTGACCACAGCAGAACTAAAAAAAGTGCTTTGATTTAAAATCTAAGACTGAAAAATTCAAAGTGTAAGACAACTGTAAAAAAAAAAATGAAATAATAATTTTAAATATTTAGAATATTTTAAAAACTTGACCACTGTGTCAGTGTTTTCACTCCCTCCTCGCCTGAGAAAATTAGACTGATTTACCTACTGTTTCTCACTGAACTCAGCAGTCTTCTGATAATTACAGTACACATCTCTGTGATGTTCCAAGACGTCAGCTCTCATTGGCAAAAAAAAAATATATATATTCTGATTGTTGCTACTCATTGTATTTAGTCTCTCAGGATGTATCCATATCAAACACTCCGAAAATCATGAAACAAGGGATACTTTGGAACATTCTCTCAATCATTTACTTAGTCTGGGTGGTAGAACTTCTCCATTCTCTCTACACTGTAGGAGCATTAGCAGGAGAAGACTTGCTTTGTTAAGCAACAAGTACTTTCAGCAGCCAACAAGTGCACAGCATGAAGCCATACTGCCATCTACTGGCAGCACTGTTCAAGCTTATTAAAAGACATTCACTTAAAATGGGCACTTATGGATAGAAGTGAAGTTCTTATAGAATCCATTACACAGCAGCAATAGATCAAATATAATATTAATAATGTTAAGTCATTATGTTGAGATTACCTTTTTTTAATAAACGAGGAGCATTTGTTCATTATACTGCACCAATATACTAGAATATGAAGAGAGAATGGCATATTCCACTGCTTGACAAGCAGCATAAATGCTTCAATCTTAAAGGCCTTTACTCAACTCTACTCTAACGCAACAAATCCCCCGGACTCCTGTTTCCACTCCACTGCAAACTACTCTGCTGGGCAGGTTCATGTTTATAATGCAGGTTCATGTTTATAATGCAGGTTCATGTTTATAATAAAGTAGGAACAGCGCCACCTTTCCGAAAACACACCTGCAGCAGTGCAGGCTTGTGCATAATTTTAAGCAAGCTGTGGGAGTTTTTGCCACTCTCATCATGAGCTCATGTAATCATCCGTTTACATAAAAACACACGGACACTCCGAGAAGCCGAATTAAGCAGAGGCTTTCTTATTAACTATATCACAACCGGATTCAGTGTAAATCTTCTGTGAATAAATGCATACTTTGTGTAAGCAGGGCTGAAATATTTTACCATAACTTTCTGACCAATACTGCGCTTGCGATTTACATGTTACTATTTTCTCAAAATTAAGCTCCAAGGCACCTCCATTTTTTCCAAGTTCACGTCCTGAACGCAGAGTTTAATATGCCAGACTGCGGGTTGACAAGCTCTGCGTTATAAGGTTTAATTACTCCACTTAAACTTGTTAAAATATTGAATAATGTAAGACAGAATTAAAATTACAGCTGTTGCAATTTGAAAATCACCTTGTTTCATATGATCAACTGTTCAGCTCTGTTTGTACCTGTATTAAATATTGTGAGCAGAGTGTAAGAAGCTCCAGAAGCTGCAGGTGACTCCCAGCAGATAAAACATCCTGAATAACCCCAGGATCTAACAGAATCTAGAGAGAGAGTGAGAGAGAGAGAGAGAGAGAGAGAGAGAAATATATAAAAAGAAAGAAAGAGAAAGAAGAGACACATTTACACTTTCAACAATTGGTTCATTCTTTCTCACCAGTAATCACACAAGTCTGCTAGAATGTGCACTGATATGCAATAGACATAAAAAATGAGTTTCTCCCTAACAGAAAGTTATTACATTAAATGGATATGAATATGCTGCATGATGCCTACGACACTTTTCAGACAAGGTTTTTGGCTCAAAGGTATTTCTTAAGAGCCATTCATGGTGGAGAGCTATATGCAGGGAGTTAGAAGGTAAAATAGTCCAAATAGAAAACAAATCTTCCATATTTACCACAATTTTATCATTAGCAATATTACATACAAAACTCAAAAGAAGTGTGCAGATTCACTGGTGGGTTTAGACAGCAAATAAAATGGCTATATTTGTCAGTAAGTTTCTCTGTGAACCATTTCACATCAAACCACCACAACTCTGTTTACATCTGTTTACATCTCAAACAACTGAAACTCAAAACAACTGAATTATGTAGAATTTTCCAAAACAAAACAAAACACATAGAATTCCCCATAAATAAATTTATGAGGTAGGGAGGAGCTGGGTACAACCTAATGTGGGGTAAAATGTAATGTGGCCTTTTTATGTAACTAAATATGTTTAAGTAGAACATGCTTTTGGTCATCTTCCCACACTCTCATATCAGATAGATATTTCTCAAGGGTCAGGGTTACCTGAAAGAAAGTTTTTGTACCATAAAAGTACATTTTTGTCATTTGATTTTAGCTTCGATTCTCAGTCTGGCTGAATTTTGCTGGGTGGCTCTAATTAGCAGATTTTGGGGCAGTTAGAGTCGACAGTTAGAAGAGACAATCTAGAGTTATTGTAGCCACAGTAACAGTAGCTTTATTATATAACAAGGAGCGATTTATAGGCTGTAAACACACTATTGTTTGTACTTCGAATTGTGTCGTGTGTGATTCACCAAACAATCTACAAAAATCAACTGGAATGTGTGAGATGCCTAGCCTTTTTAACATCTGCTAAGACTCTGTAGTATCCTTAAGGCTTAAGATGATCGCACTGTGTCAGTATTCTCCTCAGTATCATATATGTAAATTCACATTAGCGCGGTACTCATTCCACCCCGCATCATTAGTAAAACTAAACTAGACTGTTACACTTGATGCAGTGACTGTCAATCAAGTCAATCAAGAAGTGATCATTAATAAGCAAACCTGGGGCAGGTTTACTAAAATAGGCATTAATTACCAACACTCTACCAACACTTTACATTAACAGGGTGGCCAATTTAGCAACTTATATATTAAGAACTTCCATGTGGTCCAGCTGGTACTGAGGCATGAATGTAATATTTCCAAAGCGGTGTCTGATGGTCAGAGGCGATGGTCAGAGGCGTGAGTATACATATGTTTGCCACAATTGCGACAAATGACTTGAGAAATTTGATGAACCTGAAGTTAGCTTCCTATTCCAACTTCCTACTTCACCTTAAATACCACAGTAGCTACATTCAAAAGAAGCCAATTTCAGCACTGAAGAAATTAAGACATGAAACAACATTTAGCACAGTGTTTGCCAGGCCCACAGGGCTACCGTTAGAAAGCAAAACTGACCCAGTTTTATCTATATAATTGTTCAATTTAGTTTTTTTCCTATTTTGAACAGTAAAAATATTTCAGATTTACTATGGTTGTTAAAAATGGTTCTTATTAGTCAGTGAAGGGACATCCCAGAATAATAAACCCCTGTTAACCTACAAAAACAGGTTTACTTAAGCATCTAAAATGGTTTTCTCTGCAAAGATAAACTGAAAATTACTTTAAAATATACTGAAACCACCAAAAACTTTATTTATACTTCTAAATACATTTTTGGCCATACTACTAACTAGTAAATCACATTACTCGATGTGCTGAGTCAGGAGTGGATAGCTTTCACCAGGACCAGGTCCTTGAAGTGAACATCAGACCACCATATACAGGAAGACCAATGATCAGATTTTTGGAGCACTCCCAGACTCAAAAGCAGCTTTCACACTCAGCCAAAAGTACCATCCTCTCAGGGGAAACAGCCCTGGGTCCAAAAAAAAGATCAAGTGTGAAACAGTCCTAAAAAGCAGTTGTGCTGGGTCTTTAAGAAAAAGGTAGCAGCACTGCAAAACCTTTCAAAAAGGAAAAGCAAAAAACAAAGTACTACTGCACTCCCAGGGCTAAAAGCATCCCTATTTTATCAGCCCCTTTTTCACTGCATTTGCGTGAACTACTGATGGAAGATGAAGCCGATGTGTGTCAGAAGGAACCTAGATTTTTTTGGAGTATATCTTGGTTGGGTTTGGCCTAAATAACTCTGTGTGTCTCCAGAGGAAATATGATTAATCAAAGTTACAAACCTCCACGCCCTACATTGAGGACACACACACACACCAAACCTCAATCCTACTGAAATCTGAAACAACTGCGAAACTCATAACCTCCTCAAAATATCCTCAAACCTCAAAAACACTTCACAACCTCTAATCGTTTTAACCCTTACACCCCATCAGTTAGCATCTGAAGTAGCTAACAGGCTACATGCCTAAATAAACACATACTGTGTTGAGCTGTTGCATAATCTCGCTTTTGTGACATTTTTACATATGCTGAAGGAAACCGTTGCACAACATGAAAGAGCTTCACTGATGTCAAGGTCTGATATGACTGACTTAGAACTTACAACATCTGATTTGACAAGCTTAAATCTCTGGTTTAAGCTTCCATTTCTCATTATCTATATTTGCCTCTTAGCTCCAGTGCAAAGCTAAAGAAGCTATGGTACGGGTGTCCAAAGTCCAGCCCCAGGCCCAATACAGCCTGCGGACAGATTTTAATTGACCCCTGGTTTCTGTTTGAGTGTATTATAAGTGACTTGCCAGACAATATGTTGCAATTTTTCCTTTCACCTGATGGTGGCAGCAGTACCGCAAAATTACAGTGTAATGCACGACACTGTGATAATGAAATTAGCTAAAGTTTAAGAGCTTTTATTCTCTGATTAGACCTGCAGCTTAACTTACTGAATGACCTTTATTCAAGACTACAGCCATAAAGCACTAACTTAACACTGAGAACTGGCAAAATTTCAAAGAAATTTTAATATTTTTTCTTTAGAGAACCAAAGCAAATGTGAGTGCCTCGTATGTCAAAACACTGTAATGAATTCAAAATCATTAGACATTACAATAAATATTCAGGAGAAGGCAGAGAACCTAAAGCAACTGCGAGCTACTCGAGTCTAACAGCACCAAACTCTTAGCAGGGCAAATTCAGTAGTTCATTAAATATTAACTGTTTAAGGTCACACAAAAAATGGGCTATTCATGCTGTTTATTTTGCTCCTCATTTAATAAAGCGATTTCTGAATGCTGTCACTACATTATCTAACAAAACTGAAACGTTTTTTTTTGTCTAGTTTGTCTCACATTGTGCATCTTTTATAAAGTGATAGGAAACACAGTAGCACACGGAAAGTTCCAATTCTATGTGCTGATATTTTGAAAACTTTTGTGAATAATATGTCGGCCCTCAGGTATTTTGACCCAGTACAACCTGACCCTCTTTGAAAAAAGTTCAGACACCCCTAAGCTAGGGGTTGCGTCGACTAGTTGACAAGTCGACTGTCAACTACTAAATCCACTAGTGGGCAGCAGTCGACTTCTTAAGGACAGTGCTTGAAATACAGGGTGGTAAGAAAAACAGAAAAATTGTAGTGAAGATTTTTTTGAAATTTTTCTGATTTACTACACTACTGTAAAAATGCTACACAAAATGAAACCAATTCCACAGTAAGCTGGGTAAGACTGCGCTGAAATACAGGCTCGTAAGCCAGACTGGGAAGCTTTTGAGAACCACAATATGAATGAGCCATTTGACTGACATGCAAAACATCCAATCACAGACCGTTTAGTGTGACATGCGCAATGAAAACAAACTTGGATTAACAGTTGGCAAACTCGTGAGGACATCTCGTTTACTTGCTACCCACAGTGCCAAACACAATATAGGAATAACTTTTAAAAATGGGATATACACTGAGGCCTGCACCTCACTTTAAAGGCTTATTGGTGAAAAGATGCAACTGCTTGCTACTAGCATTTAGCTTAATAAACAATCATTTTTATTCATCAGACAGTGCACGTACTAGAGTCAATTTAAAGTCTCAGTGAGGGGTGAGTTTCTGAGAGCAAAGGCGATTTTAGCATGCAGTTTACATCAGACAGTCTGTGTACTATTGTGTGAAGTGCTGTGTACTTCTGTGTGTCACGGACACCCGGAACACTCACCTTTTTTTATGTGGTAATAACAACTTGCACAGGTTGCACGACAATTAATTTTTAGCAGTCGACCAGTCATTCAAAAAAGTAGCTGACTAGTCGACTAGCAAAAATGTCAGACACTGAACGTGTCTTGGCTGATCGACTACATTTGGGGTAAAAGGGGAAAATGTGGAAACGTTAAACCTTCAAAATCTCAAACCTCCTCTCCCTGCACACATGGATTTGTATCTTCAGAGTACAATTACACATGATGACCGTGATGAACGGAAGACTGCTTTTGACTGTGGTTAATGATTGTGATTCACTGATTAGATTGTGCTGGCTGAGCAGGGCTGGTTCAATTAGGGTGTTTAGAGCAGATTTGATTAGTGTGTGTATGTGTGTGTGTAATTGCGTTTGGTCTTACCTGGCCTGTGTAAGCAAAGTCCAGCGCATGTTTTAGACCAACACCTGATACTCCCTGCAGAGTGACCTCATCTGCCTCACTCTCTGCCATACACAAACTGAACATGGCCTGAAAATACAAACACAGACACATACTTGTTTTTGTATGTATGTTTGTATGTATGTAAGTATGTATCTATCTATGTGTATATTATTTTATATTATATGCAACAATAACTGTTTAATAACTGCTAATAATTAATAATAATTGTAACTGTTTATTTAACATAAGAAAATAAATAAAATTGCAGTAGAAGTTGCACAAAAAATGCCATATTTAAGGATGTCTTATTTTATTTTCATTTTAAAAAATAACAAAACATGTAATTTATACTTAAAAAATCCATATAAAATAGCAACATGTATATGCAAGGTGCTCATATATAGTGTTATATATAAAATGTTCTAAGCCTAATCTTAAACCTAACCCTAACATTAACTTTGACCTCAGGAACCAAAAAGATAAAGCTTTGCTGTTTCAGTTTTAAAAATGAAACAGGTCAGGACCATTCTGTTGGTTAGTTAGTCCTGATTTTCTCAAATGTACACACGCACACACACACATATACACACAGATGAAAGTGGTGGAGAGGCCGTGCAGGTCCCGCTGTGCTCCAGCGGGGGTTTGGTGATCAAAGGCATTGATTAGTGTCATCCAGTGGGATATCACACACACACTGATCTACAGTCTGTAACACAGCAGCATCACACACATGCATAACCATCAAACCGGGACACACAGAGCAGCTCTCCCAGCATCTGCTCGAGAATCCCAGCACTGTACTGTTTCACTACACATCTGCTGTATGTGTCACTTCAGCAGTAAAAACATTTGAGTCTGTAAGTTTCTCAACAATGCACAATTTCACAATAAACCACTCTGAATGACTCTGTTTACATCTCAACGATTTAATTATTAAGAATTTTTTTTAAAAAGCGGTGGTATTTCCCTTTAACAAATCAGACTCAACTGCATCAGATCAAAACATCCTTGCAGAACTGCTTCTTAGTTTTGCACTGGAGATATGGAGATAATAGCAATTTGCATTGTGTGCAACTGCATGCTTAAATCATCACATATGTGCCTCAAACCTTGACCTTAAAAATAACTAAAAAAAAAATGGTGAGAATTCCGATTTTTAAAATTTCTGCATAATTAAATCATTGAGATGTAAACAAAGTCATTCAGAGTGGTTTTATGTCAAACATTGCATTGTAAAGAAACTTTCTGACAGATTTTCTTTACAATGGCAGTGTTAGAACTAGAGGTTGAGTTTTTAAATGTAGCGTTAATAATGGTAAAATATATATTTTCTTTGGGCACTATGTTGCTTCACAACATGCTGCATGTACACCTCTACCTTAAACAGAATTTAAAAATTTTTTTGGTCAAAACTTTATCTCAAAACTATAACTATCAAAACTATCAATCTTAGGCATGAGGCAACCTATTCATAACCATTTCATGTAGTAGCTTTGTGAGATAACTTACAGACATTAAAGGCTTCAGGTTCCTTACACTATCGCCTGGACAATTCTGACTTTGACCACATCTCAAATGCAGTTTTCCTGATGCTAACTGGTAGGGGTATATACTTCCATTACTTGTGAGCTACATTAGCATGGTAGCTCTAGGGCAAAACTAAAGAAGCAAACTTCTAACACCAAACATCTTGGCTTATTGACTACAATAGGGTTAGGATCAGGGAATGGTATTCACAAAGTAGTCCTAAGTTGACCGATCTCAGATCAGATTCCTACATATTTATGAAGCTTATTGTTACAAAAACGGATCCTAGGATCAGTAGTCCTGCTCCTGAGGTGGTTTTGTGAATACAAACCAGGATAAGGAGAGCAAAAACTCACCCTGAAGTAGTCGCTGCAAGCTGCCAGCACGGCTCTGTGGGCATGAAACTTCTGCTCTCCAGCCACCAGCGTGACATCACACAGCAGGCCGTCCATCCGCTGCTGGTTCAGAGCTGCCAGGACGGAGTGCTGGTGGGATTTGGACTGACACAGTCTCTGACCTGTCAGCATGGCCTGTGGGCTAACACATACACACATACATGCAGAAGTTTAAAAAATGTAATGTAATGATGCATCAATCTGAAAGTGGACATTCAACAGCAATTTTCTAATGCTAGAAAATGTTACAATCAATTATAATCAGTTATAAGAATATTAAATAAAGTAGTTGCCCTAGTGTGTTCAGTGTATTTTTAAATATAACCCTGAAAAAGCACCAAAACAACTGAATCGAATGTAACTGAATCCTGTTTTGCAGGGAGGGCTGGGGGGGCCTGGATCCCCCCTTGGTATTCTTCAGTTTCTAAAAAAAACAATGTTTTTTTGGATGCTGTGAAGTTAAAAGACTCTTAGCTAGTAATAGCTGTGAAAGAGCTACAGGAGTAAACCTCAAAAAAATACACTGTGAAAATAATATACATCAATACACATAACTAAATAGTGAGACTTTCCCACAGAGGACCCCCAAGACCTCTGCCAGAATTCAAACCCTGGGGTAAAGTAAGATTTCATGCTGAATTGTAGTAAGGTCATACTGTAAAACAAAATTACTTGTAAAACTTTACCTGTAAAATAACAGCAGTTAACTGGCAGCAGTTTCTCCAATACAGTGCTGTTTATTTACAGTGCTGATACAACATCTCACAATTACAGCACATTGCTGTAATAAAAAAAAACAGTTTATTACTATATTTTTTATATACAGACTTATATTTATTTATTATTTAAATACAGCATCATACTGTAATTCTTATATTCAAAATAAAACTGTAATTACATAATATACAAGAGTACTCGTATCTTACTGTTAAAAGTTTCAGGCAAGTATTACATAATGTTGAATTGCAGCAAATTCTAGCTATTTAAAGCCAGCACTATGACCACAAAGATCGCAAAGCTGAAAATAAGTCTGTTTTAATGTGACCACCATGATTTGAATAACAAAACATACAAAATGCATTCAAACATATCTTCTGGTTCAAAACTATATGTTAAAAGAAAAAAAATCTCATGTGAAAGGAACTGAAGAAGTAAAAAAATTAACTGAATTTAACATGTCTTTTTGAACATGGCTGTGCCTTCTTGACAACGACATTCACATGTTGAGTAAATCAAAATAGTCTGGCAACAAACTATTTTAGTTCTGGTTTTGAAGGTTTTTTAGTACTCTGCAGTATTTAAGACTTATGCTTGAACAGCAGTTGTTTGCAGTGTTTACACCCATAACATACACACAAGTACATTTACATTTATGTGAATATCCACAATATGGGATGCACCAACATTTTGTCCAAAAATGGTCAAAAGTGGCACTTTTGGTTTTTGGCCAATAGAGAAAAAAGGCAAAAAAAGATTAATTAGGCCTAGAGGGAGGTGTCAAAAGCTAACACTTATCAAAAATCTGAATGATAATGAAAATGAAAAATAGCGATTAAAACACTGTTTGTTCTCTTCGCTCTCCTGTTCTGGTCAACACAGAAGCATTCAAACAGTTCAAGCAGGAGCAGATCAACAGTAAAACATGGTCAGCAGCAGCTGCATTTCATACTATCTTTAGCTGACATGCTTTTTAACATTAACTGATTTAATGAAAATCACATAAATAATACAGTGTAACTGAATATCTCTTGGTAATCAACTTTTTTACTTGTTTTGAAAGTTGTGTCTTGTCATGTCTATGTGCATTACATATAAAAACAAGGTGTTTTCTGTCATAGCCGAGATCCTCTGGAATTCAGCTTTACATGCCTTTGGGAAACTGAAGTTTATTATCATTTTACAACTTTTAATATTTAATATTATTTAGCAAAATGTTTGAAGTTAAATTAGTCCTCTAGTTCTCTCCCCTTCTCAATATGTTGATTATCCCCCTTAAAGCATCATCGCTATTAATGCATTAATTCAACAGAACAAACAAAACAGTAAATTATTTGTTAAACAACCTTTTCTTTCAGCTTTTGGTTTTCTGCCAAGCGTGTCCTGAATTTCGGTTTTGGTCAAAAAATTTTATTTCAATGCATCACTAATTCACAAGTGCTCTGTTGTCTACTTGAAAAACTTCACTTTATGCCAGGGAAACAGGTCAATGTCTAAAGATACCATTAAACGCTAAAATGCTGCCAGAAGCAGGAGTCAGTGCTGATACATAAACACACATACATACACACACTGAGTAGTGTGAGTGACCTTCACCTTTCACCTTCTTGTTTGTGTATTTCTCTATAGTTCATATTAAAAAAATAATGAAATTACTAATGAACTGTTAACATGCTTCTGAATTAAGAAGATCATGCAAATTTATTATAATTTACTTTCTTACAGTTTTACAGTCTTACAAAGTTACAGTAAGAAACACAGTTTTTATATATCTTTTTCAATTCTTCAAAGTCTTTTTAAAGGCTTCCTTGTTTATGTATTCCTGTAAAGTATTTTGAAAGTCAGAAAGACATTTCATGGTTTAGTAATGCTCTTATAAAGGGCTTTTAAAAGCCTTTAAGACTGATGTATATGTAAACAAGCTCTGAATAAATGCTGAATAGGTGGATTTGTAATTGTGTTGGTTCTTGTGACATCACAGAAACAATGAAATCAAAACAGATTTTTTTGTAACTTAGTTTCTACAGTTAATGGAACGTTTTAAAAGTTTACAAATGCTTACATATTACAAGCTCCTTTATTTAAAAAGCAAGAGCAAATTTGGTTTCCCAGGATATGGACCCTTAAATTCCACTTCTTTTTAAATGATTGTCCTTTTATTAAAAACTCTGATCAATCTATTAACAATTTAATGTCCATATCTGAAATGGTTGCCTGAATTTACCTGAGCACAGATTTGCAGAAGAAAAAATCTAATTGATCACACTATATGGCTACAAAAGTAAGCTTTTGTCACTTTAATACATATTAAATTTATATCATATTAAATCATATTAAAAACCATATTAAACTGGTTACTTGGGACTTGTGAACGAGGGCGTAGCCAAGGGATGGCCGATGCCACCCTCCCATGAAGCGTAGCCACCCCTCTGGCCAGCCCAGTTAAACAAAGTGCACCTAAAACACTGTTTTAACAGCACCTAAATAAATCTCTACATCAGTGCATTACAGGATTTTCTGTTACCAATAAGTAAAAGATTTTTCACATAATGTAATGGAAAACAAGATAAGATCACTTTCCATTTTTCCAGAGTGAAACTGTATTTAAAAATGTGGTTAACTGATTAATAACTCTATTATTTTATTAACCTGCAATTAATTACGGCCACACTAATAATCTGCTTAGTACATTCAGTAGTGCTGTTCTCCGAGCTACATTAAATGAAGTAGGCTACATGAAAAAAAGAGCAACTAATTCTATTTTAACGTTGTATAGTAACATCTATTGTTTATCATTTTATTTAAATACTCTTCACAGCTGAGTACATGCGTGTTTTTAACTCTTTTGAATTGCCCGTCTCGCCAGCAAGACAAAATTCCATGCTATTTTTAAAGCATCACTGCTCCTCAGTAGCGAGAGCTAGAGAGATGAGGTTTTTCCCCTTGAAACTAGAGAAACATCCAAAATTGTCATTGTGGGTCATTTACTTCCTATCTAAACCTACACTGTAAATTTACAGAAACCATCCGTACCATTTCTTTGTACCTGGCACGATGCTTATTCAATCGTTTTGTTTACAGATCAGTTTAAATCAGCTGTCTTTATTTGTGGCATGTCATGTGACGTGTGGTCCACATTCTGCATTTGACTGACTTTGGTTTGCAAGCCACAGTGAATCAGAGCACATGATCTGGAGATTTAAAAGTCAAGGTGGGCACGCATTGGGAAACGGGTGCGCAGATTGGCTTCGGTTGCTGCAGCCAATCGGAGTTTCTGATTCAGAGGTAGTCACAGTGGGAGTGTTTTTGGGCAACTTTGAGAGAGAGGACAGAGAAAAGCAAGAAACACAACCCAAAAACAAAAAAAGAAACACGAAAAATATGGTTAGGAGGATTTTTTCTACAAACGAGGCTCTAGAACTGCTGTTCCATACAAACTCTTCACATCCCAAATCATGTTATTCAGAAAATGTGGGTGATTTTGGTCTCATCATGCAGACTGTGTAAAAAATACAAAAAATTGACCCCTTTCTTGTGCAGAGTTTGCTATGTGCCATTTTGTAACTAGACAGAAACTGCCAAGAGAACTGTCATAGAAGCAGTGTTCCACAAAAACACAGAGGGACACTGTCTAGAAAAAGGCATAATTTAAAAGCAAAAAGAAGAAAAACTGTATTTTAGTGTTTTTTTCACATTTTTATGTTAAGCTTTTCTTTTGATATCATGGTTTAACATTACTTTTTCAATAAAAACTGCAAAAAAAAAAAATCTCTTTTTTGTGGTACTGTGGATTTGTGGGCTAATTCACCAACATAGCGTGTATAAATATTTGTTGAATGATGTATTTTATTAGCTGCAGCCATTGCAGCTGAATCTGGGGATATGTAACATGTTATGGTGAAAAAAAAACAAAACAAAAGTCCAAAATGTAAAAGTATGCAAAGGTGGAAGTGTTAATGCAGGCAAGATTTCATCAGAGACGAATCCAGTGCTGAGTATAATTTCTAGCCAATGCTTATTCTCTCATAATGATACTTTATACCTTTTTTCCCCTGGCAGTTTGCCATCCTGAAAAAATGGCTGGGTCGCCCTCATTGAAAAGGTTCTGGTTACACCCCTGATTGTGAACAAAGGTATGAAAGTTACATGTAAGCAAAAGATCAAATCCATATTGTTAGATGTTCTTTGTCTATATAAATATACAAAATTCCATCACTTTAGACCAGTGGTTCCCAAACTCAGGTGCTTAAAGAATTTCTAATATTTGATGTTTACACTTAACCCTCTGTTGCACAATGTTACCACAGAGCAACAAACCCACTTTCATCACTTTACAATAACATTATACATATTTAACAACAAGACATGACAAGGTTAACAATAAAGGGCAGAGATTGAGTAAGTCAATATAAAGCATGTACTTGGTCATGCTGTCTCTAAGTGGACACTTTTAAACCTCTTTTTTAACATTCAGTATTATTTGTTTTTGTTCTGAGAATTTACAAAAATATGTTTGTTGCCTACAAGCAACATTGTGCGACAGTGAAATGGATTTAGCCAGTCACAAACCACTTCAGAGAACACAGCTCTATATCATCTCTTCCCATTGTCGTACAATGTTGCCTCAAGGCAACATAAACCAAAAGGTCTGCTGCACACATTACTATTTAATGTGTTTTTGAATTTAATAAACAGGTCCACATTATGCAAGAAAAGTGAATCGAATATTTTTTTTTTAAATTGCTCTCATAATGCATGCAGTAGAAGGTTAATTTAATAATCATTCTGGAGAAACCGTTCATTCAAAAGTTCGTTCATTAGCTTATCATTTCCTTTTGTAGGTGTGAAGAAGTGAATTAATTTAATACTCGTTGTTGAGGCCTATATGATGTTAGTGTATTCCAGTTTGTTTCACTTTTATAGCCATGGTTTAGTTCGAGGTTGTAGTGAGCTATTCATTTGGAGCTGTGCATTTGGAGCGCTTAGCCGTTAGCACTTTGGTTACATAGTGATTACTGTTTGTGCTGCTCCTTTTCGTTTAAAACTGAAGAAAGTTCACTCCTCTTCCTCATCCCTCTGCTCTGAGCAACACTTTGGAATGAACCCAGTCTATACAGGCCTAACATCACTTATTCAGTATTATTCAGAATATCTGGTGTGATGTGTGTCCTCATCATAAACATGTGCGATACATTAAGGAGGATTATCTAGAGACATTTTACAAGGCTAAATGTCGTACATATGCATGGCAATATGCACTTACATGCGTAAGGTGTGAGAGGGTGTATGTAGCAGAAGGTTTAATGTCTGAGGGGTTACACAACTGTAAAAAGGAACCACAGTGAATTACTCAAATTATGTAATAGTGACAGCTCTGCTCTGGACGACGACTTCCAGATCAGAAAGAGCATATCCAGATCTCGAATCACTGACAACAAGGGGTGCCTTATGTCTGTCTGAGGATACATGCAAAATATTTCAACCACAGATTTTGAATCAAACTACTGTCATTAGCTCTGCTGTGGTCAGTTAGCATCAGTCAGTGAGCTATTGTGAGTTTTCGAGCAAAATGCACAGCCAGCTCACATCCTCAAAGAAACATGTTTTTTAATCAGCATTTTATTCCCTGTCCGCAGAGATTACCAGCAACATTTCGAATATCAGCCATGATGTTAACTCATCACTGCAACGGTAGCAACACTGCAAGCAGTTATATGTCTACTAAGGTAGCTTAGCAATTCTCATTCTGGAGATGCAGCTGGCAGTGCGACCTTTTTAAACAATTTTTATATTTTATTTGATTTAATCTTTTCATAATCCCCCAAGACTATAAGTTTTGTTTACTTCAAATATCTCTCATTGGTTAGCGCTGGTTTTCTTTTTAAAACTGTCCACAGAGCTTGCTGTATTTCTAGCGTTCCCTATGGCGGGCAGGGCTGCCAGATTCAGTAAAAAAATCTCCAGACTATAACTGGCTTAAATGTCACCCACCAAACGCTGGAACTTAATAATTTTCTCCCATAATAGCATTTTCAAACTTTCCCAATTAAGCAGGAAAAACACAAAGCTGGCAACCTCACGGCATGCTGTACAAAACACTCCACAGGGGTGGATTTAGTGATTCTGGGGCTCAGGCAAAAGGCTGGTAAGGGGCCCTCTGGCTGCTCATTTAAAAACTAGTTCATGCTATGGGCTCCTAAGTGGAACAACCATCTACACTGCAAAAAAATATAATAGGTCTCAATTTGAGACTTTTAAGAATATTATAAGATTATTAAATAAGTTATAACTTATTTCTAGATTTTCTTTTACTAACAGAATTTTACTAAGTGAAATTATTGCACAATAATAATTCAAAGGTAATTTTGTTAAGTAACATAACACCATTACAGTTTAAAAGAAATCATTTGTAACCTGTACATTAATGCTAGCATTGTGTACAGTCTGCTGAGCCTGTGCAGCACTGTTCTGAAAAAACAAGGTCAGCTTTAACCTTAGTGCAACAACAATCAGCTCACTTTTCTCCCTCTTTTTGCATTTCTCTGTTATACTTGGATGACTTTATCTGATTTTCTCTCTTAACATACAGAAAATCACACGGAAGCATCTCCGATCCATTATGTAAATAATTACTTAACTGCCTTTTCACACCAGCCTGTCTTTACGCAGTTGTGTCATCATGGAATAGTTCATTATTACCATGACCAGGTGGGTGGAACTGCACTGACACTACTAAAAATAACAGCTATTCTTAAAATATAATTATATTTTGAAGTAGGTTATTTTACATAAACACAAACAGTATAAGTAATTTGCATTCTCATGGGGCCCTTGGCTCTTAGGGGCCCTAGGTGGCTGCCTACTTTTGCCTAGTGCAAAGACTGCCCCTGACTCCACAGCATAACCAATGAAAAGTGACAGTGTGGACTTTCTACATAAACATCTTCTCTGTAGGTGTGCACATGCTCTGCCCTGATCAGAACTTGTGGTTTGATTTGAAGCACATTTGTACTGTGTTAATTTCACCTATGGATGACAGAAAAATACTGAATAAAATCTTAAGGGGTTGGAGATGGTCATTTTTTTGGACGCGGAGCATGGCATCCCCTCACATGCCTGCTCAAATGAACCAGAAGTTAGAATGCATTTCTGTTTTATTTACATGCATTTGCATCAACCCAACTTCCAGCCACTGTTTTGAATGCTCATTTTTTTGGATATTTTATTGAACTTGTTACACTCTTTGGTATAAAACACACTGATACCTACAGTCTGTGTGCTGCTGTGTGAAAGCCTGTGTTACTGCAGTAGCAGCAGCAGCGTGCCAGATTACTGCAGATTCATCACTGCAGCGTCAAACCCCCAGGGGGAAAAAGTCTCTCTCTGACCGTCACACGCACACACTGCAGTCCACTGTTCACTCAAATACACCACCATGAACACTACATAAACAATGAACCCTTATGACCACCCTGTACACGCCAACCTGGTGAAAAAAGCACTTTTAATATTTTAATATTGTCTCATATTAAGCTGTTTTCAGCTGAACAAGTTGCCATATTCTGACAACTGAGGTAACTCAGTGGAAGACCATACTTGGACCACAATGGAAAATATGTACAGTTCAGTGCAAAAGTCAGTCAAGTAACTCAGTTTTCAGTGTAGGAAGACAATAGAAAACATTTATTTAACATTAAAATAAACACTTGCATTAGGAAGGGGAAAATAAACCAGAAAAATAGAGTGTTTCCAAAACTTGAGCTCAAAAATGAACACTGAAGATGGACATGTGACGTGGGTTTTATGGATTGATCAGTCTAAATTTGAGATCTTTAGATGTATCAGAAGGCAGTACATACACTGCCAAAAGCAATTAAAGACTCTTCGAACTAGGATGCATCAATACTGACACTGGAATCAGGTATTAGTCCGATACTGTGTTCACGTACTCGTACTCGTAAATGCACCAATACCAACATTCTGATACATGCTGTGTAAGCCGAGTGCACACTGCCGCGCTAATGAACAAACACTGTGAACGAGGCTCTGCTCACACAGAGAACAGTTACTGACTCTGTGACAGTTGGACACAAAGCCGTCAGTCATTTCAAACATTCCGCCTTGGCAGATTCTCTCCAGGAATACACTGATTTTAACCCATTTAAAACACACACACACAAACACACTCACAACTGCTTCCCCAGTACGGGTGGAGACACACATATAAACATTAATATGGTGATTTTTTGTAAAACAGGCTGTAGAGAGACGTATTGTCTTACCGTGTACATCACTGCCTGGCTTTCAGCTTCAGTGCAGTGTTAACAGCGCTTCTCAGTACTCGGAGCGCAGCATGTTATTTTGAATGAAACAACTGTATTTCAAACTGTCTGTAGACAGAGCTGTGTGTAGAGGCTGAGTTTCATGTAGAAATCTTTGCCTTTGTCTGCATACGATGGTCTATTCAAATGTACAATGTGTATCACCAAAGAACAAGATTTCTAAAATCACACAGTGGCTTTAGAAGACATTCAACTACAGCTCAACCAGCCACACAAAATACTCCTAACAAGACGTAAAACTCGAAACATAAGCTCTTCAGATGCTTTAGCTCTAAATGTGATTCCTGCTGTCACTGAGCTACAGAGACTGTTGCTGAAAGAGAGAGGCAAGGAGCAAAACTATGACTTTTACTTGACTTACAGAAGTGCTTTTCTGAATGCTCTTCTCCACTGCAGTGCTACTTGATCAAAGGTAATTAATGTAGCATAGCTAGCTAATGCACATCATTTAAAATCAGCTAGATTGTAATGTTTTAACTGTTAAGGTACCTTGCACTCATTTACCCTGACAACTACTTCATTCTAATTAGGTTACTCAGTGTGGTATCGGACACGGTATTGTTGAGTACTAAAAAATATGTACTAATATGTACCAGCCTTGTGGAATGAATGAAGGCAAAAACTTGTAATATTCAGGATTAGTTGTACACACACACACACACACACACACACATACATATATATATATACTCTTTCATCACAGATATCATATGATGTCATCAATCATTTTTTGCAGTTTAAAAAGCCCCTTTGCATTGTTTTCTTAAGACATCACTACTGTGTTACCATTAGCTGGAGTTGAGGTGTGTGCAGCAGTACAGAGATGAGATGTTTGTACCTGGGAGGGGGCTCAGAGGGCATGCTCCTGAAGGACAGAAGAGTCTGCTGGGACTAAAATACACAGCGGGGGCCACACTGAGCATGTGCAGAACTCTACAGGGAGAGAGAGGAAAGAGTGATTTAGGACAGAAATTCTCAACTTGTATTACCTCAGTAACCACATTTATCTGCCATTAAGTAAAAAAACCAAATGCAATTTAACTTTCTAACCCTTCAAATGTGTTTCACAAATGATCTGTGCAGTAACAGGCTCTGCTAATACCTCGTTACACAAAATACAACGTGGTTTGTGGTCCATTTTTCTGTCCTGTCATTTTTACTATAGTTGGTGGCATACTTTACTTTCGAGACCATGCTGACAAAAATTAGCTGCTCTGACATATTGTGACATGTATGTTTTATTAGGCTAACTCATAAATCTAAAAATAAAAGTTAGACTTTCTGAAGGAGAAGAATACAAACATGACCATGCCTGTTTACACTAAAATACAACAATATAATACAGCAGACGAATAGCAAAATGGGTTACTTAGCTAACATTAGCTGCCATAATGGGTTAGCTAACATTAGCTGCCATTCACATTGATATTAGCTCCTGACGCATATTCATTTAATGTTGAATGATAAACTGGCTCTTTTAGCTAAAGATAATTACCTAACATCTATGGTAAGAAGTATTCCTTTGCTAGGAACATTAAACTGCTCAATGCTAAATGCAATCATCTAACATTGGCTAGCTAGCTAAATTAACCTTAGCCATGTTTTTTTTTTTTGTTTGTGTGAGTAAAAGGGGTGGAAGGATAGATTCATGGACCCACTCCCCCTCCTGTGTATCCAAAACTACACCCTTGAAATACATAGAGATAAAGCCAGAGAGATAAAGGGCTTACTGTGGCTAGCAGCTATGACGCTAATCTTTCTCCAACTTAATGAAGCTGAGGAATCACATTACATGTCAACATCATGGTGGCGTCTGGTTTCTCAAAGCTGTTCGGCCTAATGGATGATCATGTAGTAACAACAAAGAGCCACAGTCTGAAACACAGTCCAGTCTGTAACAGGAGAACGCAGTGTGTGACCACAAAAAAACCCGCATGGTCACTCCAGTCTCACCTTAACACAACGTGTCTGCAGCTTTACCCAGACGCTCAGATCAGCAGCAGCAGCAAATTCACAACCGCTTTCTGACCCTCGGCGTCGAAGCCATGTCCCTGTAGCTATTGATCTGATTACAGAGTGACCTTCAGACGGACAGGAGGACAGAAAGAGAAAGACAGAGAGAGATTATTAAATATTACCACTAGACAGATAACTTGCTAGATATACTTAATCCTAATTGGCATATTCCACACGAATTACATCAACCCCATTATGGTAAGTAAGTAAATGAAAGCTGGCAGATTCTGATAGCGACTGCTTTACATCCAAATTAGCCGACAGATGATATGGCAGATTTTTATAAGCCTTTTTAACCTCAAGCTCAGACTGTGGGTTAAATGAACACATGAAGCACATTAGTGTATTTCTAGTACTTTCTATTAGCCTCAACATAAATAAAATGATATGCTCTTTAAAAAATCTGAGATTTTAAATTCATAGCTGTTTAGCACAATGAGTCATGCATAATTATGCTCCAACACTGTGGTAAAGGTGTAGCAGCAGAATTCAAATACAGCACCACTTACCTGCCCTGTATTATTTGCAACACAGATCTGCCAAAATACAAATAATGAATTGGCTGATTGCTGATTGTGCTCAGAGCCAAAATCTGGTCAATTCTGACTGTGCACCCTTAATGTGTTTTATTTATGTTGAATGGTATCCAATTGAAAAAAGTCAATTAAATAAATCACATTCTGTTTACAGATGATTTACAAATGAAATACTCAAACAACACTAAATGTTTACAAATGTACTTGAATATGTGCAGCTGGGTATTTATATATAACAGGGGTGCCCAAACTTTGTCTTGGGGACTCAAAGGGCAGTGTTTGCGATGGGCTGAGGGCCACGAAGACAAAATAATATACAAATAAAGAGGGTAAAATTTTTTTAAAATGTATTTTTCAGCATTACACTATATTTTATGACTGAACAAAATAAAAAAAAATGATAAAAATTAAAAGGAAAATAAGTTAAACATGTTATAAAAGAACTTTGTGGATGAGGGCATCAGGTTAGGCTAAATTTCTGGTGAGCCAAATAACGGACTCCAGAGTCAACTTGGCCTGTGTGCCAGACTTTGGGCAGCCCTGATATATAATTTAGTCCTTCAAAATAATTTTATTACTACTTTCATATTACAGTATATTACCCCTATCATTACTATTCTACTACTATCTGTTATTATTACTCCTATGCCTATTCTTATAATTGGACAGTCCAAGCTGAAACTGGCCTGTGTAACACACAACACTGACGAAACGCAATGCAGCAAAGATAATAATATATCATTAGAATAAGCTGGTGAATGAGCTGGTGCCCCCAGCACTGTTATTTGTGCGTGCAATGAACACAAGTCACACTCATTCATTCATTCACTCATTCATTCATTCATGCATTGCCTGAATTCGTTCATTTTCGCATGGATACATGAGCTCGCATCGCCCACGCTCGTGCAATTCGTGCCATCTCAGTTGACAAAGGGGTCTCCTAGCAACAGGGCAACCAAAACGGCTGGTTCGGGGTAAAAAACACCAAAACACAAGTTCGTGTTTGCACCGTCTCCTCTCTGCACGCATCACACACACACGTACAAATAAACCCCACCATTTTGGCTCCTAGCAAAACATCTAGCGTTCATGTGACGGTTAGCACATGCATGTCCGTCCAGTCGGGAACATTTCAGTGTTTTTCTGCTCCTTTAATGAGCTGATGAGGTGGGTCAGGTGCGCTAGAGCAGGAAAACACTACGAGGTTAGTACAGGCTGTTTTATTTACCTCCTCATCCAGCGCTGTTCTGCCTCTGCGAGCCTGCCGCTGCTGTTGCTTTTTGGACATTACTGTCGCACTGACTGACTGGTTACAAGGCGCGTGCTGATCGCCGAACTTGGTCCAAGCGTGTTTGAGGCTGCAGTCACACGCATCCACCCGTCAATACATCCATCCATCCATCCGTCCAGTCTCCGCCTCTCCAGGTCATGTGCGCTCAGCTGGGTCATGTGACAAGCATTTTTAATCACACCCGTATTCCGGAAAGCCCCGCCCTCCCCCGCTGGGATTGGCTAGTAGGTCATCCTCGGCAGAGCGCCGATGAGAAGTCTGTGTACTACGGCTTTTATTGTAAGGCTGCGTCCAAAACAGCTCTCTAGTATATTATACTGTGGCGCCTGGGTTCCCATGATGCTTTACTCGTGCTTAGCTGGCCTATATTTAGTTCTGAAAAGAGTAAATAAAGGTTTTCGGTTGCATTTTTGAGTATGCCAAGGTAGTGTTTACAGGTTATGCGAACACCCATGTTTGTGTCCTTATTCGTAAATTCGGTCGGAAGTTAAAACTTCCATCTTTGAGAGAGGAGAAAATCAAGCTGATGTCCTACAATTCAAGCTGATGTCCCATAGCTGTCTTACAGCAGTGTATATAGAAAAAACATCACTGTTGGGCTGCTTTTTGAGATTTATGATGTACGTGGTTGAAAACCACATCAGTAGAAACCATATCCCTCTGAAATTAACAACAAAAAAATCAATAGAGGCTTTCAGTGCTAATGTCCAACCCTAATGGAGAGAGACTCACTCACAGTGGAAGAAACAGGGAACAGCAGGAATGAATCACAACATGCGGTTATGACATAGTGGTGTCTGTGCCTAATAGGGAGGAGCAGCACGTGCATGCGTGTTTTGGGACATATGGAACTTCTTCTACTTCCATACTGAGTGTTTGGGTATCAAAGCACTTATGTGGAATAATTATGTGGAAAGTTGCCAACAATCTGATTAATCCACTGCTGGGCTGCTTTTATAAGATTTTATGGGAGCTCCAATTTCCTCCTTACCCCAAATGCAGTCAATCAGCCAAGACATATTGGGTGTTGTTACTTTCTTTACTTTTACCCTGGACGAGGCTAATGTAGCTAACAAGTAATGGAAGCTTAAACCCCACCGATTAGCACTGAGCAAATTGCAGGCCTCCCTCACACACTTGCCTCAAACTGTGTTGAATTTTTAAAGCTGTACCTTTGTAAGATTTTTTGTTAAAACTGAAAGAAATATCATTACTGAATCAGGAGAAAAAACAATCTAGTAAAATATGGTGTATGTGCACTGCTGCAAGTCACCCTGTAAAATCTAAAATAATAATAATTTCAAAGTAAGCAGCATTGGGTCAGATTTGGCGGGAGTTTTTCAGATCACGTCATGTGTCTTTACATATCAACGTCACACGCACAGGCTCAAAAAGAAAGTCCAGCTCAAAGCTTATAGGTCTCGATGCAAAATCAACAATATAGTAAATATAATACAATATCATGAAGATATTATGACAAAAGTAGATCATTCACTTACTTATTACTTATTCTGAAGACATGTCCTTTTTTCTTTTTGAATACTCTTTCAAAATATTTTCAAACATCAGTTTCAACCACTCGGGGAAGGGGTGCAAAGCACAACCAATGTTCCAAAATGTTCTTCTGTACTTTACATGCAATTACACATTTCCACAAACTTCCATAGTGCAGCTTTAAGCAAACACAAAAAGACTTGCTTATATTATTGTATGACATACTATCTATGAAAATCGACAAAAGTAAGAACAACATTTAGGATTCAAGATGGTAAATACTACTATTTTCATCTCAATGATGAATTTTGTTCATTTATAAAATAACAGTGTGTCAGAGACCAATTGATTGAGCTAATAGAAAGCTATTGTCTGCAGATTACCAGTCTTTTCACAGGGCCATTCTATTGTCTACATGAGTTAATCTCAGGATAATGATGTCAGCTAAAGAAATTAACATAAATGCAAATGTGAGGTAATTTACAGGCAGTATGCTAACTTACAAATACCAGCTAGTACATGACTAGCCAACACAGCTTTGAACAGTTGTACACAGGTTGAATCATAATATTTTTAATTACAACACCATAATGTTTACTTAATTGTGGAAAATCTGTGTTTTGGAAGTGACCATCTTTAACGTTACACACTGATTTTTAGACTTTGGAACACATTTACTTTAAAACAATGATATCTAACTGCTTCCCATTTGGTCATGAGGGATTTTTTATTTAAAATTTTAACTCATGATAAATCTAAATCTATCAACCTCACTTTAAAAAGAAATTTTAAAAATCTGAGTGTTATTTTCACAAGTAATAGACAAGTAATACTAACAGAAAGTATTGCAATGATTTTGTATTTAACTTATTACTATCCCTATTAATGCATTGGGTTTAAACAGATCATAACGTAAGCCTTGTAAATGTCTATGGTCTGAATACTTACTTTTTTTTTTAATTGTCAGACCATGGGACCAAATCAGTACAATCATCCATACACAAAGAGAGAAAACTGAAACAACCTAAAAATGCATACCACACAAACAAAGAAAAAAGAATGATATTGGTGTTGAATAAGAGGAAGTTTTTATTAAAATCATTAAGGACTGAAGACTTTAGAAGTAGTAAACAAACTAAATTAAACCCTGTAATTTACCACACAATAAGTGTGTATATCCTGTATTGCCACCCAATGCATGCTTTGTGGTTTTTATTGCATGTCTGGCCTGACAGGAAGTGTCTTAGCTGAAACCAGATGAGCCAGTTTAGAACCCAGAAGAGGGAGGAAGGGAGGGGAGAAAGATAGGGTGGAGTTAGCTAGAAGGCAAAAGAGAGAGAAGGAGAGGCATATTTGGGAGAGGAAGAAGAAGAGAAGACAGAGGACAAGGAGAAAAACAAAGGAGAATGTGAGGAGCTTCTAGATTTATCTAAAGAGATCTATAGTGGCTTCGAGTTTCAGGCTTATAGAAGTGTGAATATAGAGACTGCAGTGTGATTGTAGATAGTAGAGTGCCTCAGCCACCAATTCTATTAATCTAAGAAGAACTGCAGAACATATTTTGGATGTCCTTTGCAGTTTTAAAGCCTACAATGGATTCCTTTACCACTGTGATTCGCTTCCTGACCAACCAGAAGACCACCATTGGTTATGGTGTCATGGCCATTGCCACCGTTGGTGGGGAAAGGCTTTTTTCATTGTTTTCTTTCCAGTGTCCCTGCAACACTGAGCAGAATTTCAGCTATGGTCTGACGTATATGCTCGGGCCTGCCTTGGTGCTGCTGACAGTGGGTTTGTTTCTCAGCACGTCTCTGTGGCGCCTTTACACAGGCTGCTGTTTGAACCCCATGAAGCTTTGCCCCAGGGGAAACTTTATAGGATGCACGTCCATCCTTATCAGAGCTCTGGTGGGTGCTCTAGTAGCTCCAATCATGTGGCTGAGCGTAGCTCTGCTAAATGGAACCTTTTACGAGTGCGCAGTCAGCGGGCTAGAGGATAAGGTGATTGTTGACCTTTTCTGTAAGAACAAAACCAGCACATGTAGAGCGGAGTTGGCCAAAGTGCCATGCAAAACATCAAATTTACCTGTAGCTGAGACCAACGACCTGCTGCTGATGCTCAGAGCGCAGTCTCAGGTGAGTGCATTTGTATACACGTATGCAGAAGAAAAATATATGAACATGTACTTCCTGCAATATTTAAGTAACAGAAGACTGGAGGTGGTGTGTTATGGTAATCATCGCCACAGCTGTGGTTTGTTTGCAGTAGATCATCACAACTACAGTTTTATTGACCATAACAAGTGTAAAGCAAAGAAGCCCAAAACAATGTTTTAGATATATATATAGCTGATGTGAACGTAAAATATAGCAGCTTAGAGTAAACTGGTGATCAGCGCAATGATAGTATGGTGAAAATATTATGTCATTATCAGATATAACAACATGGATAGAGCCCTTTATACCAATCAGATTGTGTGGGAGGAGCTATTCATGTCAATTCAAATTTATTTGTATAGCACAAAGCAGCTTTTCAGAAATCCAGGACCCTAGGATGCAATCAAAGTGCAACAGTGGCAAGGAAGAGCTTCCTAAGAACAAGAGGGTGAGACTTTAGGAGGAACCATGACGCAAAAGGGGAACCTTTCCTTCTCTGGCCAACAATGGATGGCAAAACAATAACATAAGCATTGATAATGATGAATGATAACTGATGATTGATTGCTAAGTGATACTTATGAATAAGTGAAAATTAATGACTTATGTTAGAAGTCTATCAAAGTTTATCTTAAAAAAAAGGTTAGCCAAACAGAATGAGAACAATTGCCATGGGGGCTCAAGGGGAAAAAGGGCAACACAAACATGTAGGAAATATAACTGAATGTACAGCATATGACACCCTTTTTTCAAAAAGACAATATGTCAGTCAGTTTGGTGTCTGAGGTTTTCTTTTAAACACTCGATGAGGCTAATATAGCTAACAAATAAAGAAATTTATACCCCACCAAGTAGCATTGTGTGTTTGTGCAAACTCTACACCTAAATCATCACACATTTGCCTCAAACTGTATTGTGTTGTTAAATAATCTCAAATAGACCTGCTTATGTTGTTTTTGACACTGTATGACATATTGTTATTTATAAAAATAGAGAAAAGTACACACAAAATTCAGGATTCAAGATGTCTTCAACTATTGTTTTTAGCTGCATGATGTATTTTTGCCCATTTTATAGATAATAGTATGTCAGAAAGCTAGTAGAAGGCTATTGTCTGCATATTACTAGGTTTTCCATAGTGCCATTTTTACTGTCTATTTTGTATCAGAATAAAGATGTAACATAAATGCAAACTTAATGTGAGATCAAGCAGTTAAAGTCAAAGTTTATTCATGTAGCGTTTTTTTTACAACAGTGGTTGTCGCAAAGCAGCTTTACAGAAAAATCCGGGTCCAAGCCCCCATAAGCAAGCCAGTGGCAACAGTGGCAAGGAAAACTCCCTAAGAGAAAGAGGAAATAGCATTGAGAGGAACCAAGACTCAAAAGGGGAACCCATCCTCCTCTGGTTGACACCGGATAGCAGGGAATAACGAAAGAGCAATATGCAAAGAGAATAAGGTTTTAACATTAGTGCAAAACATTAAAATACAGAAAAGCAGTTTCTAACACCCTTATCAAAAAGACAGTCATGTTTCAGAGGAAAGTAAATGCAGTGTTAAAAGTCTTTCCCAAAGCAGCTTAAAATGATGTCAATCCTGCCATAACAGGGCATTGAACCCTGTCTTTCACGTATAGGGCTACAGTGTTAACCACTACACTATCTAACTGCATACTACACATATGTGACTAACAACTCGTCTTTTAAAGCTTAACATTGCTTCACAAAAGTTACAGATCCATTTAGGATCATCCAAAACACAATATATGCTGATTTTTTTTTTTTTCAGCATGTTTAAAAAGTTATTAGCGCTGCTTAGTGCCAATGTTATGTTTGGCTGTTGTTCAAAATAAGCACGTTATGGAATGTGAATTAAACTTTCTTAAAATTACATAATCAGTGTTTTATCAGTGGGACTTCCAGTGATCTGGTGATGCAGAGTGAAATGAAAGGTCAGAATTTTAGCACAAAACACAAAAATGAAGAAACTTGTAGAACCCAAACATATTTGTTTACCTTGTTTTTCAATCTCAGTTTTTTGTGTAAATATATGCTCATTTTGAAATACATGCCTGAAACACGTTACAAAAAAGTCAAGAATAAGGCAATTTAAGGAACACTGTGAAGTTATGTTTGAGGTATGCAAGTACATTTGAGTATTAAGGGGGCATCCAGGGGAGAACTAGTCCTTTATAAGTGAGGGTGCCACTTTGCCAAAAAATGTATCAGCAAATGTTCCAGCAGTTTAAGAACACTGTTTCTCAACAGTGTAATGGTAAGGATTTTAGGTATTTTATGCTCTACTGCATAATATCATCAAAGATCCAGGGAATCTACAGAAATCCATGTACGTAAATGGCAAGACCAAAAACCACAACTGAATACCTGTGACCTTTGACACCTTTGATCCCTAAGACAGCACTACATTAAAAACTGGCATGCATCTGTGATAAACAACACCACATAGGTTTGGAAGTCTTTTCACAAACCATTTGTCAGTAAGCACTGCTCATCCCTGCATCCACACATATGTGTCAAGTGTACTGTGCACACCTGAAACATGTATATTAACAATGTCCAAAAACTCTGCCAACTTCTCTGGGCTCGAACTCAACTAAAATAGACAGATGCACAATGGAAACATGTATTGCGGTTGGACAAGTCACCTTTTCAGATTATTAATGAAAATAATAGATATTGTGCTCTTCGACCAAAAGAAAGAAAAGGATCCTCCAGATTGTTACCAGCATAAAGTTCAAAAGCCAAGGTCTGTCAAGGGTTTGGGGAGTATTAGCACTTATGGCCTGAGTAACTTCAACACATCTGTAAAAGCAGCATTAACACGGAAATATATCTACATGTTTTGGAGCAACACATACTGCCTTCTAGATAAGATCTTTTTCAGGGACTCCCCTGCTTGTTTCAACATGAAAATGCCAAGTCACATTTTGCATGTGTTGTAAAAACATGGCTGTGTAATCAGAGAAGGGTGGTAGACTGGCCTGCCTGCAGTCCAGAATTGTCTCCAACTGAAAATGTGCAGCACATTACGGTGCTCAAAATAGGACAGCAAAGGCCCCAAAAGGTTGCAAAGTTGAAAACTTGCAATAAAGAAATATTTCCCTTTCAAAACTTCATCAATTTGTGTGTTAAACATCAAATATCATGTTTTTTGTACTGTTTCAAATTTACTAAGTCAAACTGAATTTACTAATCACTGCTTTCAAATGTCACTGACTGGTCACTTTATCAGAAACTCTTCCCTTCCTGGTGTGCTGTTGATGCATAATTTGTGTTAGTCCTCTAGTCCTTCTCTGATGGTCAGTTTCTGAACACAGAGCCACTCTTGGGTGGTGGATAACTCACAGCCCTGTGGTTTCTAATAAACTCACTGTGTTTATGTGTTTAGATCCTGGGCTGGGTCCTCATTATAACATCAGCTTTGGCCGGACTGATTGGGACATGCTATAAAAACTGCCGCTCTCAGGTGAGTTACCTGCAGCTCACTTTCTGGAAGATCTACATGCAGAAGGAGAGGGAGAAGTTTGACTCATTTGCAGAAGACTACGCCACCAAGCTGGCCGAGCGGAACCTCAAGAGTTTCTTCGACGATAAGGACCCGGAAGCCTTTCCTTTTCCCAATCACACAGCCTGGGAGCAGGTTTCAGCTGTTTACACGTATAAACACAGCGATCAGTGCTACAGCACCCTGCAGAAATACGTGGAGCGACCTGATCGAGATTACAGCACAGAGAAAACACCGCTGCAGATGGAACACAGCCTGGAGTAGAGACAGTAGGAATAGATGTGGACTGATTTTTGTTATCTCCTGAAATCTACTTAATACTTGTGTGTGGTTTTATATACTAAAAACATTATATACATTATATACTAAAAACATCATAATTCATATTTAAATGAACATTTCTAACCTCTCTTTTTGCCTTAGAATTAAACAGGCTACGACCCTGTGTGCTGGGATTAGTTTTCAATGGGGAGGTGGGGTAATGCCAGTTTACCTTAGGACGTCTGTGATGTTTAAAAGTGATTTGCATGGGATAAGAAATCACAGTCTGGGAATGGCTACTTGATTTACACACACCACCTTCGCTCCAGGAAAGAGTAGATAAGATGTTGAAACATTTCATTTAGCCATTATTTTGTTTACTCTTGCCTTTCTGTCTCAAGTGGATGCAGTGTGTTTATAGCATCAGCATTAGCTTGGAAATTAACTGCATAAAATCTAAATTCTTCTGTAATTTTACAAATGCTAAGTTGTTGTACGTGCGAGACAGGACAGTAACATTATATATATCGGCTTGAATTTAACTGCAGAGAAGAATGAGGCTTCTTATTCGCCAGCTTCTTGTTCAAATTTTCTCATTCCACCTTAAATTCAGCAGCTTCATTCTGGCGCTTCAGGTCTTATAGTAATAACTGCCACACTATTTAAGGTGGAATGGGAAAATATGAACAAGAAGTTGGTGAATAAGAAGCTGACTTCAGTTTCGTCAGATAACTTGAGTAAACGCTCCTTCAAATGTCTTCATACTTAGGAAACTCATTTTCCACAAAATATGATAGCATTTCACCGACACGTCGATCTGCAAAGGACTAATATAAGCTGAGGTCATTTTTAGGGCTCATTTTACAGAAGGTAAAAGAGGTCAGAATCATAAAATGACTGACATGGCGCATTCAGACATGATTAAAATCACTAAGAAATGCCAGTAATAATTACATTATCCCCCTTTCTCATGTAAAACTAATCCCATCCAAATAGGGCTTAACACTGATATATGCAAATAAGCTCTGTTCAGATTAGTTGCCCTATATTGTGGCTTATTCAAAAAGAAGTATTGGCTAAAATGTAAAGTAAGAGGGGCTAAGTTGAATGAGCACTAAATATGTGATGTCATATGGTACATTTTGAAACTAAAACAAAATCTGTACTTAGTATATCAAGAATAAAAAAAAAATAGAAAGAAAATATCTTTAAAACTTTAGGTTGAATATGATCTGCTGAAAATCAAATTTACACTGTTTTCTCATTCACCCCAAATATAGCTGATCAATAAAGATGTGTTTGGTGTCTGAGGTTTGCTTCTTTAGACTACATTTGGGATGAGGGGAAATTTGTGTAAATATGAAATAAAATGTTTTAGCCAAACTGTTGCTTTAAAAAATGATAATTCTGCCGTTGCAAGCATGTATTACTTTTTTAAATGTTTAATTATTATTTCTTTTACCTGCCTTCTTTGATTGACTGCCTTAAAAAGTTAATAACATCCACAGTATAATCTCAGGTGTCCGAAGTTTACAAGCTTTCGCACTTTGTACCAACATTCCTACTCTGTAAGACGCCATAAGAATCTATAAGAATCTAAGTCATTGACAGTATATTACATTATAGGCACTTTCTCACTTACCCTCTTTAATACAATCAAAATATTAGTATGGATTGTTGTGGTGTGAACACCACAACATGCACTAAACACATAAACCATGGACCTCTAAAATCACATGTTTCGGTCTACTTCCAACTGAGCTGGCTAGCTTTTTTGAGGGATTAGACAATGTGATGAGAGCACCACCACCTCCTACACCATCGAGAAGCATTGGGTTTCTCATGATTGTCCTCAGATGCTCTCATTATGAGACTGATGAATGGATTTTTGAAAGGTGGGGCCAGTCATCAGCAACCTGACTGGTTAAATTCAAATTGACACATAATTACATGAATCAATCATAAAGAAATAGACATCAAGTAAGGTTTATTTTTATTGTTTTAGTTGTGATCCATGTGGACATTAAGTGTCTGTTTTCATACAATACATTGGTTAGGACAATATATTTATATAAAGAATATAGATCTGGGGTAGATCTGAGATATTATGCAATAAATAAAAAAATAGCTTGTTTAATGGAGACAAACATGGAAGTAAACATGGAAGTGCCTGTATCCCCATCAAATCTCTGAACAAGCAGTTAAAACCCATGTGAATAATCTGGTGCACTTTAGATGCTGCAATTTGAAACCAGCCAAACCAAAAGAAAACCAAAACGGTGTTGCAGACTTTAGCAAATAAACAGTGTGCAAAAAGCTTATGAGTAATATATATGACTGCAACAATTACGTGTTTATTGCAAAATCAATGCAAACTTGAGAGATGCTTTAAATAGAAATTGCTTCAATTAGCTATTAACTGTCAATAGTGCCTAGTGTTTTTGTTTGAAAAAAGCGCAGTTTCAGTACTGCCCTGTGCTTCATTACATGCAAAATTCTAAGGAAATCACTCCTCCCTTAGTTATTGTTGCTACATCTGTCAAATTCTCAGCTCATGCTGCCTGGTAGGATCCGTAACACTAGTGCTAACAGACCAAAAGTTGTAGTTTAAAGGAAAATTAAGAAGCACAGAAAGAATACATTCAAAAATAGTTCTGAGGAAATTAATTAAACATTTCATTATTACATTAATTAAACCAGGGAATTTTTTTAGCTGCTCAATATTAAAGTGGCAGGCTTTCATGTTGAAAAAGCAGGAGATTTTAGCGACAGTGTCAACCCCTTCTGATGATTTCAAAATGCAACACAAGTAACACAAAAGTTACAAAGCTATCTCACTAGCAGGCTACCCAGCTAGAAAAACTAGCATAGATCAGCATAGCTGGTCACCAGCAAAACAAGCATATGTTGTGTTTTGGATGCTGGTATGCTGGTCAACCAGTATGATCATGCTGGGTGACCAGCTAAACCAGCACCAGAGCAGCATAAATTGGCATAATCCAACTCCGACCAGCAAGGAATGTTTGCTGGTCTATTTTTTTCAGCAGGATAGCAGTCTTAGCAAATAACCTTGGAACTCTGTATGGTTTCAATATTGCCTTCCCTTTCATTAAATTCAATCAAACACTTTTCTTTCAAATCTTCACTTTCAACATGTATGTGTAAAACCAGAAAAGAGAAGTTGCAAGTGGACGCATGCCATCAAAGTAATGTTAGGTGCTGAAAAGGAATTGCCATTGTTACAGCAAGCTTTAATGAAACAACGTAAAGAATAGCATGTGTACAAGTGCATTAATATTTATTACATGAAACACGAGCTAACTGATCTGAACACTTACCTATATTGTTTATTGTTATTTTACTTTTTCTTTTCTGCTTCAGGAATTAATTCAAACAGCTCCACCCTCCAGATGATCAGGACAGCATGTGTCATTGATATAAATATTCCTCAGGAAAATCTTTTCACACTTGCTAGTCTAAGAATTCCGACTAATTTGCTGCCACTGCCGGTCTCACTGCAGGTTTGTTGTGAAGAATTCTGTCAGAGCTTTTCTTTTGCTCGATGGAGGAAGGAATGTTGTGATTGGGTGAGAGGTGTGTCAATCATAATATTGCAAGGTTTGTTGGTTTACTCTTAACTGTACAGCTGTGCAGAAAGCAGTGCATGAAAAGACTTTACAATCCAGTATTCTGTGGCAGGGCAGCACGGTGACGCAGTGGGTAGTGCTGTTGCCTCACAGCAAGAATGGCCTGGGTTCGATTCCCGGCTGGGCGACCAGGGTCATTTCTGTGTGGAGTTTGCATGTGCTCCCTGCGTGGGTTTCCTCCCATGGTCCAAAGACATGCAGTCAGGCCAACTGGGCATGCTAAATTGCCCCTAGGTGTGAGTGTGTGTGTGACTGTGTATATCTGTCTGTCTGCCCTGCGATGGACTGGCGACCTGTCCAGGGTGTATTCTGCCTTCCGTCCAGTGACAGCTGGGATAGGCTCCAGCACCCCACTGTGACCCAGAAGGATAAGCGGTTTAGATGATGATGATGATGTATTCTGTTGCATCTGTAGCATATATCTCATTACCACAGAAAATCAATTTCCTGTATATAAAAAGGAACTGACAATGAATATAAAAAGGAACTGATTTCTAGAAAAGCATTAAAGACGAGGCTGAAGCAACTGCCCATCGATTACTATTGTAAACTCAGCAGGTAGAGTCAGTAGGCCTTGTTTTATTTTAATTACTGTCTATGCTATTTTATCATATGCTAAAAATTTACCAGACAGAGATCAGTTTGAAAAACACTGGAGTTTTCGTCTAAAATTACTAACAGCCACAAGATGAGTCATGCACAAACACTTTTCTGTGATGAATCACTTTGGCATGCCTTCATACCATGTGACTCCAGTTTTGATACGCACTTCTGCTGACTCTTTAATACTTTTAATTTGTTATTTAACAGTTAAATGATCTGTGAATGTTCATTTTGTTCCTAATTTTCTCTGCTAAATTGCAGGATTTCTAAGAAAAACAGGATTGTTTATCAAAGGACAAACCAGTGAAAAAGCTGTCTATATGATGTCTGTTATTGTACAATCTTTCATTAACAATGAGTCACTGACCAACCACTAATAAACAATCCTTGTGAAAAAACAATGTGTAGATATCTCTTCTAATTAGTAAATTCATTTACGGTGCCCTCATTGCTGACACAGCCGTACAACTGCAGCCTTACCAATAGAATGTGACACTCTGGAGCAGCCACATATAATCCTAAAGTAATATAAGCCGTCGCACATGTTCGGTGACTTTGACCACTGACTTAGCGTGTCATAGCACGCCACTCAGTATTTATTTGCTATTATTATGTTAAATTAAGTCATATTGAGACTGCAGAAAGCCATATACTGTGACAACTGGGAGCTCAGAATTTTCCATCTCGCTCTTCTACATCCCACCTAAAAGTTTTATCTGTTTCAGATCGGAAATGGAGGCTCACAATACTAGCACTTCTTTGGCTGCTGTGTATGAATAAAAAGCTCTTAGAAGTGTTTACAGTTGAATTGAAGAGCTGTTCAGTTGTTTTAGTGCTTTATTTATTTTAAATGTGAAAAGGCTAATGCAATTCACCATTAGCATAATGTTGACACCAAAAGCGTGGTTTGATTAAAAATCTTGGACAGAAGAGCACAACCTTGCAATTGTCCGAGTATCCCCCTGTGTTTGTTCACATTATACATCAATTGCATATCACACACAAACAGAAACTCAAGAGACACTTTTTCTCTGTTAATGTCAATGTAATGCTGGAATTACATCATGGATTAGCAACTCAGAGAAGTCAGAGTTCTTGAGAATCTCTGAATGGGAATTATGAGCTTGAAGGAAGTTCAAATGGATTTTTCCTGCTTGGAAGTCGGAAACTCCCTAGTCGCTACGTTGTCATGAACACAGCAATAGGAATAAAACTTACACAGAAAAAGGCAGTCAGTTATTTAAATAAACAGACAGGTGCTAATAGTCTACCTCTGTTAACTTAACTAGCCTTGTTTTCTTTTTCCACTTCTTATCTTATAGCTGTAAAACAGTGAGTTTGTGAAGGTTGTAAACTGATACCAAACAGGAGAAATTATGTTGACAGGTTTATTTCATAAAATTTATATGAGTAGAATGTACAAATGAACTTGAGCTTTAAGTTTATCTGCGCTCTCACTGTGAGGCTTCCTGTGTGGTACAGCTGTGATATATGCTAGTGATGCTACACACTGTGCGGCTCTCGCATACTGTGGCACACAAAATATTACAACCCAATACATTTTGTTCTATACATTTTAACTCCGAGTGTCACTGGATCCTCTGAAATATGAGGTTGTTCAGGAGCTGAAATACAACTACTGCTACATGCTAACACTGCTACACACTGAACTGACATCATTCACCTGGCAACCTCACCAAAATACCTCACACATACCAGCAATCTTTGTCTTTTGAAAAGGGTTTAAAAGGTATTTAAGCATGCAAATGGTTCTTTGAGTGTTCGCAGTTCTATATAGAACCACTGTCTTTACTAAAGAACCCTTAAAGAACCATATTTTTATGAGTGTATTAAAGTAGCCTACAGTTTGACCAGCTGGTGTTGTTGTATAACTGCACTGATTTTTAAAAGTAGACTTATTTTCATTCAGTGTCATTTCAACACGCAAAATGTTAGTAGTTGTTTGTAGTGTTCATATTTCATATTTCTACTCTTAAATGTCCTCGTAATACAGTGAATCCCGTGACACAGGATGTACACAGGACAAAACAGATCAGATTTGGACCATGTCTGTTGACCACTAAAATGTGTGGTTTTCAACAAAAAGCCATTCATCTTTCTCATTGAGAATCTACTTAGACCTGGAGTCCCTAATATGTGCAGCACACAGGCTACAGAATGAAACACAGCTTCAGAAGTCTATGCCAAGCATCAGCTAGAGGGGTATAAAACCCCCCAACATCGGGCTGTGGAGCAGTGGAACTGCTCTTTAGAGTGTTTTATGGAGTGATGGAGCTCCATTAAATAAGTTGGGGTGCCACTTGTGAGACTTATTAAAATGGCCTAAATAAATCAGCCAGGTTGCTTTGCATAATTGATCTTCTTTGTTGTTTCTGAAGCAATTTGGTCACATTTTCTCTGGTGGGGAAACCGTAGGTTTTAACCATGTAGTCTGCCTACATGCAGGAAACCAAAGGCTCGCTTTATAACCACATAAAGGAAGGAAATGCTGACTTTAAAATGAGGGTACAGGTTTCAATCAGCAGAAAGATAACTTGTACTAAGAGTTTCTTATGATTTTGCAGATTCTGACTGTTGATAGTACAAACAACTTTTTTGCACGTTCAAGTGTCAGCTTTTTATAAATTCAATTCTAATGGGAGCATTTTTTATTATTTTATTATGGTAGTAAAAAAAGCTTTGGGCTACTACCATCGCCAGATGCAATAACTGTAACTTTATTGTGATTTATAAGAAGTACTTGGGTACTTGTTCCAGCCAGTCTGAGTCTCTTTGAATGCACCTATTAACAGCCGATCTTCAAATCTGTGAAAGAATCAAGTGAGATTTGCTGAATTGACTTTGTTGTCCTCAGGAACGAAGATTGTGGAGGCATTTGCATCACGTATTAAAGTCAATCTGAAACCAAAACAGACATTTTTACCTTCGTGCTGGTCATGATTCATCATATCATTTAAAAGATAAAATTCTTGTTTTTCCCTAATGCCCACCTCTAAAATGAGTTTCCTTGAATACAATTAGAATTTGTTAACAAAATGAATGACCAATGTCTTTTGCAAGTTTTCAATGTGATAAGCATTAGATGGAAGAGCAGCAGTGTCCCAGTATCAATTTACAAAAGTTTTAGAGTTATTGCAAGAAAACCACTGTCACAAAAAAACAAACAAACAAAAATAAATAAATAAATAAATAAACCACAAATACACTGAATTTTAACTGATTTTTGTATTTAAGGAGTGCTGTTTCACAGACCAGCATGGAATTTAAGCTGGTTTATGCTGGTCTGGTGCTGGTTTAGCAGGTAATCCAGCATGGTCCAAAGCAGGAGCACACAATGATTTGCAAAAGTCCTGAAAAAAGTTAGTCTGGAGTCTTATATATGTCAAAACAGTATTTATCAGTATATTTGTTTAAAAGTTTGTATGTTAGCCTATTTGCTATGCCTGTTTGGACCTTCTATCAGGGGACCCCTCAAGACTTCTGCCACAATTCAAACCCTGTACTTGCTGTAGGTCAGGGGTGCACAGCTTCGGTCCTGAAGAGCCAGTTTGGTGACTCACACACATGATTACACTTATTTATCAATTGCCTAGTTTAGTAGGTGTGTTTGAGTAAGGAAACTATCAAGCTGTGCTGAGTTGTGCGCCCCTGCTGTAAGTAAAGAAAATGGTTAAGCTTTTTGTGGCAGTTTTCTCTGATGTTCAGTATTAAGTTTAACTGAATTAACCTGTAGAAACACGTAAATATTTTCATTTTAATTGTGGAGGTCGTCGCATAGTAGGTTAGTTTTTTTGCACTAGAAGTATGCTGTAGTGTACACTTAAAGTAAGTGCCTACTCTTACACGTTGGAACGCAGCCACCCGTTCGAGAATGCAAACCAGACATTACAAGACGATGCGGGATAACATCGATTCTAGCCACTCTTAGCACACACGCACGTTGTCGTCCGTGGTCAAATCTGAACTGGTGGATGGACGGCAGCGCAATAAAATGACCGACTACGGAGAGGAGCAGCGAAACGAGCTGGAGGCAATAGAGTCCATTTATCCAGACTCATTTACAGGTCAGATTTGACAGCTGTATGCTTATTGTTAGCTAAGTTAGCTCTGTTGTCTTTTCCACTTTTCCCCCAGCAGAGCGCCGGCTAAGCAGCCTGTGCTCTCTGGATTGTGCTTTTGCTACATAGGTTAAATAAGTTAGCAATGGTATAGTTAAATATAAACGGAATAGTTTATATTTATATTTATATTTTCTGTAAATCGCTTGGGTAATGTTAGCTTTGGCTAACGAAGTAACTTAGGAAGAGTGCTGAAGTCATTGTAAACGCTTAAGTGTTAGCATGGTAGCTAGTTAAGTAGCTAAAGGCGTTAGTTATGAATATGTAATGATATCTAGTGAGTGAGAATGAACTAGTTACACGTTTTGTTTTAAATCGTTGTTAATCTGATCGTTTTCATGCAAACAGTGCTTTCTGAGGATCCCACAAGCTTTACAATCACAGTCACTTCAGATGCAGGAGAAAACGACGAGAGTAAGTAACATTACTTGCCTGTGTTTTTTTGTTTTGTTTTGTTTTATTTTTTATTATTATTATTTTTTTTTTTACGTTTTCAAAATTATTAGTGACATTATTGGGATGTTTACAGGAATCAGCTGTCAGTTACCATAGGCCAAAACAAGTACAATTATAGCACAGAGAACTTACTTCTGTCAGTGTGAGCCACAACTTTACTACTAATGACTTTTTGCACACGCTACACATTTAATATTTATACACTGTGTGTCCAAAATATTCAGATGTCCGTTCTGAACACGAATGTTAAGTAGTGCACATACATGTATAATCTCCATAGAAAAGTAATAACTTACCAATTGAATGGTGCACTTTGGAGCAGCCACACGAGTGTCAGGTCACCCAGCTCAATGCCAAGTGTCAGGTCACCCAGCTCAATGCCAAGTGTCAGCTAGAGGGGCATAAAGCCCCCACCTTAATTGGACTGTGTAGCAGTGGAACTGTGTTCTCTGGAGTGATAGAGCTCCATCCAATACCCTTGGGAAGAGTTGGAGTGGAGTGTGATCCAGAACTTATCATCCAACGTCAGAAACTAATGCTATTGTGGCCGAATGCAATCAGATCCTCACAGCAATATTTCAACATCTAATTTAAAGCCTTCTCAAAAGAGTAGAGGCTGTTGCTGCAGCAAAGAAAGGAACACATTCCTTTTAATACCCTTGATTACAGAAGAAACATTGAATGAGCAAGTGTCTACAAATGTTTGGACATGTATGTAGATAATGTTATTTTATTACAGACTGGTAGTACTGGCTGTCCAGTATTGCAGTGTGTGTAGTACTGTGTGCACTGGTACAATGACAATTAAATTGAATAAATTTGCTAGGAGTCCATAACCCAGCCTCCCAAACTCTCTTGCAGCGGTTCAAGTAACACTAAAGTTCACCTATGTGGAAAAGTACCCAGATGAGCCCCCACTGTGGGAGATACATTCCCAGGAAAATCTTGAGGATTCAGACACAGAAGACATTCTGACGCTGTTGAAGCAACAGGTAGCCTATACACGATCTTTCCTTCCCCTTTGTTAGTGTTTATACGTATGGATAAAGAAGTATGGATTAAGGTTACATGATCAGCCGATACACTGTGTTGCAATTTTATGATGCAAATAATGTGAGCTTGTAAGTGTGCTTGTGCTGTATTTGAAAGCTGCTGCTACACCTTTACCAAAATATCATAGCATAATTATGCATGACTCATTGTGTTAAATAGCCAGTCACCTCTTAACATCCTTTTAACATTTTGATTCATGTTATTTAAATAGGCAGCTGATTTTTCATTTATGAATTTAAAATGGCCTAGTAAAGAGCAAATAATGTTGGTTACATAGCAAATTGGTGTAATAGTGGTCTTGGTTATTTACATAGCAGCTTGGTTTAAACGTACTGGAAATGGGCTAGTGTGTTTCATGTGTTCATTTAGGCCTCGTTGTGAGCTCCAGGTTCAAAGAAAAGGCTCATACGAAATTGGCCATCGGCCAATATGGCTCTAAAGAAATAAGAATTATAATCGATCATAAACATTAAAGATACGCACTCTTAGTATGGGTGTATATCAATTATAGTTGAGTTGGCTCATGATTTACATATGTTTATGCCTACTATAAACATATGTAGGACACAAACTGAAAAACAAATGAATTTTATTCTTGGAATTCAATAAAGAATATATCTTCTTTAGTGACATCACTGTGGCTCGCTGTTTACTGTGCGATAATGTTGGGCTTGTATTTTTATAGTATGTCACACTGTTTGAGATGCTGCAGTTTAAATCTCAGCCGAAAGTGTATCAGACTGTGCAGACTGTACGCTACATGCATACGCTACCATGCATACGCTACCATGCATGAAAATGTCCACGTTCTGCTCAGGCCATCTATCACATTTTTGTGTTGGTGGTTGTGTTTTTTCTTTTCCAAAAACAAGCCCTCTGTATAATAATGGGAATAGTTGTTTCTGCTTCATTTGCAATTCACTATTGCTACTGCCGTGTTGTTTTAGCTTGCGCATGACTTATGCATCCCATACATATTCTATTGGTTGCTTCCTTTTTTTGTAGCAGTGGTCACATTTTGAGATTTATGTCCAAAATTTGCCAGAATTTGGACTACATCAGCTGCCTTTGCCACTATATCAATACTCACTGCCTTAGAATTCTTTCATGATTGAGACTTTTGTTGGCTACAGCATTATCCTGGCAAAAATCTTAGAGTGTAAATCTGTAATGTGACTAGTTTTTTGTCCCACTCAGTACATTTTATAAGGAATCAAGTGAAGATGAGCAAAGTCTTATTCCCTTTATTATGAGGGACTTGAATTACATTTCACTTCTCTTAATTCTGTGTTTGAAGGCAGAAGAAAACCTCGGCATGGTCATGATCTTCACGCTGGTGACAGCTGTGCAGGAGAAACTGAATGAAATAATCGACCAGATAAAGAGCAGAAGAGAGGAAGAAAAGCAAAGGAAAGAGCGAGAGGCAGAAGAGGCAGAGAAGGTAACGTTCTGACGGCTCTCTTAAACAGTGTTATGAATGAACATGTATGAAGATTATCTTCTGCTTTGTTTATAATAGTAGGGTTGTAACAATTCACATATGTTATAAGTCAGATTAGAGTTTAATCGAGCCTGAAATTTTGGTCCCAACATTAATGCAACCTTACAGCATAATAAAGTTTAAATTCTGCTTCAACGGGTTTATTCATCAAGCAATGCTTTCAAACAAAGTTTCAAATGTTTTTAGTTTGGATGAACTTTCCTTAATGCACTGTTTAATCTTAAAGCTCTGTTTCTTTACATAGAATGCATTACATATAATAAACTGAACATAGAAATAAAATTGGTCAGACAAATGAAATATAAAGGTAAATTTGGCTGCAAATTGTACTCTCCCGCATCTGTTTACTGTTGTATTTATATTGCCTAGCATTTTCTCAAGTGTATGCTATTTTTTCATGATTGGCTGACTCTAATGATTAAGATAAAAAATTTTTTAATTAATGAACGTAGATAGAAAGGATAAAGGAAGGAAGAAAATAAAGCATGCCCTGATTGTACAGAGCTCTTATACTACACAGATTTGTTTTTCCATTAAACTAAAAGCTGTAAAACAACTTTTGAGAGCAGAACTTTATTTCTGTTGTTTCCTCTTCCAGCGGGCTTTCCAGGGAACTGTGGTGACGATTGAGAATTTCCTGTCATGGAAGGCGCGTTTCGAACAGGAGATGGCAGAACTGAAGAGGAAAAAAATCAAGGAAGATGACTCTGGAAAGAGTAAACTCACAGGTAATAATTTCTGGAAGCTTACACTGCCGTTTAAAAGGTTTTTTTTTTATAAACAATATAAAATCTGGTTGCAGACGTATATATCAAATAGTTATGATGCTAGGCTAGTGCTTTACAACTACTTTCCCTTAAAATACACTGTATGTCCAGATGTATCCAGATGCCTCTCCTAATAAGTGAGTTAACCTACTTTAAGGTGCACCCACTGCTTACACTGTTGTTCAGTTGCCACTCGCAGCTTCTATAATCTCCATAGAAGAGCTCTGCCAATAGAATGGGATGCTCTGGAGCGGTCACACATGCGCCTGATCGTGCCCAATGCAAAGTGTCTGCTAGAGGAATATAACATTGCCAAAATTTGACTGTGGAACTGTAGAACTGCATTCTTTGGAGCACCTCCGATACCTTCGGGTTAAGTTGGAGTGGCATTTGTGATCCAGAACTAATTATCCAACATCAGTACCTGACCTCACAAATGCCTTTGTGGCTGAATGAAATCAAATCCAAACAGCAGTGTTCCAACATGTAGTGTAAAGCCTTCTCAGAAGAGAAGAGGCAGTGCAGCAAAGGAGAGAAGAAATGTTGGATGAGTACAGGGCTCCAAACTGCGACTAAAATTATTAATTTGCGATAATATTATTTTTTATGGGTAACTATTTATTACTATTGTTCTGTATTTGTAGCTTTTTATGTATTTTCTTTCATTATTTTTCATCTTAAACCATAACTGATATTCTTTAGCGTCACATGGACGCGTTAGTCTGTCAAAAAGTCACCTGCGTTCTTGCAGGATTTCAACCAGAGCGGCGAAATGGGACAAACAAAGCATATGAGCGAAGCTTTTTTGCCGTTAACGTCGGCGTGTAGAAAATAACAAAGCGAAAAAATATCTTGATTTTTCACACAATCTACGCCTGTGTCAGACCTTAAGAGGCCATCTGCTCAACGCTAGTTTGACTCAGGACCAGTGAAAGACCCACACGAAGATGTATCTGAACAACCGTCTACCTCAAGCACTTCATGCAGAAGTACAACCACGGAAAGATTTCAGAACTTCTTGGCTTCAGGAATTTGCATGACTCAGATATGATAACATAAAGCAGAATATACTGTGAATTCTGTTCGAAAGCAAGCCAAGATGTAGTTGGGAAAATGGATTTCTTAAAAGGAACGAATCATTTAAAAAAAAAGAGGCGGCGAAAAAACATGGCGAGAGTCGAACGCATGTGATTTAATCATTGCAAAGAGTGCTCCTAAACTCCCTCATGCAGTGTCTCGTGCAAGCAAAAAACAGCCGAGATAGAGTTCAAAGAGCTTAAAATTGAATTCAACACAACCTACATGATAGTACGTAAAGAACTAATCTTTACCAAATTCACCTACCAAATCTTGTTAATGAAAAATAGTGGACTGGATGTGTCGAGAATCAGGAATGGTGGAAAGCAGAGATACTTAAAGGGGAATTCTATCAAATATTTTATTTGAGATACAAACAGACATCCAGATTGTTTTAATGTTAAATGGTTCATTTGCAGAGAACTTACAGACAGAGTCTTTACAATGATGGTGACAGAATCCAGGACTCCTGATATCTACAGTGCAAATGTAGCCATTTTATTTACTATCCAAAACCACCAGTGAACCTACACTCCTCTGAGTTTGTATGTAACGGTGATGATGGTAAAATAGTGGTAAATCTGATAATTCTTTGTGGACTATTTTGCCTTCATGTATCCCTCCACCATGAATGGATTAAATTAAATTGATTAAAATACACTTAAATCAAAACCTTATCACAGATTTACTGTTAAACAATGTCTCCGACATCAGGGAGTGTATTCATAACCATTGCACGTAATACCTTTCTGGGAGGAAGCTTTTAGAGACATTTAACTCCTCAGATGTCTGATTACTATCATCATTGTGAACAATTCTGACTCTGTAAGTCTCTCTAGAACAAAGCGTTTCATACCAAACCACTCTACATGATTTTGTTGACATATAAACCATTTAATTATGCAGAAAATGTGAAAAATCGGTGGAGTTCCCCTTTAAATCACAGAGCTGACCTGAGGTGCATTGAAAAGCTTTATTTTCCTGCATATTATTATTTGACCCTTAAAACTATTGATGCCTGTTTTTTTTCTTTTAGGAGCCAGTGGCTCCTCAAGCTATTTTTTTTGTCTGAAGCCCTGTGAGTAGGTGTCTACAAACTGTCAGACATGTAGTATACCTTCTGATGTTTAGTTTATGATATTTAAACATCCACTGTATACATTATTATTGAATAAAATCACAACAGTGATCATTATGGCAAGTGATTATGCGAATCGTAGTCTTTAGTGTTTTACTCAGGAACCAAACAGTTTTTTTCCACTCTTTTACAGGAAAGCAGCTGTTTGAGAGAGATCATAACCTTGACACATCAGATATCCAGTTCCTGGAGGATGGTGAGTTGGTTTAGCATAAAGCTAACAAGGGTAACTGGGGTAAAAGAGCTGATGATCTGGGCCTGGCTGCAGAGTATCCCATGGATATTATGGGCACATGCAAAGAGGCCTAAGCCACTAGGGGGACCCCTGTGAGCAATTATGAGAAAATTTAAACAGCTGTTTTGACTCAGGATGGGAACTTTGCTAGCGGCATAGCGGAATTTGTCATTGTGTTATGGCCAATCATAACGTGATGCTACGTGTCTTTCCGGAACGTCTGCGTTCTTTTATTTTCCAGTTACTGAGTAGCAGTCATTCCACTCTCCACTATAACCTCAGTTAAGCTTTCAGTGTTTTTAGCATTGAGCTAATGTTAACCTTTGAATGTACTTCAAATTTGAAACTTCAGATATTCAAAAGATGTGTCTGGGAACCTTGTTAAAGTGAGACCTGATTTGCACTGGGTGTTGGGTTTGCGTTCACCTGTGCTCTCTTTTGGGGGGGGGGCAATTTATAGTGGTGACGTAGCCAGTACTGCAGTTCGTTTTCTACCACTGTAGTGCTGCCGTCATATAATCTGCTGGAATATTTTGAAAAAAAATTCCATGACCACCCAAGGAAGATAGGTAGGGGCCCACTAAACATTTGTGCCCAGGGGCCGGTAAACACAAAACAAAAAAACTTTCACATATATGTTTGTAGTCATGTCATGTTGTCATATAGTCAATCAGCCAAGATATGTTGAGTGTCTAAATTTTCCTCTTTTGTATTACACTGGAGCTTTGAGGCTAATGTAGCTAAAAAAAACAGGGAAATTGCTGCAGAATTTTTTATTTTTTTTTTTCCTGAATGTCTTCTCCTCTTGCAGGTGGGAACAGTGTTGAAGTGGATGAGTCACTCTTCCAGGATATGGATGATTTAGACTTGGATGAAGACGATCCTGATTATGACCCACTGGAGCTGGGCAGTGATGAGGACTAAAGTGGTCAAATGGTCAACCTGAGAGTGGACACAATGGCCATTCAGACAGCAGGCTAACCATGCTAAAAAAGAACTGTTTCCCCAGGCTGCAGGATTCTGCATATTTTATTGGAACTGTTAAATATGATAATTTCTACCGTTATGCCATTAAATCCCATCAGTCATGAGCTGCTGGTATTTCACATTGTTCATTTCTGTCTGTTCTCATATTCTTACAGAAATCAATAATATCAGTTGAAAATACTGTTAGGAGTTACATTTCTCTTTTCTGGAATCTGAGAAAAGGCAACTCTCTGCCTAAAAAATGTTTTGCAGTTGATTTTAAGTTTAATTAAAACAAATTGGATTATGTTGCCCACGACTTTCAAAATGCTAGAAAACTCAAAATGTGCTTTTTGTATTGTCCATTGCCAGCAGTACAGCTGCTTGTTTTCCCTTCTTTGTTCACTGAGCCCTTAAACCAGGGGTTCTAATCTTATCCACAAAGTGGCTGCAGGTTTTCATTCCAACAAAACAGGAGATGACCTGTTCAGCAGTTGAAGACTGAAACCAACTGATTAAACAAGGGGAATCAGGTGTGCTCCAGCTTGTTTTGAGGGAAAACCTGCAGCCACACTGGTCCTTTGTGGATAAGATTGGACACCCATGCCTTAAATGTACCTTTTTTCAGATTTACCATTATCACATTACATATAAAAACATTCCTTCACTCATCCTTTAAGGTAGTAAAAAGGTAAGTTTCTGTAGAATAAACTACTTCACATCAAAAACTCTGACTTTATTGCCGAGAATACACAGATGCATCCTATGCAGTGTCTGGAAGTTTTTTTGTTCCTCATGTCCCAAAGATGTGATGGTAAAAAAGCCAAGGATAGGAAAAGAGGACACACAGTTAAATATATAAGAATCACTCATATCAGCAGCATTAAAAAAAATAGTTTGGACAAAAATTCTAACTTTTTAGAATTCTAACTAAATTTTCCCTCGTAACTCCAAATGTAGTTCATCAGCTTCAACATTTCTTATTTGAGGTTTACTCAAAATGTGTGATGCAATACTAAAGAAGCAATCTAATATAAGCAAGGCTATGTTTATGGGAAACAATGCTCATGCTTATATTTATTAATGGAAAATTGTATAAACTACATTTTTAGCCACATATTCACATCGATGTTCAATTAGGCTTATCCATGCCGTTTGTTTTCCCAAAAGAGGGCAGTAGAGATTTAGTAGAAAATCATTTAATTTTGAAAAAGTCAGCACTTGTTTAAGGACAACCAAGATCCAGTGTAATAACAATAACAAGAGCTACTGAATTACAAATGCAGTTTATTTCAAGCACAAATGATTAATATATAAAACACCCTTTTTAATTAAGAAGATTTATGAAGCACTGTACTAGAAAATGAAGAAAAAAAAACAAAAAACAGTATCTTCAGCAAGGATCAACTCAAATGGTTTGTTTCCATTTTCAACTCATTCTGTTACTGCAGTGTCCCTAAATAATAGTGATGTTTAGTGTTAAGGTTTGAATGGCCTATAAGATGCTGTGAGATGAATAACAGTAGAAGGTACTTATTAACCGCAGTTTAAATAGAGTGTCATGGTTTGATGATGTCACTCATGTCCCATGCAAAGGAGAGCGGCACATCCTTCATCTTCTCCTGGAACACCCGGTCAAACTGCTCACTCTGAGCCACAGTGAAGTGATTCTTCCAGTCACCCACTGTACCTGTAGAACATAAATAATATATACACTGAGTTACCAGTTTATTAAGTACTCCTACCTTATAGCTACACTCTCTGGAATTAGAAGCATCCACCACCAACAGCCCATGAAGTGTATCCACGTATTTGACTGGCACTGAAGGTGGTTCATGCCATACCTTTCCTGAGGAAGCTACCGTTCTGGTGGTCCAGCAGTGAGTCAGGGATTTGTCTGTAGTTAGCCTGCTGGTTGTTGAGCATGTTTTTAAATGTACTGTGTTTCACCACATCCTCCAATTCATTTTCACTTAGGTCTTTCCCCAAAAACACACAGATTCTCTCCACCTCTGACCGCAGATCCTGAAAGAGACATTTTTTATTCATTTATTCATTCGTCAGGTCCGCGGTAGGAGAAGCTAAATGATGCAAACAAAAAAGTGGAACTTTATCCTTTCAAATAAGCAAACATTAAACACAAAATTAAATGTTATGTGCAGAAGACTGTTGTGCTCCTCCTTAAACTCCAAGTTTTTTATTCAGTTATTACACTTCGGGTATATTCTGCAATAACTACATACATTGGTTAGTAACTGCCATGAATTATTTAGTAACTACTATAAATTATTCAGCCCCCAGTATGAAGGTTTGGTATTTGCTGTGATTTTTTAATAACCACTATGAATTATTCAGTAATAGGAATCAGGCAGTAACCACAATGGATGTTCAGTATCCACAAACCCAATTCTTAAAAAGTTGGGACAGTACGTAAAATGGAAATAAAAACAGAAAGCAGCGATTTGTCCATGAAGTCCATTCTGACTTGTATTTAACAGAAGCAGTACAAGGACAAGATATTTAATGTTCTATCTTGACAATTTCATTTTTGGTAAATATACATGCATTCTGATGCCTGTAACACGTTCCAAGAAAGTTGGGACAAGAAAAAACAAAACAAAAAAAAACATCAGCAGATAGTCCAATTGTTTAAGAATGTTCCTCAAAAGTGTTTGCAAGGACTTTAGGTATTTCACCCTCTACCGTAAGATTCAAAGATTATGGAAAACGGCGTGTGTGTGAAAACCAAGCCCAAACACCACAACTGAATGCCCATGACCTTCGGCACTGCATCAAAAACAAACATACTTCTCTCATAGATATCACTGATTGGGCTCTGGAATGTTTTGACAAACCACTGTCAGTGCACACAGTTCATCGCTAAACTGTGATTATGCACAGTGGAACCGACATATCAACAATGTCCAGCAACTCTGCCATCTTCTCTGGGCTCCAGCTTAGCTGAAATGCACTGTTGTATGGTGGAAACATGTTGTCTGACAAGTAAACTTGTAACAAGTAAACAGATTTTTATTAGCGTGAACTTAGAGGCCAGGGTTTGTTGTGGTATGTGGGAGTACAAGTGCCTATGGCATGGGTAACTTGCAGATCTGTGAAGGTACTATTAATGCTGAGGGGTACATCTGCATTTTGAAGCAACATATGCTGCCACCTAGATAACACTTTTTCAGGGACATCCCAGCTTTTTTCAGCAAAAAAGCAATGCCAGGCCACATTCTGCAGGTGTTACAACAGCATGGCTTGGTAGTAAGAGTGTGCAAGTGCTTGACTGACCTGCCTACAGTCCAGACCTGTCTCCCATTGAAAACGTGTGTCGCATTATGAAATGCAATATACAACTATGGAGACCCCAGACTGTTGAGCAGCTGAAGTGTTATTTTATTTACTTTTTTCTAATGTTCCAATTTTTGGAATTGGATGTGCAAAAAAGTATCTCCTCTGAATCACTCAGTATCTACTATGAATTATTTTGCATCTACTATGCACAACTAAGATTTATTAAGTATCTATTATGAATCATTTATGTTAAGTGGTTTTGAAGAAAGATTAAAATGGGTAGGTTGAGATAGATACAAAATATCAAGGAAAAGCGCTGAAATAAAAAGTAAAATTCAGCAATATGTTATACCAAAAAATGGACAATAAAATTTGGCAAAGAAAATGCAAGTTAAAATTCAAATGCCCATAAAAATATCTATAACAACAAAAATATAATAATTGACAAAAATAAATCTGTCAGAAAAATTTAAAGTCAAATATAACTTTTGGAAGGGTAAGAAGCAACAAACCTTGATCATGTCTTCATAGGTGATATACAGGAAGTTCATTTCATCTCTGTGAGAGTACCAGGCTTTAATGTGCTCAAACCAGCAATTTCCGAAAACTGAAACAAGAAAAACCTTATTTTAGTCTTAGCTCAGCACATACACACAGCATTCATGTTAGTTAAAGGGCCCATATCATACATTTTTCTCACTTATTTAAATTTTATGTAATATGTTAACATGTCAATGTTTCAAAACATTCATTTACTCCCCAGCACAAACAGTTGATATGAAAACTAAGCTGCAAAATATGTCGTTTTAAAATAACTGCTTTTGTGATTAATTAACCTTGAAGTTAGTGTTTTAGCCCAGATGTTTTTTTTAGTGAGGTACAATCCAGGGCAGCCAATTGCAACTGAGATCAATTTGTATTTATCAGTCTTGAAGGCACAAAACAGCCTAATTAGTTATGAGGGATAAAGCAAGTTTGAAAAATTATCATATCTGTTTTTGGTCCATAAACTCACCCACATAAACCCACAAACATCGTAAGTCTTCAGGGAAAAAATAAAATACAAGAAATATATAATATTGTATAAAATGTAGAATGTAAAAAGTGCTTAAAGTGATGCTGAAAGGGCATTTCACCTCGTCCCTCCATGAACTTCTCATAAAACTCATTAAAGTCTTTCGGAGTCTCCAGCACATGGGTGTATTTGTGGAAGTGGTAGTATGACACCAAAACGTCTTTTGGATTTCTTGCCACGTAGATGACCTTTCAGTGATTGGGTCAAAAAAAGTGGAAAAAGACTTTCTCAGTGCTTAGACCATGTTAGACACCATACACTAGTTTGTAAGCATTTTCTTTGAATACAAACATAAGCATATTTTTTTTTCCTCCCAGAAGAGAGATAATAGACAGTAATATGCAAAAGCGCTTGACTAAATGTCTACAGCAGCAACTAACTAATAGATAATGAGTTTAGCTCCAGCCAACTGTAAAGTACAAACCTCAGTTCTGGTAATATAACAACAAGCAGTGATTAGTAAACCTGTATTAACCTGTATTACAAAGAGAACCGTACAAAAACATACTTGATGATTTATATAAAAATAATAATGGTTTTGTAAATATGTGCTTCTTCTAAATTTGATATCTGATTACACAGCCATGCTATTGTAATGTGTAGAATGTGGCTTGGTGTTTTCATGTTGACATAAGCATTCCTCTACACCATGACACCGTGGCCTGGCATTGGAACTTGACACTAGTAACAATGTGGTTGGTACTTTTCCTCTGTTATTTTCATAAACAATCTGAAAGTTTGACTTGTCAGACCACAATACATGTTCCCACTGTGTATCAGTTACATTATAGATGAGCTTGAGCTCAGAGAAGTAGGCAGCGTTTCTGGACGGTGTCGAAAAATGGCTTCCACTGTGCATAATACAGTCTTAACTAGTGTTGGATGCAGCGACAAAGCCTATTTGTCAAAGTATTCCAGAGCCCATGTAGTGATATCCACCAGAAAATCATACCAGCTTTAATGCAGTGCCATCTGAGGGATCAAATATCATGGGCATTCAGTTGTAGTTTTATGGCCTTACCCTTTACACACAAGAGAATTCTCCAGATTTCCTAAAGTTTTCCCGATATTATCCTAAAATCCTTGTAATTACTCTCTGAAGATCAGCCCATCCTTACTCTGAAAAGATGACCTTTCTAGGAATGCTTCCTTTACACCCAAGCATGATTGCTTTGCCTGTTTAAGTTTTGCCTGTTTTCACTTAAACACATCAAAGTAGATTTACAAAATCACTGCTTTCTTTATTTTTAATTTGTATTTCACATACTGTTACACCTTTTTTGGAACTGAGGCTTGTATTTTTGAAACTTTAAAAATCGTTGCTTTCTTTTAAAACTGTTGCCACTTGCATTAAACATCGTAAGTATTTATCTTAAGTTGCATTAAGGGATACATTTACTGCTGCAAAGTGATTAAAAGTAAATCTTAATATGCCTTAAGGATTTTTTCACACTTTCCATTTAAGGATAAGAGTTTTATGCAGCTCTTTTAAGGTATGTGTAATTGAAGACTTAAAAATAGTTGCCAGTTGTGCAAGAAAAATATATGTACAAGTATAAATGTAAAAACAATCTCAAAGGAATCTACACCTTGCAATTTCAACAGCTGCATATAACAGTCCATAAGTAAAAGAATGATGTACTTATTTTCACAACATCACCAAACCTCATAAGTCATAAATAGAGTAAGCTGCTGAAGCAGTGTTGAGTTGTTCAGCAGTATTATGGCCTGAAGAAGGTGAGCAGAGTCTTCCTCACCTTACCCCTCCCCTGTCTGAGGCTGATGGGGACGAATCTGTGCTGCAGGTGTGTGACACGGATTCTGGGTGGAGTGCCTGAAATAAACTTCTCCTCATTCCCAATTTGCTCGATCCATGGTATTCGCTCAGAGGTTAGCTGATCTTTAGTGGCCTCAACGTCCCCCCTGGCCTCAATCAGACTGAGGATTTGCTGGAGCCAGATGGTTCCTGCAGGTCAGAGGTAAGGGGTCAGCGGGTGTTTTAACAGACAACCCAGAGCACTTTACAATTGTAGGTGAATGTTATGCTAGGCCAAAGGACTTTTACTCCTAGCTGGGAAAAAAGCAGTGCAGACAAGCATGAGCATATGCTGGTTTGGTGCTGGTTTAGTGCTGGTTTAGCTGGTCACCCAACATAGTCATGCTGGTCGACCAGCATACCAGCATCCAAAACAACATATGCTGGTTTTGCAGGTGACCAGCATGGCTTTACTGTTTTCTTTTGTAGCAGGGCCTGTATAACAGTGTTCTTGACTAGTCAAAAATCTTTTAATATTTTTGGATTCCCTGTGCGTCTACTTTGCTATCCAACAGAGTTAGCTTTAGCCTCTTTGTAGGTATGCTCCACAAGTACTCTTTAACTGTCTTGTTCCAAGACTGACAGGTTGCTGCAAGGATGCTGTAATGAACATAAATCAGCCTATAGATCGGTGGCTAGCAGTCAGGACATATAGAGTGAAGTAAGGAGTTCCACTTGGGAATTCTCAAGCTGAATAAGCTGGTTCAGTTGGTAGACCAACATAGGGTATGTTTTTGTTTGAGTTTGATGGTTTAGCTGGCCACCCAGTATGAAGAACTTGACCAAGCTGGTCAACTAGCTAAACCACCAAACAAAAACATACACTATGTTGGCCAAGCTGGTCTACTAGCTTGACCACCTGTTTCACATGAACAAGGAATGTCCTCAGCTTATTAACCACATTGACCTTTAAAGACCAGCTACCTGCTGTATTGTAATGATAGAATATTGATTTTTTTTCCTGATACCTGATTTGGGGTAAGTGACAACAAAAACATCAGAATCCTGAACCTCCCAGTTTTGGATGCGGTCAACCTCTTCTGGAGAATGGATGCCAGTAATGAGGTTAAAGCCACGGTGGGATATCAGCTTATACTTAAAGTCTTCAACACTGTCATTTCCTGGGCAATCTGTTAAAAAATATATACATGTATTTTTAAGCAATAGAACACTTGATATGGTGTATTATGGTGAATAGCATTACTGCTGTTGGGTCAGCATATATCACAGCTGTGATTTTATTCAATATAGCATGCCTTGAGTGCTCTATGGCTTTTATGCAACCATTTATCAAAGTAAAGAAAGAAGAGAAAACTTAAACATTGTTTCAAATGTATGTTTTTAATGTTTGAAAACATTGGAAAGTTGTAAAGTTTTAAAGCGACTATTGTTGTTTACTTAACAGTAGAACTACTGTACTGAATGCACTGTCCTAAATCTATTTAATAACATATTCCATTACAATACATTAAAAGTAACATATTACTGTCAAAAAAAACCCAAAAAAAACCAAAAAAAAACAAAAACAAAACGCACAAGCAAAAAAAAAAACTCCAAATAATAACTTAGGCCAAAAGTGATTTTAAAGCATTTTTATTGCTCCATTCTTCATAAAGTTTTTGCAGAATGTAAAGGACAGCTGCCATGTTTAAGTGTTGTAGAAAAAAATGACAAAAATAGATATGTTTTTTTTGGACAGCAACAATATTTATATTAAGATATATATTTAGAATATATTTAGAAGACATAGTGATAAGGCACAAGTAGAAAACTTTGCTGTTGTAAATTTCAGTTACTTTAAATTTTTTTCTTACTGTTACTGGATGTTTTCTTAATGTTATTCTGTTTCATGAAAAATTCACAATTTAAATTATAAAATTTAATATAAAACATTATTTCGGCTCTCATCGCCTGCTTTAGTCCACTGCTGCTCCCATAATCCAATGCTGTCTCATGAACTAAGCAAACAATTCACCAACTAACAATACAACTCTTGCAAGCTTGACTATGAAGTGGGCAGCTATGTGATTTTCAGTCGCTGGTATGTATACTCTTCTCCAAACAGCAGTGTGAGTGCAGGACAACACCACTGCTAAGCTTATAACTCGTGAACATGTCCACTTCTGAGGAGACTGTTCAGTTCCATCATCCATCAAAAGACTTAAGTAATGCTGAGATTAATAACTGGATCATCACATTGATTTATTAGTCTACTCAGACTTGACCAAAAATGGCATTAATGCATCACTATTTAAAACTTGATTAAATTTGATGATAATTTGTTGTTGGCTCTCCCCTGCACTGGTCAACCAACTCTAATGAGGTACAAAATACAGTCCAATTACACAGAATTTAGAATACAGACCATTTAAAAGAGCCTATTAATCGTAACACTGTAAAGTACTGTCAGTTTCTTCAGCTGGTTGCATTTTATAAGCATGGTTTTCAAAGGAACTCCATATATATATATATAATATATATATATATATATATATATATATATATATATATATATATATATATATATAAAGGCTGTTATCATGCAAAACTAGATTTTCTCACCTTTTGGGAACGAAGACTTGAAGCTGGGACAGTGTGTGAAATTGCAGTGAAAACAGAGCAGTGATTAGTAAATTCTGTTTTACCTGTATTCAATTTAAGAATAATACAATTTGATATTTTACCTTATTAACTTCATTGTTTTTTTTGTACACATGTGCTCATTTTAAATATAATGCCAGCAACATGTTCCAAAATAGTTGGTTACCACTGTGATACATCACCTCTCCTTTCAGCAACTCAAAGGTTGTTTGAGAAAAGACAAAAAAAAGATCAAAATTAACGTTGGTGGGCAACTGCTAAAGCAGAAGCCAGAATTTTGTCTAAAAGCTCACTAAAGCATTAGACTTTATTAAAAATCTATAATATACAGAGTGAAACAGTAAGAGGACATCCAACTACAATATGGAGTTGACACATAATGCTCACTATAGCTGGCTATCAGGTTTTACTTAATTGCCTCTTAGCTAACTAACATTTGGTTGACATGGTGCAAAGAAATGGGGTTAGGCTAACATTAGCTAGCTGACAAGCCAACTAGTTCAAGAATTTGAAGAAACTTCACTTTATAGTGAGAGAGGTAGAAATAACATCATTTACATCTCTTTATATTCTTTAATTTTATATTTCTCTTCAGTATTTGGAAAAAGTGACACCAATATTTAGCATATATTGTTGTTTACAGTAAATTAATATCAATAAAGAGATCATATAGTGTTAATCTTAAGTTTTATATCTCTCAATTCCTCAACCTGTAGACAGAAAGTAAAACATGACAGCTCCGTCAAAGGCCAGTTAGATGAGAGTATTTTCACCAGTTAAAACCAAAAAAATTTTGATTGATTGAGCTCTCATTACTTCCTTTAGCTCTTATAAATCTGAGTTTGATAAAATATCCCATTACTAAATAAATTACTAAAGAAAGGGAGAGAAAAATGCTTGAAAGAGACTGACCGGGCTGAAGGAGCAGATCTGATTGAGGTTAGTGATTCAGAAGAAAGCAAGGAAAAGTTAAGCTTTCAATTAAAATTAATATTGAATTTAGTTGAACTTGAGAAAATGTAATAATTGTCACCATGACCATAACATTGTCACTTAGCTTATTAAACATGCCTACAGAGCAAAATCATACTCTGATTGCACCAACTGAGACTGAACTGATCTGTAATGTGTGTGTTTGCATATGTTTAGGACCATGTAGCTTATCTAAGAAAGGAGATGGCATTGATGGACTTTAGCACCTTTGCATACCTGTAGTAAGTGGATGCATATGGTGTTTACGTCATACCAGCTTTGTGCTTAATACAAACTACAAAGAGGGTGATATACTGTGTGCCTGTTTGACCAAATAGTCATTTTTATCAGTTTTCTGGTTGTTGGGGCCTTTAATAAAAGTTCTCCTGGGGATCATGCCTCGAGACCCCTCTAGTACAGGCTTAGCCGTCCTATGCATAAACCTTTTGTGAAATCTCTGATTATCTTGACAAAGATTTTGAATAAATATTCCCTTAATCAGTAATCAAATAGATTAGATATTGTAATCAATAACCAAATAGGAAGTATTGCCTAACAGAGAATATGAATTCTCTCACAAAGAGTAGGCCTTAGACTGTCTGCACAGAAGATTCTAGACACTGGAAAGCCACTGGGTTCACAGAGAGGCCTGTGTGTACCTATGACCCAGTGATAAGAGGGGCAAGCTGACCTTGATAGGTAGAGCAGTTTGCTAAAAACCTGTTGAAACCAGTTTTTAGGAGTGCGCTCATCATGCGATGGCCTAATTGATGGACGAAGAGATGCACCTATTAGAGAATGAGCTAATATTAAAATTTGAGAAGTAAGGCGGGGGGATATCACATTACCCCAGATAAATGGTATATAAACTGTTGTTTGGAACAATGTATTTGCACAGTTGGGTCTCTCGAGACCCTGTGCCACCTGATGCTGAAATAAAGAAGCCTTTTTCTCCCTTCCACAAGAACTCAGCCTCTGAAGTCTTTTATTCTACTTTCTTTTATTTTTGGTTGAATATCCTTTTTATTTTTTGTAAGTGATTAAGACAATAATTAGAACAAAACCTCAGCACAGAATAGTTTAGATTTTAAAAACCATCATATGTCGGGGTTTTGGGCAAGGAAGCAAATAGCTCTTGGTCCCGACATAGTTGGTGACCCTGTAACAGGGACAGGTAACAACCCTGAAAGACTCTGTGAAAAAGTGCCCACAAGCATGCGCTAAGAGTAAAAGGTAAGCAGACACCTGTTTTAAAAGCTCTGCTTTATATGTGAGAACTGGCTTTGTTCACTGGGTTATATGGTCGCTGATGCTTAATGATGAAATAGCTCTAAGAGTGATTTATGACTGAGGTGCAGTGAGAAAGGTAGTGAGCCACATGAGAAGGGAGGAAAATGAAGAAAGAAAAAAATTATAAAAAGGAGTAATAGTTAGAAAAAATCAGGTGGACAAATTAAGTAGTTTTATGCTGTGAAGATGATATAGTGATTGGAGTGAGCCACCGGTTGACAAAAAACAGTGTATGAAGAAAAAGCGCGCCAGAGAAATAAAGAGATTGAGAAAAAGGAATGAAGAGATAAACAGAGAGAAAAAAGCATGCTATAGAGAGAAAAAGCGCTAAGAGATAAATTTTAAATGTTTGTGTGCTTTGTCTGAAAGTGTGGCCATACAAAAAGTTGTAAAAAGAAAAAAATAGAAAAACCTCTGAAGATATGACTGCAGTGGTATGTGAAAACTAGGAGACAGGCTCCTTCTCTACTTAAGTGTAGATGTGTGTATTACAACATTGAGAAGATCTGTTAGAGAGGACCAGATAAGTTTAATACCAGCTGCACTTGTGCGTGAGTATGTGCCAGTGCTGTCATTCAAAGCTATAAAAAAATTGCTGTTGGGAAAGAAAAGGAAACTAAACTACTAAATGATTGAAATACAGAACTTAAAAAAATACAGATGAAACTTAAAAGTAAGGTCAAATATAAGCAACTGACAGTAACAGCTATATCAGTGATGAGTGTAAATGTAAATGGTGATAGAGAATTTAATAAACGAAAACAGAAGTTAATTGAGATATGGATAGGACCTGATTTAATTTACATAAATAAAGCGTGGCTGACGAAGTATATAAAAAAAAAATGCTCATGGTTCATCAATAGAGAGTCGAGTGATTGTATTAAAATACTGTCCACAGTGATATTATGGATAATCAACTTGTAATGGAGATACAAGGTGTTCGAACTTAATTTTGGCTTGAAAAAACTTACAAAGATGCAGAAGGCAGAGAGAGTTGGCAATCATCAGTGTTGATTAGTGAAAAATTATGGCAGCTGACCCAAGTGGCTTAATCGGGATGAAGTGCAAACTGTGTTCCTCGCCATAGGTTGAAAGGGAGAATTAAACTGATTTGGAACAAAAAACATCTAGCTCCATTGTTAAATACAATATTAAATAGTCAAACCCCTTTAGTGGCTGAAATTAAATTTGAATGGTGCAGAGAGCTTGAGATATACCTTACCGTTGAAAAAAAAAGAGAGGTCCAAAGGAAGAAAAAGTATGGGAGAAAGAAAAGGCAGCTTCTTTAGGATGGTACGCTCCTTGGCACTAGATTAAATTATGAGAAATTGACCCCTTTTAAGAGTTTATGGCCTAACTCAACGCTAGTGCAACATGTACTTAGAAGTTCAAGAGATGAGCTGTTTGAAGGAGATTACTTTAAAGATTTCCCTTTGGAAAAAAAAAGATTGATGTGTGTGAAGGATGGTTGATGAAGAATTCGACTCTAAAATAGTGATTGACAAAAAGTAAAAGAAAAAAATGAAAAAGGAGGGTTTTTGGAAAATAAGGGAAATTATTAATGTATGAGTATTAACCTGTCATCTTGGCAGGTAAAAAGCTGCAGCGGAGAGAGAGAAGCAAGAATGGGGGGGGGCTCTTAGCAGCAGACCATGAGATTACACACACACACACACAAGCACACACACACACAGACAGACCGCTCCCAGTCTGCACAGAGAGGCTACAATGCAGATTATTTTACTAATTAAAAGGAAAGTAGATATATTATGGGAAACACACTAGCCAAGTTATAACAATCGAAAGTAGTAACACCTTTCAGTTTGTTAGCTAAAGGTATTGTATCAAGGTTTAGCAGCGGCATCATTCACACATGAGAAAGCAACATCCATAACAATGTGATACACATGTTAACATTTTACTCTTTTGCGTTGACTAATGTTAGACAAACAGGATATGACGTCATTCTTTCAGCCTTAAATTGACAATACAGAGATGCTCCAGAGTGAATCCAGCAGAGAGGTTAGCTACGCCTGAAGAAGGTATACCACGTCATTGTGAATAGTTAACCACAACCTTCTTAAAACCTAGAGAAGATTAATATAGTGAATCACAATGTCATGTTATTGACATAATCACACAGACATTAATTATTAATTAATGATTAAATGTAGATCCATAATCGCAGGGCCTAGTTAAAGGTCAAAATGGAATTCTTAAAGCTAAAATTGCTAAGATATGTGCAGCGGCCAGAAAATTGCCTTAACGCTCTACCTTTAGCTTTACTGAGTATGAGAGTGACCACCAATCGCATCACTCATTTGACCTCTTATGAAATGCTCACAGGGTGCCCCATGCCTACTAAAGGCCCTCAGCTCAAGTAATTACAGGCTGAGTTACATGAATATGTAAAATGTTTGACTAAAATCCACAGAGAAATATTCAATGATGTGAAAGGTGCCAGTGAGGGAAGAAAGTCAGATATTAGAGATTAGCTCAAACAAGTGCTGCCCAGAGACATAAGGGTCTTCAAAAGAGGCCGGACTGAACCAAGACGTGAGGGTCCTTCCAAGGTAGTCCTAGCAACTCCAACTGCAATTAAAGTGGAAGGACGAAAGGTGTGGGTCCATCTAAACCATTGTTCCAGAGCAACGCCTGCGCTGAGATCAGTGACTGATCAACCACCAGCACAACAAGAACACATCCACAAGGATGATGACTCTCAAGAGCCTGGACCAAGTGGAACTTCCAGACCAAGAACAAGAGCCCAAGCCCACTGAGAGACACCACCAGCACCATCGGACGGCGATGACTGAAGTGAGGAAACATGAAAACACAATCGTCAACCTCTTGCTGTGTCATTTGCTTTTTTCATCACTTGTGTTCTGCTGGGACTGACAGTGTGCGTGTTCTACATGATATACAACCCTCCACACTGTCTGAAAAAATGACTCATGTGCACACAATCAGATCCAGAACTCTCATAAGCAGATGAAAACAGCAGAACCAGAACATTCTCTTGCATGCCAAACTTGAAACTTGATTAATGGCATGCACTGTAAACAGTACTGTCCAATTACTAGCCAAAAAGTTTGCCAAGGATTGCGTGGGACACCGAATGAGTTCAAGGTGTTGCATGAATGGACAGAGTCAAAAGGGACATGCAAATGCAAATCAATCTTGCTGTTGTCAATGGTTTCCAGGTATTTCCAATTGTACAAAAGAGCCTACTTGTGTTGGACCAAGTGTTACACCTAGCAGGAAAAACAATGGGCTATAATGTGTGTTCTCTTTTGCTACTCCTTAGAACTAATCACTCATTGCCAGCAGGTGATTCCTATGTAACATATAGGAGCATAGGTACCAAAGCATATTTAAAAGACATTAAAGGGAAAATAAAAAAAATAGGGATTTTAAAAGGTGATTGATGTAAAGTTTCAATAAGAATGACAGTAGGAGCAAGGTGTGAGTTAGTCCTCTGGCAAGGATATAAGTGTGAACCAATCATCTGTTATAAGACTATTAATAGAAATAATTCCAAAGGAGTTGTTCAAAAATGGAAGGCACGTGAGATGATGAAAATAGGACAAAAAGTTATAGAAGACCCATTAGAGAAGACTAATCTGAAGAAAAAGGGATGGTTGTCACAGAATATGCTTCCCAAAATATACTGTATCATTACTTACGCTATACTGCTGAAATCAACATGAAGATTGTATAACATGCCATTCCAAACATGTACCAAGTATAGTGGCTATAGGAGGATCAGAAGAGTGTCGGGAAAGCGTTACAATCTGCCTTTACTCTGTTTACTGGATAGTTTAAGCCCAAAGGTTTTTAGAAACAAGGGTTTCGACAATTGTACAGCTATGAGCAAACCTTTTACAGCTCCACCTCTGGTAATTAAGGATGGTAGATTAAATTATCCATTTTGTTTTTGTCTAGAAGAAGGTAATGAGATGAATAGCTTTGCTACTAGATATGATAGAAAGTTAAATGCCACTATTCAAATAAACAATAAAGGGAATGTTACCTTTGACATAGACTTTACTGTAGGATCTAACCCTGTAGCAGACATATTTAGGATTTATAAAGAAGGAAAAGATCTACTACGATGCTTATCAGATAATTGTGCTCCATTTACTCTTAGTGGGATTGGTCTTATATTTGCATGGGGAGAAATAACAACTGGACATAAGAAGGACATTACTTGGCAAGAAAACAAACCAACACTAAATTGGGCAGGTGTTCCTGTTAATGTACCACCAGAGTTTAAAGCCATGTCAGATGAGAGCAAAGGAGATTTATCTGTGTTTTTACCAAGTATTCAAGCATCACAAAATGCCAAGTGGATAACTTATATTTGGTATAATCAACAAATAAATTACACTATCAAAGCTTTCGAATTGCTGGGTCAGCAACTAGATGCTACTCTTCGTATGGCACTACAAAATCAGTTTGCAATTGACATTACGAGAGTTCCTGATTAGGGCATATATGTTCCTTTTGGGAATGAATGCTGTGGTTACATTCCAATAGATACAGCAGTAAAAGGTAGTTTCATGAAAGTAATGGATCAGTTAAGGGCACTTAGGAACGAACATGTGGAAAATACTAAAGGTCCTTCTCTATTTGCTGGGGGGGGGTAGTTTAAAAGGTTATTCTCTAGTCAGTGGACAGCTATCTTATTAAGAATGGGTATGATTCTATTGGTTATTCCTGTGGTTTTATTATTTTTGGAGTGTTGTGTTACACCTTTGGTACGTAGATGATTATCAAAATTGTGGGGAATATTATGGGATAATTTCCTTTCAAGTTGAAACTCCTACAACCAGTAACAACTTTCATGTGACTTACCGTGTTGCACCAGCTCAAGGAATTAATTAGGACTGAGTGATGGCCTATTAATCCATGTATTCTTTTATCTAAGTTTTCTTTTATTTTGTTCACTGTTATGACCCTATGGGTCATAGTTTTTCTTTTGTAGTGTGTCTTCTGTATTTATTGCAGAGCTGAGGGAAGATACACTGAGCCACCACCAGGGGGAGCCGCCAATAAAAGGGAGACGCCCAGGAAGAAGTGCGGTGCTTTTGCTTCTGGCGTGGCTTTCATTGTGTTCCCGGTTCCCTGCAGTCACTTGAGCGACACTACTGCTGTAGAGCAGTGTTGGTGTGAGAGCTTGGCTACTGGTGTATGGTTTATTGGTGCTTTGCTGTTTGTCGTTGAGATTTTTGTAAAAGCTAGCTCATGCCATTACACTTTCATTGAAGTATACTGTAAACACTCAGCTACCGTGGCTGCCCAGACAATAGCTCTTGTACATAAACTCTCATTGGGGAAAAGGGGGTTATTTTTGTTGTCTTTTTCTCCTGGGTTGCTTTAGTTAGGAAGTTAGGTTAGAAATTGTGTTTGATTTTCTTTTTGTTTGTTAGGGAAGTTATATTTTTCTAAACTTAAGTTAGATGTGTCTTTGTTATTTTCCCCTTCCCTCCCCTAACGTTTCATAAATGTCTAAAGCCTTGAACTCTTGAAAATAAAGCCAAATTGTTATTGTCGCAAAAATTGGTTGTCTGTGTGACTTGGGGAACCGGGAGGACATGGAGGTCTCTTTATTTTTATGTTGCGGCCCGACCTAGACCGGGTCGTAACATTACTCATTCTATCCTTAAGTGACATTAGTTTGTGTTTTGGGAAATGTTATAATACATTGGCAAGTAAATATGTTTGTTAACTATTTCAAGGGTCTGGTTTGCTTTCAGGCTGATGCTGGCTACTGACATCCAAGAAGTTGGGTTCAAGACACCAGTTGCCTCTTTGGGGTTGAGAGCTGGGACTGGAATGGTCCAATTGTTGCTCTTTCTTTCTTGGGACACCTGCTATGTGGGACGTAAAGAGCCTGTATAGTAGCTCTGAGAAGCTTTATAACCAGGAAGACCCAGATTTGCCGTGCCTTATGCAGCTATACTCACCCCCTATGCAAAAAGTTCACCAGACTGATAATTGGGCTAATAAATTTATAGTGAGTTTAGCAGTATAATTTACACTGCCTGACAGGTTCCAATACACAAACAATGATCATTTAAGGAGGGAAATGACTATTTGGGTTTTTATTTTATTTTTACTTTGAGTTTTCTTTTACTTTGAATTTTTCTTTTTTATTTTTCTTCACTTATTTTGATATTATTTTACTTGTTCAACATTTATAATATGTAATTCAGCATTACTCACTGTTTGGTATGTTAAACATGTTAATCAAGTATAAGGTTCACGGTAAACCGTGAAAAGGGGGAAAATGACTGAGATTTTGAATAAATATTCCCTTAATAAGTAATCAAATAGATTAGATGTTGTAATCAATAACCAAATAGGAAGTATTGCCTAACAGAGAATATGAATTCTCTCACAAAGGGTAGGCCTTAGACTGTCTGCACAGGAGATTCTAGACACTGGAAAGCCACTGGGTTCACAGAGAAGCCTGTGTGTACCTATGACCCAGTGAAGGTCAAGCTGACCTTGAAAGGTAGAGCAGATTGGTAAAAACCTGTTGAAACAAGTTTTTAGGAGTGAGCTCATCATGCGATGGCCAAATTGATGGATGAAGAGTTACACTTATTAGAGAATGAGCTAATATTAAAAATTGAGAAGTAAGGCGGGGGGATATCACATTACCCCAGATAAATGGTATATAGACTGTCGTTTGGAACACTGTAATTGCACAGTTGGGTCTCACGAGACCCTGTGCCACCTGATGCTGAAATAAAGAGGCCTTTTTCTCCTTTCCACAAGAACTCAGCCTCTGAAGTCTTTTATTCTACTTTCTTTCATTTTTGGTTGAATATCCTTTTTATTTTTGTTTATCTTATTTTTGTTTATTTTTTGTAAGTGATTCCAAAGGTTCCTTGAGCGTTTGTGGATATATATATAGAGCAATTTTCTTTGCTAAAGAACCCTTGAAGAAGCATCTTTTTTAATAGTGTATAAACTCACCACATATAGGCACAAGAGTGATCAGACAAAAATTACAGTATGGGCATAAAGGGGTTAAGCTAGACAGTAGGTTATTTCAATTTACTAAAATATCCAAAATATTACAGACAAGCAATACACTGTATTGTAAATTTTAGATTTCCAGCTACTGTAATGCTGAGATTTTGTTTATATTTGAAGTGCAAGTCTGATGTGCCATGTAATGCCAATAATATTGGTAATGTCACTTCAGTAGACTACAGTGGAAAGAGCCTGCAGGAGAATGGATAAATCAACTAACGGCAACCAGTTCTTTTTGGAGACGTAATCTACTGGTATGAGACAGAGGAAGTGGAACCATTTACTTTTACTGATAAACAGTCATATGCAAAAGTGAACACCTCCAATCAAACATTGTTTTGCAATTTTCTAAGTGAAAATAAGTTAACACACATATATAGGGAACACACATACACTGGGCCAGTCATGGGCTGGAGGTTAGGGAACCAGCCTTATGACCGGAAGGTTGTCGGTTTGAGCCCCTGAGCTGACAGAACATGACTGAAGTGCTCTTGAGCAAGGCACCTAATGCCCTACTGCACTGTGGATAGGGCTGTCCCTGCTCTGGGCAAGTGTACTCACTGGCCTCTAGTGGGTGTGTGTATGCGGTGTTTCACTGCATGGATGGGTCAGAATGCAGAGGTGAAATTTCCCTGTTATGGAACAATTAAGGGTCATTTAACTTAAATATGGCAGATTTCTGCAAACTTTAGTGCACAAATTGCACACATTTTCTGAGTTTAATATATTAAAAAAAAATGAAATGTACCAGAACTTTTGCACAGGCCACATTGTATGTTTCATTTTCAACCAATATGTTGAATGCAGCAAATAAACGGTAACAGAAACTGTGCATTAAAACATTCGATCTCTGTAGAGGATGTATAAACTTATTTTCACTTAGAAAATCAACAAGACATGTCAGTGATGAAAACTGGAACCTGTGATCACCTCATGTTCAGGTTAATTATAATATGTTAATTCTATAAATCCATTCTGATGAAGCTCTAATCTACTCATATAGCTATAACAAAATGCACTGCTTTTAAAATGGAAAAACTCTGTTTAAAATGTTTCAGTTGCTCTTACCTGCCATTATTCTCGATTTATGATCTCAGCTCAGTGCTTCTCATCCAGCTTTTCCTGATGACCGATGCTACTGCAGTTTAAGACTGTGGAAAAAGCTATTTAACATCCACCCACTATGCACTACACACTCTCACACGTTTGTCTTACATTACATGTGAGGACTTCCATTGGTTTCTATTGATTTCTGTTTTAATGTCGTCACTTGTGCAAAACTGTCATGTTATTCTGAGGGCACATGGGTACAAGGATAATAAGCCAAGCATACACACTATGCAAACTACACACAAAGGCACACACTCTACACACCACACACACTTAGACATACATTACACCAGGGGCTCAATCCTGGTCCTGGAGAGCAACCACACTGGAGAATTCAGATCCAGCACACCTGGCTCTAATATTCAGCTATTCCTGAAGGTCTTCATTACCCAGATCAGGCATATCAGATTAGTGACATTAGTAGCCCACATGCACACATTCTGTCTTTTTTATCACTTGCTACTCCCAAACAACCTCCTTATCTCAGCTACATGCTAGCTTGGTTGTTTACCACATTATCAGTTTAATCTCCTTTCACAACTGAGTTTGTGAGTTAGTGGCAGCTACTTACATTTAAGCATGTCAGAATTCATACTGATCTGGGGTGTCAGCATTTCACATCAAGCAGGAAAAGAGTCTGAACAGTTTACCTGGCTTTTAAAGTTCCAGGGCAAGTTGGGCAAGCATGCCCAGAGTGGAGCATGTGGATTGGCCCATGTTAGAGGGGGTAATAAAATATTGTAAAACTTTCTTTTATTATATTTAATGTTTTGTCTGCTGTTTAATGGTTGTTACCTGACTGATGCCTTGTATTAAATGTGTACATACAGAAGAATTATGTGATAAGGTTGTGGTTGTGATGTTTGCCCCCCCACTTTTTCTTAAATGGTTTCTGCCTTTCTGCCTGTTAACCACTAGGGAGAAGACTATAAAAGGTTTAGTCTCCTCATTACTTAAGAGGAGAGAGGATGATGAATAATTTGTACTTAATGGCTGTTTTAACTGGATATGTAATAAATGAAGGGTGGCCTCTGACTTTTGAACGGTACTATGATGAATGATCTAGTGCTGTTTTCCCCAGGATACATGGCATCATGGACACCATGAAGTCCCAGGAGATTTTGAATGAAGATCTGGGGGAAAAAAAGCTAAAACTGGGTTGTAGATGGATCTTCCAGCAGGACAATGATCCAAAACATTATCTAAATCCATACAATGACCACAATATCAAGCTTTAGACATGGCCACTGTAGTCTCCTGACGTAAGCCTAACTAAACCCAAAACCTGTGAGGAGTGCTAAAAGAAGAAATTCCGAAAGAGAAGACCCAGGACCCTAGAGGATCAGGAAAGATTCTGCATTGAGGAGAAGTTACAGATTCTTTGCTCTGCAATCTTCAAACCCGTTGTGCATCACTGGAGAAGACTTAATGCTGTTATGTTGGCATAGAAAGTCTGCACAAAGCACTAAAGGCAGGGGTAGTTATAGAAAAAATTAATTCCAAAAATGCTGTACGTTCATTTGCAAAAGTGTTCGATATAAGGAGTTTTCAAAAAGATAACAGCTGACATGTAATGGAAAACATTTTTACTTCTCTAATAAAGGTGGAATTAATTATGACATAGCATTGATATTTGTTGTATGTGTAAAGCCCACTCCCAATAACATGTCATTCTCCATTTGGAGTGGGAAAACCATGTCATAAAGGTTGCAGGGCTTAAAAAGATGCTTAAAATATTAGCCACAGCTCCAAAAGTCAATACACTGTTAACCTAAGATTAAATAATACTTTTCCCTTATGATTTCTGTGACTTTCTTTTTTTTTATTATGTTTCATAGTTGCTCTGCATATGTAAGACAGCTCATCACAAAAACAATTTTTACTATTTAGTATAAAACAATATTTTTATGAGGTTTAACTTAGCAATTTGTATAAAACAGATTTATGTTTACTTTTTGTATCAATGATGTTATACCACATTTAAAAATGATGCATTTTATTTTTAAAATCCATTTGTCACAGAGATTTTGGTCACTGGTGTTATCAGGACTCTTATATTACATTTTTACTTAGTATTTTCAACTCTATCTGCTTCCTTGGGTCAAGGCTCATCATTTCAAGGTATGAGAAGGCAAGTCCACACTTGCTCACTATATTTCATTAATTTATTATTATAATTTATTATATTAATTAATTTTGCTGATCAGGCAGCACATAACTTCAATGTGTCACTGGTGTTATGTGCGCTAATGGCGTGTAATCAAAATTTTGTCAAAATATACTGCTTTTAAAATGGAAAAACTCTGTTTAAAATGTTTCAGTTGCTCTTACCTGCCATTATTCTCGATTTATGATCTCAGCTCAGTGCTTCTCATCCAGCTTTTCCTGATGACCGATGCTACTGCAGTTTAAGACTGTGGAAAAAGCTATTTAACATCCACCCACTATACACTACACACTCTCACACGTTTGTCTTACATTACATGTGAGGACTTCCATTGGTTTCTATTGATTTCTGTTTTAATGTCGTCACTTGTGCAAAACTGTCATGTTATTCTGAGGGCACATGGGTACAAGGATAATAAGCCAAGCATACACACTATGCAAACTACACACAAAGGCACACACTCTACACACCACACACACTTAGACATACATTACACCAGGGGCTCAATCCTGGTCCTGGAGAGCAACCACACTGGAGAATTCAGATCCAGCACACCTGGCTCTAATATTCAGCTATTCCTGAAGGTCTTCATTACCCAGATCAGGCATATCAGATTAGTTGTCTTTTTTATCACTTGCTACTTCCAAACAACCTCCTTATCTCAGCTACATGCTAGCTTGGTTGTTTACCACATTATCAGTTTAATCTCCTTTCACAACTGGGTTTGTGAGTCAGTGGCAGCTACTTACATTTAAGCATGTCAGAATTCATACTGATCTGGGGTGTCAGCATTTCACATCAAGCAGGAAAAGAGTCTGAACAGTTTACCTGGCTTTTAAAGTTCCAGGGCAAGTTGGGCAAGCATGCCCAGAGTGCGTTAATGGCGTGTAATCAAAATTTTGTCAAAATATTGGCATAAATCATTTTTACTACTGATTTTAAACAGTTGCACTAGGTCACCCGACCACTAATGAGTCAGCCAATTTACAGGCTCAATTTTATCCAAAATGTCACAGGTGTTAGACCATATTCATGTAACACCAGCAACTGTAAAAAATGTTTGGAATTAAGCTCTCCTTTTACATATTTGATAATAGGAGATGTTAATGGACAGATTAAGATTATGGGATGGGATGAACAAAATGGATTTTTTAAAGAATGTATCCAACTCCGAATGGAGAATGATCCATAGCATGACGGGCTTGTTACATTTTCTTCATACGGATTTCTAGGGGTGCCAATAATTGTGACATGTAGTTTTGTTAAAAATATTGTTTTTTGATAAGTGAGTCTCCTTATGTTTTCATGTGAGATTAAGATAATTAACCAAAAACATTTTTTATGTTTACCAAGGGTGCCAATGGCTGACTGTATGGATGGATAACCAGTAGGAAGTACTTAGTGTTGACTCAATTTTTTTGTGTCAGTTTATGAGGTGCCCAAAATAAGCTTAATGATGAATAAATCGAGTCAAAAGTAGGATAAATCTCTTTATGCGTTTTTGAGAAGCTGTAATTTGGCAAGTACAAGCTCCACTTGTAAGTGTGTTTTGATTGAAACTGTACATTTGTCTATCTGAGATGGGCAACAGTGTATGAAAACAATTCATTTCCCATCCCAAACTATCACCCATCATACTGACCACAGCTCCAGTCTGATCATTGTGTTTCTAGTGAAAGAAACTGAGCACGAAGGAGAAAAGCACCTTATTAATTGATCCAGGATTATATCAGCACAATTTAAAGAGATAAGAACTTTTATTTTTTGCGCATTAAAGTATGGTGGCCGACAACACCCGACCCACTGCAAAATAAAAAGCAAGCTGCAAACGCAGAAAACACCTTTGTCAAAATGACAACATACACACTGTATTCTATAAATGCTCTGCAAAATAATAATATGCGCTACAAATTCATAAATGCGCTGCAAAGTCAGAATACAATTTCACTAAAATGACTACACCAGTGTTTTCTGAATTTGCTGCGCATTTAAGAGTTTGGAAAAGTCTTTTATTGTACTGTGCATTGGGTCTTATCAGCCACTGCAGAACTGCAATTAACTGTTTAAAAAAGCATGAGACCATAAAGTAAAAATGTTATTTATTATCTTTGCAAAGAAATAAATAAATAAATAAAAAAAAAATCACAAATACACATAAAAACCACTCTGTCCAAATCAGAGGAAATCACAGCACGTTCAAATATCATGTGCTGATGAAACAAACCAAATCTCCAAAGGGAAACATCAGGGAATTCTCTCAGCACGTAATGTCCTGGAGTGAAGAATACGGTTCTGAAAAAGATAAACAAAAGCACCAAAATCTCACTACTGTGGTGAACAAGTCAAGCAGTGTAATTTAATTCAGATGGTAACCAGCAATAGTTTAACACTTACATTTATAATTATATTTACATGCACACCAATGTACAGGCACTAGTGTAGTTAGCGGTGCATGTACCCTCCTCTGAGGACCCTTATTTATCTTATACTCACCTTAATGTGAGATGTGTGTGTGTGTGTGTATTGTGTGCTGGACTTTGACCCTGACCACAGACAGCAAAGACTTCACATTCATCAACTGATGATTCAAATAACCAATAACACGATTACAGTAACACTATATGGTTGTATGCAAAGGTTTGGGCACCCCTGGTCAAATGACATGTTTTGTTGATTTTACAAGTGAAAATAAATAATTTATATTGGGGAAATGGTGTATGTTCACAGTCAGTGTGTAGAAGAGCGCACAGATCTTGTAGCAGGGGTCCCCCAAAAAGGAACAGTATACTCTGGGAACTGCATTTACTTACATTTATTATATGTATCATTATTCCACTTTTATATATGTATGATCATAATTGAGTTTGTGAAAGCAGTTTAGTTTGAGCAGTGCAGGTGTGTGTGTGTGTGTGTGTGTGTGTGTGTGTGTGTGTGTGTGTGTGTGTGTGTGAGGCAGGGGAGGCGGATTCTTTCTTGGCTAATCAAGGTGGGCGCTTGGCTGACTGCTGACTTGGAGGGGGGTCGGATACTGTGCGAGACTTTAAGGCAACAATTTGTTATCGGACATATTCATAAAGCAAAAGAATACGAGATGATCATTTTAAAACAATCATAAAAGCTTTCGTTGTGCAACACTGACCAATTATTAGGGACTATGCCTGTGTATTAACAGAATATTACCTATATGTTTCGTTTTTTAATGTTCAATAAGCGCATGCTCCCCAGATGTAAACATTAACACTTCACTAGGCTTAGTGTGTCTTGTTTGATCATTGGCTAAAGGCTATAGGCATCATCTTTGCAGCCATAATAGCCTTCATTCTTCTGCGAAGCCTTTCCATGTTTTTATGTGCTGTGCGCTGCTGTTGCTCCTAGATGCTTCCGTTTCTTAATAACAGCACTTACAGGGCAGATCTAGCAGGGCGGCAATTCCACAAACTGACCATACTTTTGGTCATATAGTGTATGTGCATGCAGCAAGCTGAACATCATATCTATAGGTAGCCATGCATGCCATTATTAAAAATGCTAAAAACCTGAAAGTGGTGCCAAAGTTTGGACCACTCCACACCCTAAAAAACTTCACCTGACAACATACCACATTATAATTTGTATGGGCATATCTGTACATCGTAACAAACTAAATCTGGACACGTTTTGAAGAGCCCCCAAAAGTGTAATTTGAAGTGCAAGTTGAAGCCTGAATAAATGTAAAAATATTTGTAGAAATTATAATAGGATGGGATTTTATATATATATATATATATATATATATATATATATATATATATATATATATATATATATATATATATATATATACACACACACACACACACACACACACACACACACACACACACATACACATACATACATACATATACACACACACACACACACACATACGTATATATATGTCACTGCCAAAGTAATGTGTGCTAAGATAAAAAAATCACTGTTTTACCTGTTTCTCCTCTGGAGTTAACACCCCCTCCACCACCACCACCTGGTACTGTGTGTGTTTGAGGTGGCCAGGGAATTTGCGCATGCGGCTAATAAAAGCTGCAGCGGTGTTTGAGTTCAGCAGCTTCTTCATATCTCCTGAAGAACAGCCTGGATCCAACAGCAGTACACACACATTCCCGTTCTTCCTCTCCTCCATGCCCACGATGGTTCGACTGTGGCCTGTGTGCAAGGGCGTAGTTTTGGTTTCAGAAATAGGAGTACACTATGAAGTTGGATTTGGTTTATGTTGAAACACATTTCTAGTATATTCATCTTCACTGTTTTAGCACTGAGTCAGTAATGGGGTGTGTCTTCTCATTACACCTAGTGTAACCTAGTGGAATAATTTGTACACAATGGATGTAGCATAACCACAGAAATGGATGTAGCACAACAATGGAAACAAGTGTAGTGCAACCACATAAAAGGATGTAGTGTAAATCATGGAAGCTTACAAACACTAATTAGCACGGTGCTAAAAATCATTACTCGCTTGCCTCAAATTATGTTTTATGTATACTGTGTAATTGTATACATTATTTTTTGTAATTGTATAGATCTTTTTTTTCCCAAAACTACTCTTTTAAATCTCCCTTGCTACTGTACCTTGGTGTTGGAGGTAGATGGGTGGTAGATTGGTCTTCACCACTCTGGGTGGTAGTCTAGAGCCCCTGCTAGAGTGCAGAGAGAAGTAATTTTTTACCCACTCAAACAGTCTAGGGTGCGTGTTTCCTGGACCAGTGGGCTGATGGAAGTCCACAATACGAGCCCTGAGAAAGAGACTGAACTTGAAACAAACACATACACTCACCTGTTTGCTGAGCAAATTAGCCTATCATAGCAAGATATGCTAATTATTAAACGCAGTATTATCAGACTTTTAGCTACCTCTGGCTAAATATTCTGAGTGAGTGTGTATGAACAGGAGTGCTCACAGACACACCATGTACATAACTATGGAATCAACAAGGGTGTTACAAATTCAACAAAAAGAAAAAAAAATGAATGTTTACTGTCTTTCACAAAAAATACAGTCAGTGATCAAAACTAGAGTAAAGTGGGCAGGGAGAGGGGAGGGTCTTATGCTATACACACATTCGCACTTGAATTAGGGGCTTTAATTCTGAATGTTCTTGAGGGGCATGCAATGATATTGGAATTGTAAAAATTAGCAGCATCAGCAAGATGCTGACTGATATTCTGAAAAACAATATTTCATTATTTATTTACTGTACTGTGGAAGAGCAGAATGTTTCGGCAAACTGGGCTACTGCACCAAAATATCTGCATTATATTCATCATTTTATTGCATCTGTAACTTTTTTTTTTTTACAGGAAAAGTGTATATGCGATTCCTCTCCATAATGCTAAGGTGGATTCAGTCTGAATTTGTACATTTTATAAATGTTTATGTATTGGCATCTGCAGATACGTACAAGAAAAATATCAGATATCAAAGATCAAACTGAAGAACTGTATCAAACCTAAACAGATATGTACTGTTACATCCGTAGTAATGAATTATGTAATTGCACACCTGACTCTGTGGGCAGTGAGAACGGTGTAGATTTCTGTGGCTCCGATCCAGGCCCGGGTTCCCTGCAGTTTCCTGTTGAAGTGGGATGCCCCCTGAGGGTCAATGCCCTCCGTCCAGGCCGCCTCAATCAAAGACTGCACCCGTGGAATGCTGGGAACGGAGTCTAAAACAGAAAGATGAACATACAATAAGAAACAGAGATACACAAATTGAAGAAATAAAAAGAAGAGATTACATGTGGCCTATTTGCTTTTATTAAATGAGAACAAAATTCATTGTTAATATTAATTGCAAGGAACTAATTTTTCCACCAGCCACTGTAGTTTGTTAACGTCAGACGTCAAAGACTATCCCATAAACACTGCCTTTTAATAACTTGCATTAATACAGAATTTAATTTATGTGTGGGTTCACATGGTATTTTACAATGGCACTTGTGGCATGAGCACAATTTTGGAATCTGAAACAAGCAATTTTTTTCAGCTTTTTTACCCAATTTACCCCCAGTTTAATCATGGCCAGTTCCATTTGTTTATTTAGATCTCCCCCACCACACAATGCTTGGAGGGTGAAGGGTGATGCCCAGCACATGCTTCCCCTGAGGCACATGAAGCTTGACACCTTTTTTTTTATCTTTTTAATGCAACGCCATTTGTCAGCTGAACCAGGGGCGTAGCCATAGATAGGCCCACCCAAAAAATTGGAGAAAAATATTTATTAAACACAAATTTTTAATGACAATGGAATTTAATTTGTTTTTGTAAGTGCTGTGATTGTATTCTGGCCAATCAAATCATTGCACTCCCTGCCAAGCTTCGCCTTATTTTCTCAGCCTTCCAATCACTGCTTGGCAACTGCTGCTATCCACCAGTGCCTAAAGCCAGTCCGTGTTTGGCTTTCAAGCTCCAGTTACTGTTACAAAATGTAACTGGGGATGTTTAAAAGTGAGAATCGATCTCGTAGAGTATGTCATTTTTAATCCATCCCAAGTCGAAAAAAAAAAGACTGCCATTATTAGTTTCTCAGTCACTGAAACTAACGTTGTCTTCTTTGGGCCCCTCCCGCTGTGCCACTAAGCTTTAGCTGATTAATTTTAGGCTTTTAAAGTTAACTGTGTTGTTCTTCCTTGTCTTTGAACCTCTCAGCTGTATTTTTTTCAACTTAGTTAAGTCATCTTCATTTGGCAAATGTGCCCGTGGCATAATTTATAGGTAAGCTGCAGTATTAGCTGTGTTTATGTGAACAAGTATTCTGGTTGTTTGCTATTGTTTTGTATCACCATGATGGTGGAAGGGAAGTGCTGAAATAAGTAGGGTGATGCCCGCATGGCTGTCAGGAATAGACTACAGCTTGATGTTTTTAAATTACATGTTTAAAAATTGTATCTACCAAGTTTGCCTACCCGCTTTTTCACAGGCCTACCCAAAAATGGATTTCTGCCTATGCCACTATAGATCAGACTCACTATTTTGCAACAACAAAGAGAATGCTTAGATGACTGCAGTGCTTAGAAGCCCCTTCAGTTATTAGTGTAAAATGTATCGTTCAGCACCTACTAAAGGCCACTGTTTTAGGGAGTTAATAGCTGCAGCCACAACAGAATATTACAAAACAACCAACCACATTTTTACATAATTTTCCTTTTAACTACAAACTTGTCTTGAAAGTTAAAGAAGCTTTTAAAGGAGCAATAAGCGATTTTATACTTTGTGAAACAATCAGTATGGCAATGTTCTTGAAACTGTATACCGACACCTATCGGCATGGGTGATATGGAACGTCTCTACTGCCATCCAGTGTTGCTCTGGTTCTTTCCTAATTCTGGTCTCTTTTTTTTCCCTTTGTTTTTTTATTTTACTTGGTGACTCCCTGTCGTTTCTGCTTGTAAAGAGAAGAGATGATCCTCCTTGATCATTTTTTCCATTTAATATGTAGCAAACCGCACCTGTCAGGAACTGCACTGAATCAGAGAATATGTTTGGCTGTTGTCGCATGATCCAAACATGGCAGTACCCATGTATGGGCCTGTGATGATGAAATAGCTCATACAAGTCTACAAAGTAATTTGAGTCTACATTATGAAAGAAACTTAAGTGCAAAGACAAATTACTCTTTTTCCTAATATCACTTGTTGCTCCTTTAACTATATATTCTGCTAATCAGAATGACAAATGGTTTTGCTGTTCTAGAAGACTGACCTAAAAGCGATATGCATAACAGCATTGAAGAAGCAGTCATGAAAAAACACAGCCAGGCAATTTATTAATGATGCATCCACATACTGTTTACTTTTTCCAGTATTCTATTGCCCTCTGTGTGTCCTAAGAACAACAGAACACTGTCCTAAGAACAGTGATTAAAATGTGTTTGAATGTTTGTACCTGGTAGTGTGTTTGGTGCAGTATACTGCTCCATCCTCTTCAGCGCGGACAGAAGCATTTGCAAGTTTCTGTAGCCGCAACCCCAGCCCTTGTCTCCGTCTGAGGCGGAATAGTGGTCAGTTTCAGCACACAACCACACGTGGGCAATATCACGAGCCTCACGCTGATAAAACTCATACAGTGCCTCCAGAACACCTGCCACATAGCAAAACACATTATACAAGCACTACAGCCAAAGGTTTGGTAATATTATTTATAATCATCATCAAGAATCAAAATTAAGAACATTAAAGGGGATGGGCCATAACACACACATTTATGCTCAAATGAACCTTTTGTTGTGAAGTTACTTATAAATCATTTCGGTATTGATAAGAAATTTGCTTTAAAAATGATCAGCATCTCAGAGATGTTTGACTGATATATTTATTGTGTTGATTTCATTACTCTGGAAGAGCTGACCATTTAGGCAAACTGTGCTAAAACCAATTCAGAGTCTCCACCTGACACAAAGCAAAACACACACACAGTTAATGAATTCCAACAAAATCTGATTTGATGCAGTTACATGCATGTCTGACCAGGTTTGTTAAAAGGGGAAAATAACATGTTTTTAGAGGTCAAAATGTGAAATGTTGTGTTCAGCGCCTTGGGTAATAGTTTTTGCCACAGTTTCGGGGCCTGATCCAATGACTACTGACAGCTACTGGCTACTGTCAGCATGGATTGTAATATTCAATAAACTTATAGACAAATGTAAGCATGAGTGTACATATGCAAACATGAGACAAATTATTGCATGAAGCAACTTTTAGCACTATTTTTGCTCAGCCAGAAAAACTGCTGCGGCTATAGGGTACGCGCTATAGGCTTATCTAGATGTTGTTCAGCATCTGCCTATTGGCTTCTACTTTAAGTGTATTTGGCCTTTTCTCAGTAAAAGAAAATAATTGTCCATGGAAATCAATGGTATTCTACAGATGTAGCAGACAGAGAATGTGAGCACTCAAAATATAGGTTTAATATATATACATAGACACACAGTATAATGTCATATATACCAAAACTGTCAGATATTTTAGAGAACATAGTCATACACATTTAATACACCCTACATTTGCTAAATTTAACATGTGGGTTTCACATTTTTTTTCACATCTTTTATGTTTTTCCAATGTGTTAAACTCAAAGCAAATAAATAAAAAATTGCACTAAAATTAGCATAAAAAATGTCATATTAAAGTTTGTTCACTGTAGAGGATGTGTTAACTTATCTTCACTTAGAAAATCTACAAAACATGTAATTCGACTGAGAGTGATCAAACATTTGCATACGACCGTATACATTTTTGGCCAAACTGCATTAACTACATCAGCCTCATGGCTCCAGTGCAAAACTAAAGAAACAAACATCAGAGAACAAGCATGTTTTGGCTGATTGATGACATTTAGGGCAAGTGGGACATTGTACAAATTAGATTTTTGACCAACTTTTTATTTAAGCCAGTCCTGGACTCTGTAATATACTGACCAGTGGTTCTGGTGCGGCTGTCATCCACTCCTGAGGCCAAAGATTCCATCATTTCTACTCGTTTCCGGTGAAATTCAGCAGGGGCCATCTGACCTCGGCTCACAGCTCGCTCCATATTCCGCTCCATCTGCCTGCGGTACCCGCCGCTATTATCCATCCCAAAAACCTTCTGCACATATCAAGAGTCAATCAGGGGTCAGCGTCAGAACAGAGAAGAGCTATTCTTTAGACTAGTTATTTTACATTAAAGGAAGCGTTTGTCAACCTGAATGCTCTCTGCCAGATCTGTAATGTCATTGATTACAATAATTTCAATGTGTTTCTCTGCACTTCAGCAACTGGCTTCTAGTTTAAATGCGCTTGTTCTTTTCTCAGTACAAAGAAAGTACTGCCTGTGGAAATCAACAGTATGCTACAAATGCAGCAGAACATAGCACATGGCCCCAATTCAAGTTATATTTATCTACCACAGGTGTGATGAGTAGCCTAAACCCATATTTCCGTAAAAGTATGGCTTCTTTGGTGAAATAATAACACAGATAAAATGATCTTTCCAAAAATCAACTTGAGTATAACAGTACCACATCAAAAAATACTTAAGTACTGAGTTCCTTATAGAACTCCCTCAAAGAATTGTGGAACATCTTAGTATGACCAGCATCTATCAGCATAAGAACTAACGTTTGTTATAGGGTTGTATAATATTGATATAAAATGCACATGCACAAAATGCACAATGGTGATATGAGACGAGATAAATTCTTATTAAAATAGTCTGCCTCTGACTGGATGTCACGCAAGAAACAGTTAGCGTTACCTCAACAGCTTTTTCTATAAAGACTACAAACAAATAAAAATATTTATGTTTAAATAGGCACACATGAATGAACAAACAATCTATTTATCTATTTATTGTTGTTTACTTCTCAAATGTGTTTGTTGGGACAGTAGCCATTACTGCTCTGCACACTTAAAACACACTACTAGTTGTAAAAACAATCCTAATGTTTGATGCATTTTTACAGGTTTGTAGTTCAGGACGGAGTAGGTTAGAGCTGTGCATGTGTGCATGAGCTGTGTTTCTTTATAATTGGCCATTTGGCCTAATAGTTGAGTTACTCAGCCCCATGTGGGACAGGAAGTTTCGACCCCAGCGCAGCTGTTAATGATGTGTTTATTGCAAAAATTCGTGTTGCGATAACAATAAAAATACGATCTGACGACCTGAGTGCGTGGAGTGAAATTAAACAGGGATTTCAGTTTCCAAATGCACTCAGCACAGAAGTTCAGCTGCTCCCTCTCAAAACAAAATGTCAAAAATTACCCTAGTTTCTGGAATTTCTCACATACTATGTTAAATTACTAAGTTTTATTTTCTCAAAATAATTATTTAATATGTCAAAATAATCACATACTTTGTCAACAAGTAATAACTCATTTTTTGACTTGAAACAGGCATTCATACATAAAAGGCCATGAGCCAAACATGTGGTTAAATTGCTCTGGTTATATGTTGATTGCAAAATTGTGCCTGTGTTTATCTGCATGGAAGTTCTTAATACATATCCCGCTAAATCGTCCGCACCTCTCTTTGTAAATCTGCCACCAAATTTTCTTGATAAATATGTAGTAAAAAGCAGATTACTTGAGTACATGCAAAAGTATTAGCATTTAAAAATACCAGGAAATAAGAAAGTTCAAATCAATAAATCCAGCATAAGGTACAAATACATAGGAATGTTACTATATCTAACCAAAAGTGTTCTTTTGTATGAATTTAAATCGTCAAAAATTCACCTATGGTGAAATGAGTGGTTATGAATATTGTAACGCAACCAGCAGATGGCAAAGGCCTACATCCCCCGCCATGTGACGGATGCTACATACCTCACCTCAATGTACTAGTAAAACCTGGACCCAGTCTGCATAGTTCTGCAGCATTATTTATGTTATCTGCTGTGCAGCTGACCTGCAACTGTTTGAAGTCTTTTTTCTCCCTCTTGGCCTCTTCCTCCTTTCTCTTCTTCTCTTCTTCCTCTTGGAGCTGCCGGGCCAGCCTTATGTCTTCAGATAAATCCCCTGGAAAACAACCAACCAACCAACCAACCAACCAACAAACAAAAACAGTAACGCCAATGTTACATCAGAAGCTTTTACAAGATATAAAGCAAGAACAGACAAATGTTTTGTGACCCATAATATATTCACACTAAAGGTTTTTTTCCCCCCATAGTACTGCAGTACAGTATATCTGTAAACCTCTAGCACCGTCTCTTGTTATTGTCTTAAAAATTCTTTGTGCTTTTATAGCTTCTCCTAATAGAGAAGGGTTAGGGTTGGATGTCACATTATCTATTATCTGGAACACCAGGAGGAGGTACTTAGAATTACTTATACTGAAATGTCATGCTTTGAGGACAAATATCTCCTTACCAACTCTGTACCTGCAAGAGATTTAATCTGAGGTGAGATTTAGTTTTTCATACCACAAAGTAAAATTCTGCATTCAGATGTTTTATATTGTTAATGAGGGGGATGTAAATCAGAGTATGTGAGTGGAGTGGAGGACATTTCTGCATTCTGTAATCACTCTGCTATACCTCTGCTCTAGGCCTATTTCCTGTTCTTGATCGCCCCTCGCTCACATACCAGACAAAACATGCTCTATGTCTGCTCCATATGATTCATTCTTATGATATTTAGTTTACGTCTTGACTGTATGGACAAGACATTACACTCTCCAATTCATAAATTATATTATTTATGGCTGTTATTAAATGAAAAACTAGCTAAACATTCTGTGCAACGCAGACTTTTTTTAGTAGGCATAGGCTTGAAACTAGAGGTCTGCGATATCTTGCGACAGGGGTCAAATATTTAGTGTCAAGAGCGTGAGCGGTCGAATAACCAACCCAGCACGGGAGGGAGCGGGGCAACACATAAGTGTAACTATGGACTAAAAAAAATTGTTCCTGCGCAGAGCTCTACTTGAAACGATGGCCCAATCACAAGCCAGAAAATGGGATGGAGTGCTATCAGAGTGATTTCAGAGTGACTGAGAACTCCACCCCAACTCTACACCTCTCACACACTCTGATGGGAATGCACCCTGTAATCAACTCAGCCATTAAAAAAGAGGGCCAAGAGAAGCATACTATTAATGCTTTGTTTGTGCCTTTTCCTTGTGTATGAAGGTCATTAGCATGCCTTTTAGCTTAGTAGCCATTGTGGGGATTCTGCCATTAGACTCACTTTTAGGGCAGTTTCAGTGAACTTCAACGTGTTTTTGATGCAAAAATGTGCATTTTAGTGAGTTTTCTATAATTTCTCTGTATCTTGAATACATCTATATATTTGATCGGTTAAACTGCAATTATATTTAAATGAAATGTTCTTTAAATATTCTTGCTCTTAAATGAGCGATAAACACTGATATTCGTTTATTATAGGTTCAACATATAATAATTGCAAACTATGGGGTGGTTGCCACAAATGCACAACATTCAAAACCTAATATCTCATCATACTAATGAAATAACTACGTAATGATTTGCTCAGTTTGTATTACTTCTAACTTGTTAGTCTGTGAGATAAGAGAATCATTGTGGAAAACGTTACAACCAACCCTCTTCCTCTATGTTTGTGATTTGTATAGTTTTATATTGCTGCTGCAATTTCCATCATGTTTAATAAAGTTGCTATTCATCTATCAGCTTTTTGCCTCCCATCCAGCACTCAAATTATATGCAATACCATGCAAATAGCTTAAACAAGTAAGTACTGTGTCCAGTAATGTGCTAGCATTGGCAGTATGCTTGTTTGCATGTGCTTGCGTATACCTGCAGCAGCGGCTGTACCGTAGTCCAGATGCAGCTCCACATGCTCCTGCAGTGAGCTGTTATCCACACAGGCCACAGAACACAGTGGACATTCATACAGCTGTAAACCTGCCAATTTCACATCAAGGACTCAAGTTAACCTGCACATTGTTCACACCTGATAGATGGAATTTGACTCAAGCCATATGATGCACTTCTGCATTATCATCAATCATGTGTCAATGTGTTTTTTGTATATATAATGTTTTTTTTTTACTCACCTGATTCATTTCTTGCTGAAGAACACACTTGTGATGATGTCCCTGCTTCAGGAATAGTTGCTAAAAAATAAAGCAACACAAATGCACAATAAATATACTCAGAAGGAATGTAAAAATGCATGAACACTTAGTAATACACTATAGGACCCACAACACAACAGGTGGGTTAGTGTAGTACCATCTGAAGGGTCAAAAATCATGATCATTCAGTTGTGATTTTTGGCTTTGCCTTTAATGCACAAGATTTTTTTCTGAACTTTTGGAAAATACTGGGGGAATTCTTGAACGTAACCAAACAGATGTCTGCTTCTCATAATCACAGAAGTTTCTCTAGAATAGAGCATTTCATACTAAACCACTCTGAAGGACTCACATTTTAATGCAACATTAATGTAACAATCTCAGTGGGGGTCTTGGGGGGGCCTGACTGATTGTTGGGTTGCTGCAGTGCCACACTAAAACTTTAAGCTTTACAACCCTATTAAAGCTTAGTGATTCACTGAATTGTTTGCCATATATTTTTATTCCTGACTGTTGGAGCATAACAAATATGTGAATAGTGATTTCAGTATACTGAATGAATACTGGCACCTGAAACAGTACTTGAGTACCTGTGCACAACCCTATTAGCTACATGAAATGAAGGCCGATACCTTCAGATGCGTCCTGGTCTTGGAGATGCAGCTCCACGTGTTCCTGAAGAATAAAACAGTCGCCGCAGACCAGACTACAGAAGGGACAGGAAAACAGCTTCTCTGGAAGATATATAGATGACATATATTATGATGAAAGTTCAAACATCCAAGATATCTGTTTGCAACACCGATCTGTTATGTGAGAACCTTTATTGGGGGAGGACAAGCGCTTCTGTTTTGATTTGCGATGCTCTACTGTGTCTTCCTTTTCAGTGTTTTTGCTGGGTGCTGGTGGAGGTCCAACCAGTTTTTTAATTCTGTTTGGTGTGGCTGCAGTGGGGGGTGAAGATTTGATGCTGGATGTGGCTCCCTGACCCTGAGTAAGAGCAATTCCTGCACTGGGAGCAGCTGTCCCATTATCCTGACAGAACATGTGATGACTAGAAGTCTGAGGGGAAGCTGGAGTTAGCCCTGAGCTACAAACAGCTGATGAATTCTCCCATGTTACTGTAAGGGCATCAGTTCTAAAGGGGCTTGGATCTGTCTGAATTTGAATACAGTCCGCTGAGCTTCTTTGCCCACTTTCTGTAGCACTGTTGTCCGCAGCAGGTGTGTCCTGGAAGTCCATCTCTTTCTCTTGGTGTGCTGTGCCTATGTGGAAGTTCAGCTCATCATAGGAGACACCTGACAGCGAACAAAATGGACAGCTCATCACATTTTCCAGGTGGCTCAGGAGGAGATGAGTTCTCATGTCCGATTCGGACGTGAGCTCTTCACAGCAGATGTCGCACACAGGCATGGCAGGACACCTCCTGTCAAAAGAGAAAGGAATAAACAGAAGCAGGTGGACTCAATGGGTGGTATTCACAAAGCACCTCAAATTAAGACAGCAGAATCACAATTGCTACACACCTTACTAGAGATGGGAGAAAAAATAGATGGAAGATAATACAGTAATAGCATCAACAGTGTTAGCAGTATTTTATAACTTTACAATTTTTTTATTCATTTTTGACAAATATCAAGTATGAAAAATGATAGAGATTACCTGCTTCTTTTTAAATACAGACGCATATGAATACATACAGTCAAAAATATACAGCCAAAGGATAAAAGTATGAATACAGCTACTGTTACACCAATTGGGAAAGACAAAAAAAATGTACAGGATGCGTTATTAAGGACATTCACATCTCTTGTCACATATATCTTCAGTTTGTGCAAAAGCCTCTGATGAGTAGATTAAATCCAACTGAGTCATCTGAACATGTGTTTCAACAGAAGGAATAAGACCTTTTCAGAAAATGGCCTTAACATGGTCAATTTCACAAACTAGCTTCCATTTGAATAGTGACCTAAAAATAGTGCAGAACTTTGAATACTTATTCTTCATTTTGATTGTTACAACTTTGTTTTGCAATGTTGTTGTTTTTTCAGGATCCTAGAACTTTGTTGTGCATTTCCAGGTTTAAAAAAAAACAAAGGGCTGAGGAATTCATCACATATGACATGTGCTCCTGCTTGGCTGGAATGAGAACCAGCATCCGCACCGGGTCTTAGTGGAGAAGACTGGTGATCCTTTTTAATAGGATTTCATAAAGCATTTCTTTCTTAATCCACAAGATGGAGCTGTTTCTTTCTGGTATGTGTAGATAGTCACACCTTAAAGCTCTGTGTTTTCACTGATAAACATGTAGAATAGCACTGAGCAGGTAAAAGTGCAAAATACACATGTAATTACTACTGAAGAATATGGCTGTTTTGTTAGGGCTCAACTACTATTTTTATCTGCCATAAAATGTTTACACACATGCAGGTATTGCTGGCTGGTGCTGGTAAAAGTAATACTCTCTATGCATGTGTGACAGTGGCGGGCTGGATAGCGACTTCTGATAGTATATAGGAACCGGACCCACTTATCCTGCTATTTTCAACTCTCAAGTTTTTATTTTCAACAAAAACTTTTTTTTTGTCATTTTGATACTGTCAGGAATAAATGTTTATTCTGAATATATAAAGTGATAGTCAAGCCTGTGGATAAAATGACAGACAGTCCAATCTCTCTAGAAGAGCACAGGTTCATACAGTAATTTAAAACGGCTAAGGCAGGGGTGTCAAACTCAACCACTAAAAGGGCCACGTTAAAAAATTAAAAAAAAAACAACTCATGGGCCTGCTGTGTTTTTATTTTATTTTTACTTAACATTTTGCCATGACCCCAACTGGGCATTGTTTGTTCAAAAAAACTATGACAGCAAAAAATAGGCACTGAATTCTTGAACAATTGAAAAATAATTTTCAATAAAAATATACATAAAACTGCATTAGCTACAGATATGGGCTAAAACTCTTTAAATGTCACCAAGCGTTTTTTTAAAACAGCCTATACGCTTGAACAAGACACCTGGCATCTTTTTCTTTTTGGTGGGTTCCTATAAATCGTTGCTGGGGAGCGGGTGGGAGCACACTTTATGCTGCAGTGCATGCTGGGAACTGTAGTGCAGCTCATGGTGAAATGGGCCAATATTAATAGAAAATTAAAATAATTTAGTGGGCTGATTGTACCAAGGGCCTGACTTGGCCAGAGGGCCTTGTGTTTGACACATGAGGGCTAAGTTGTGGCATTATTTTTGGACTGAATACAGCCTGAAATGACTGGAATAGAATGGCCCTCTCGTGCCTATGCAGCTCAATTCCAGACTTTAGAAGGCAAAATCTTGGAGCCTGGTAGCAACAGGAGAACTGCCGCCTAAAATGCCTTGTGAGTCAGTTGGATGCTAGAGGGCGCTCTGGAGAAAGTCCCAAATTAATGAGTTCATATGGAGCTTTCGAGCAACATTATTATTTGCAAATGTTTAAAACTTTTGGTACAGACAAATGCACTTGTTTTCTTAACACAGAACAGTTTAAAATATCTCAACACTGCTGTCATATTTTAAGTGCCTTTTAATTCTATATATAGGGCCTTGTGTACATTCATGACGTTAATGAGTGTGAACCCATCAGCTGGCCAACCAATCAGCACTGCATAAAAACTGAAAAAATAAACTGGTAAATTTTCATCATTTTAAATACATTTTTCTTCTTTCAAAAATTAAAAGAAAAAAATCTGTGTGACAGACTAGAAAAACATTTAATTCACATTTTTATCTGTTTAGCTCCGATTACCTCCGTATAGACTTTTAGATATAAGATTTTAACCAGCCAGGGTATATTTACCATGAGCTAATATTTACCGAATGTAATTTACAGTCAAAACTAATAAAACAATACACTGCGAATATCATTACAATCCTCAGCACATCGCAATTCCTTAAATATCTGAATAGAATCGTATCGTGTCGTGTCGTGTCTCCAGTATCGTGATAATACTGATCGTGGAGGCCGTAGCTCCCTCCTTTACAGGTCCAAATCCGCTGTAAATCAGCGGATTTGGACCGCTTTACAGGTCCAAATCCGCTGATCCAGAAACAGAACCCCTGAATTCAGACGCTTTGTGTTGAGGATAACACTCAATATGAGTACAAAGCATTTCAGCTCCTCAACGCTATAAACAACCCAATAAATACTTACACATGTGGACCCAATGCTGAATGCCACAAACATGTTTCTTTTACGTTTACTGCTAAAACAAGACAGACTAATCAAATCGAGCACTTTCAGGGTTTGATAATCTGTTTACAGCTTTCAGTGAACACGGCTTAAGCTGAGTGAAAGAGCACCTGCATTAATATGCGAAAAGCCTCCTGCATATCTGAAAGATACAAAAACGTACCTGGTTATATTTGGAAGGGAGAGTCTTTTAGTTACTGTTGTTTTACGAAACAAAACTCTTTCTTATTTTCGTTTTTCATTCCTGACTCGCCGCGGCGAGAGCGGAAGTAGCGCAGGAAGTGACGCGCTGCCCGTCCGTAACCTGTGGACGCCATATTGCCCTCCTCAGCCGGAGCGAAACGGGAAGGAGGCGAGAGGAAAAACAACAAATAAAACACGAAAAAAGCAACAAAACACGCTCAAGTGCTGGCTTGAAGTGAACGGGGTGAGACTTGACGGATGTTTACGGTTGCTTTGGGGTCAGTGAGTGAGTGATTTAGATTTTTATTCCCGCTGTGAATGGAGAGGAGAGATGAAGTGACGTAGCGAGCAAAGTGGGCACATTTGGGTTACGAAACCAGAGAAAACCAGACACATTTAACACTTTATTGTGACTTTAACACGCATACCGTCAACACCTGCTCTCCGGTGCCCTGTTCACCTGCCCCGCTTACCCGCGGACCTCGGAGTCGGGGGCCGTTTGTGGAGCTCGGTTGCCCCACCTACTAAGCAGCCAGCTGGTGGCTAGCTAGCTGGGTTTCACCATTTCTGGGGGATATTAGACCCTTGTGTTCCGATTATCAGATCCAGCCTAAGCTTAAACCTTTTGATTGAGCAGTATTGTTGTTGAACAGGTTTAATCTATGTCTGGGAAACCGATTCTACTGATTCTTGATATGTAAGCCACCCAGCAAGCCTTGGAATACTAGGCTCATTCTTAGAGGAGAGTGTCACTCATTTATTAACATTTCTTAACAATGTAGTCGTTAAAATGTAGGAAAAGTCTATCAGAGTGGTTTGCTGTGAAATGCTCGAGTCAAAATTTTCCGCAGCTGCGGCGACAGAAGCCAGACGTCTGAACGGTTTAAAGGAGAATTCCACGTATTTTTCAAAATTTCTATATAATTAAATGGTTTTGATATAAAGAATGTCATTCAGACTGGTATGATAGGAAATGGTTCATTTGCAGAAAAACTTATGCATTTCTTTACAGTGGAAATGATAGGAACCAGGAGTCCTGATGTCTACAGTGCAAATATAGTCATTTTATTTACTGTCCAAGACCACTAGTGAACCTACACGTGTCTTCTGAGTTTTTGTACGTAATGTTTATTATGGTAAAATAGTGGTCAATCTGAAAAAAAAAAGTTTTCAATGAGTGCTGTTTTGCCTTAGAGCACCCTTTATGCATCCCTCCACCATAAATAAAATAAATTGATTAAAGTAAGTTTTAAATCAAAACTTTATCACAGAACTACTGTAAAACAATTTCTCAGACATCAGGCAGTGTTTTCATAACCATTCCATGTAATGCTTACTGTTGTTGCTCATGCATGTTGCCTGAGACACTGTTTTGTGATAGTTTTGAGACAAGGTTTTGGCCTGAAGCATATTTTAAATAAGTTGTTAAAGCGTAAACAAAGGGATTTAGAGCGATACGTGAAATGCTCCTTCTAGAGAAACTTATCGAGTCAGTGTTGTTCACAGTGGTGGTGATAGGAACCAGATGTCTGAAGAGTTTAATGCCTCTAAAAGCTCACTTACGGAAAGTTATTGCATGAAATGGTTATTAATATCGTGCCTGATGCCTGAGATATTGTTTTACGGTAGTTATGAGAAGAGGCTTTGGCCACATTCATGGTGAAGGTGTTGTAAGGCAAAATAGTCTCCAGAGAAAGATACTTTTTCAGATGTACCACATGTACCATTTTCAACATTACATAAAAAATTGGAAGATGCATTTAGGTTTAGGAGTAGTGATAAAATGACAATATTTGCATTGTAGACATTGTGACCTCTGGTTCCTATCACCACCACTTGTCAGCAAGATTTTCTACAGTGCGGCATTTCTCATAAAACCTTTCTGAATGTTTTTGTTTATGTCTTAACTACTTCATTAAACATTAGTGAGTTGTCTGGCGGTGTGTTTGGAGCTTTTGCCTTGTTCAGATCAAGTCCACTAGAATTTCAGCTGTGTGTTGTGCAGTGTACAACTCATCAGCTGATGATCAGTCCATTTGTGAAAGGGCATCAAGAGCAAACAAATACTGCGGTGTTGTGGCCCTCCAGGGCACAATTTGAATAATAAGACCTTATTACATGGAGTTTTGCACAGTTCCAGGCCACAGCACTATTAGGTTAGGGGTTTCCAGCCTTTTCAAGCATGTTGTTTGCTAAGTCAGATGTGTTAGAGCGGGACGAGTGCTAAATTATACCTGTGGCTTCAGCACTGATATGGTGTAGTCAACAGCAAAAGGTGTTTTTGTCGACTTTGTAATCTGTAGATGGGAAGTGCATTCATTTAACATATGAAAAGTGTGTAGGGTAAGATGAAATCAGGTTCCAGATGTTTCACAGGTGTTTTCTGGTGTTGCTCTGCATTCCTCTGAATGGCCATCTGATATAAATCACAAATATTTAAATAGCATGCTGATGATAATAATGTGTAACAGCTTACATGTAAATATCTTAAAGCCTCATTTGTTCAGGCACATTTTATGAAGTACTGACTTTATGCTTCACTCATTTCTTAAAGGGCTGGTATATAACATTTTTGTTGTTTGGTGGATTTATGTACCCAAAACACTTATTTATACCGACCACAGTTATTCATTTTTATGTAGACTGATATATGTAAATGACCTCTGTTCTGATTGGCCACCTGTATTGTGCTTTGTTCAAAAGCAGTCTGCGCTGAAACCCTCCCTATAACTTCAACATTTAATGAGTAGGGCTGAATAGATGTCTCTATGTAAATGTGTTGGATATCAGGACTAGGAATGTATCAATACCATTTTTTTTAGACCATATGAGTACATGTTTATTGGTACTTGCTGATACTGAAACCATAATGAGTAGCCTACTTAGAATTAAGTAGTTGTCAGTGTAAAGTAGTGCCATGTACTTTAACAGTTGTTATTTTATAGCTGAGTTAAAATGACATGCGTCAGCTAGCTCTGTTAAGTTACTATGGGTTGAGTAGCGTTGTTAATGGCTGTAAATGAAGTATGTTTCATAGTTTTGTGTTCCTGTGCTCCTCATCTGTCTCTCAGTTACTCTGCAGCACAGTCTCTGAAACTAATGCATCTGAGGAGCTCACGGTTCGTGTTTTATGTCTTGTTGGAGTCTTTTAATTGGATGGTTGAGCTGTAGTTGAATGTCCTCTAAAGCCAGGCATGCACTGTGCTATTTAAGAAAAATTGTCTTTGTCTTGGTATGAATAGACCATTGTGTACGAACAAGTAGCTACTTTTTTATGCTCATGCTATACGAATATGTTCTGTCCAGTTGCAAGCTACAAAGTGGGTTCTCACACTGCATGTGAAACACAGCCTGTACAGACAGCTCTGCCTACGAACATTTTCCAATAAAGCTGTTTCATTCAAAAAGAACATGCTGCACCACAGTAGGCCTGGGTGATAGGGCGATGTAATCGGATATTGTTGTTAATGGAAAAGTAATCCAATGGCGATGTGTAAAAGGTGATAGTTGTCATTTTCATGAAAGATCTGAGAAAGAATTTGAGAGGACTAATTTACCTTGAGGCAGTCTGTCAAATATGTTGGGAAACTGGGGTTCACATTTAAGAAGTGTGCTACTCACTGTAATGTTAGCTTTACCACACAGATTCCCCTTGGTTTACTATACAGGAATGGAATCGAAAATGAATGCTGCCGTGCTTTGGAACTTCAGCTTGCCTCAAAGTGACTCGCTGCAGTAAAAGACAAGTTAAAATAGCTGAGAATTAGCGTAGCACAGCTAACCCTAACCTGCAGATAAAGTTCCCCTGATCCTCATTTACAGCCGGTGTTCTCAGAAAAAGTTTATAAAATAATATAAATAAAACGTTTTTTTACTTTTACTCTTAAAACATAGAGTAATAAAGGGACCTTTAAAAGCTCCAGTAGAGTGAACTCCCTACTATTTCTGCTGTGTGGGGGGTGGCGATATTATTGATAATCATGATTTTTTAACTGGAAAATATTGTGCTAATTATTTTTAGATATCGCCCAGGTCTAGTACAGAGCAGAAACTGTTGTTGTGCTTGTGTGTGCTTTAAAGTGGGCCAAAGAATATTGCAAAGTAAATGCCTGGTGGGGATATACCAAGGAGGAATGTGTAAAGCAAACAACGATTTTGTATCCGACCCCCATGGTTTCAGCAACACTTTTTTGTGCAGCACATTCTCTTTCACTGCCTGCTTGAGTCGTTGGTTTATTTGTGTGACAGCATACACCAAGCTTATGTCACATGGTATCAGGTAGGATCAGATGTTGGTATTGGTGAATTTTTTTACGAGTATGCGTAATCAGCACGGTATCGGATGAATACCTGATACTAGTATTTGTATTGATGCATTCCTAATCATAAAAAATTGAAATGGACCAGCTTGGGTTCCAAAGATGCACTTAGTGGACTGTGGAGAGAATGTTATATATGCTTTGAAACACTGTTTACAAAGTGCATCAAGCTTTTACTTCAAAAAGAAGAAGGTAATTCAGGTTTTTCCTGGCATGGGCCCTTTAAGAAAGAGATTATATAACACCTTATCTATTGTAGGACTAGATAAGCTTTTTTTACTGTAAGTTTTTAGTTCTGAATTGTATGCTTAGAAGCCCTGGACGTTCTGGCCTGAATAGTTATTTATCTCTGTAGTGGATCTCAACAATCTCTTAGGCAACATTCGGCTATGTTTTGAAATGACAATTCACTGTACGAAAGTTGTAGTGAAATTTCAAAAAGGTTTGGGGATTTAGACATTTTCGGTTTCCAGTTGGAGGTTATCTGAAAGCAAAGTGTGAAAAAGGGAACCAGCAAGTCAAATATATCATGATTGCCTTTTTCTTTGTCATCACAGACGACAGAATGGCGAGCCCAGGAAAAGAGAACTATCGAATGAAAAGCTACAAGAACAAGGCCCTGAACCCGCAGGAGATGAGGAGACGGAGGGAGGAAGAGGGGATCCAGCTGCGGAAACAGAAGAGAGAAGAACAGGTAGGTCCTTTAACGTACTGCACACAACATCTAGGACCGGTTTGCCTGGAAGTTAAATTTGTAAAAATGTATTGGAAAAATGCTGTATACGTATTATACACGTCCAAATGCAAAAATGAGCTCATAGTTGAGTATATTTTAAAACCAATCATAATCAATTACGGCATTCTAAAATCATTGCAGTTGAGTCTGCGCTTTTAGATTGATGCGCAATGATACATCAGTGTGTTTTTATACCCTTAAGAATTTCCAATGATGAAACCTAAAGTCGACTGTTTAGCTTATTCTCTTATCTTATTTCCATGGCCGCTTCTAGTGTTCATTGTTAACATCATTTGCATATTTGCAAGAAGTATTCCTTTGATGTTGGAACATGATGATAAGTCTTCATTCCTTAACTCCAGCTGTTCAAGAAGAGGAATGTGTGTGTGCCGCCAGGCGACGAGTCTATGCTCGAGTGTCCCATTCAGGATCCTGACGTCAGCTCCACTGTCCCTTTATCTGGAGTAAGTATGTTCTTAGAGGTCTGTTTGTTGTGTTAGGGGTTGTTTTAACATATAGTTATTTTTTTAACTGAACTCAGTTCTGTTAGGGTGTTTTCACATGTAGTTGAATTAAAAAAAAAACTGAACTCACTTAAATGACCTCAGCGCTTTTTGTGTTATTAATATAAGCGAACCTCAAAGAGTACTGCCAAAGTTAAAAAAATCTCAAGTAATATAAAATAATCTGTAGACTGCACAGGCACTACTTAAATAATCATTAGTAACAGCCCTACTGGGCTCTCTTTGGACAAGAAGTCATATGCAGTGAGCAGGTTTTTCAAAATGATGGCATCGTTGTTGTATTCAACCATGTAGTCTCGTTAAATGGTCTCAAGACGGAGAGTTGTTAACAGTGTTGTGCTTTTTATTACAGGATGGAGTTATAACTCAAGACATGGTACAGATGATATTCTCTGAAGACCCAGACCAGCAGCTAATAGCGACCCAGAAATTCAGAAAATTACTCTCCAAAGGTTCAGGCTTATATTCTGGTGTTAATATTAAGATTAATGTCCATGGTGTGTCAAATTGATTGGTATAAACTTATGAACTCTTTCACAGAGCCCAATCCTCCTATCGATGAGGTTATCCTCACTCCAGGTGTTGTAAGCAGGTTTGTGGAGTTCTTAAAGAGGAGTGACAACTGCACTCTCCAGGTGGGTGCTGTGGAAAGGATCTAGTTGGCACAGTGCTAATTAAAGCAGATTAAAGATGAAATGTAATTTACTTTCCACCTGTGGTGTCATATTTGTTTGGGATATTTTATATCACTCACCTTTACTGTGTACTTTTCACTAATTTAGTGAAATACATGTGTTTCTTATTTTTATAAGTTGTTAGTTAGAACATGATTAAGTGTGTAGAAAATAAGAATTTTAATGGTTAATGTTTTGTTTTTACTGTGGACAGTTTGAAGCTGCCTGGGCCCTGACCAACATCGCTTCAGGGACATTCCTGCACACTAAAGTGGTGATTGAGACAGGAGCCGTGCCCATTTTCATTGAGCTGCTTAACTCGGAGTACGAAGACGTGCAGGAGCAGGTGACCTTTTCAGCAATAGCTAGTTTGACAGATTATTCCAAAATTTTTCCCTATAGACTTTAGTATGTTTTTTCTGTTGTTTTTTTATTTTTTATTTTTTTAAATGCTTCTAAATAAAGTGATCTATTTATCTGTCTATCTATCCATAATAGGATGCAGCTCAGAAGTAACTTCTTATAGATTTCTGTACAACACCGAATAAAATGGCAGAATAGCATTATACTGCTAGTGGGTTCTGCTGGTTTGAATGTTGTGGGTAGTGACACAGTTCTGTACATCATTGCTTTACACTTTTAGGCAGAGAAACACAGGAAACTGAACTAGTATGGTCAGAATATTGGCAATGCTAGCAAATAGCAATATAATAGCTTAATGATTATAAACATTTGTTGGATACCTGCTTTACAGATACTGAGTTAGTGAGTTTGCTGAATTCTGTCTGGTTTTGCAGGCTGTATGGGCACTAGGTAACATCGCGGGAGACAATGCAGAGTGTAGAGATTTCGTCCTGAGCTGCGGTATTCTACCATCCCTGCAACAGTGAGTAATGTATGCACTTGCATAAGGAGTGTAAATCTCTGACCTCACAATGATATTTTTTTTGATTATTTAGGAAATGATTCAGCACCTCATGAAAACTCAAATTTCTCCAAGTTTTTATTATTTTGGTACAAGTGGAATATCGGCAATAAAAAATGAAGGTATTTTTTTTCCAAGCTTCAATTTTTGACCAAAAAATGAGTGGATACTAGTGAATATTTTAATTCACTCTAACATTTCCAGTGCAGTTTAATCACCACCTTCAAATCATTGCATCACAAAGCATCAGTGTCTTTTTAAACTCCTAATATACAACCCCATTTCCAGAAAAGTTGCAATGCTGTTCGAAATATAAATACAAACAGAATGCAATGATGTGCAAATCATTTAAACCTTGTATTTCATTGAAAATAGTACAAAGACAATATATCAAATGTTGAAACTGAGAAATGTTATTGTTTTTTGAAAAATATATGCTCATTTTGAATTTAATGCCAACAACCCGGTCCAAAAAAGTTGGGACGGGGGCAACAAAAAGCTGGTAAAGTTGTGTAATGCTAAAAAAACACCAGGTGGTTAATTGGCAACAGGTCAGTAACATGAGTGGGTATAAAAATGCATCCCAGAGAGGCTTTCAGAAGTAAAGAGGGGTTGAGGGGTTCACCACTCTATGAAAAACTGAACAAGCAAACAGTGCAACAATTCAAGAAGAAAATATCTCAATGTAAAACAGCAAAGAACTTTTGCTTTTCATCATCTACAGTACATAATAACATTAAAAGATTCAGAGAATCTGGAGAAATCTCTGTATGCAAGGGACAAAGCCAAAAACCAGTATTTGCTGGCCATGATCTTTGGGACCTCAGATGGCACTGCATTATAAACAGACATGATTCTGTAGAGGAAATCACTGCATGGGCTCAGTGACACTTCTTAAAATCACTGTCCGTGAAAACAGTTCGTCGCTGCATCTACAAATGCAAGTTAAAACTAAAATGAAAAGAAGCAACTGGACATGAACAGGATCCAGAAACGCTGTCACCTTCTATGTGCCAGAGCTCATTTAAAATGGATTGATGCAAAGTGGAAAAGTGTTCTGTGGTCCGACAAATCAACATTTGAAATTTTTTTTGGAAATCATGGTCGCTGTGTCCTCTGGGCTAAAGACCAATCAGCTTGTTATCAGTGCACAGTTCAAAAGCCAGTATTCATAATGGTATAGGGGTGCATTAGTGCACACGGCATGGGTGATATGCACATCTGTGAAGGCACCGTTAATGCTGAACAATATATACATGTTTTTGACAACATATGCTGCCATCCAGATGACATCTTTTTCAGGGAAGGCCTTGCTTTTTTCAGCAAGACAATGCCAAACTGCATTCTGTGTGTATTACAACAGCATTGTTCCGTTTTAATAGTCCAGGCGCTAAACTGACGTGCCTGCAGATCAGACCTGTCACCACTGAAAACATTTGGCGCATTATGAAATGAAAAATATGACAAAGGAGACCCTGAACTGTTGAGTAGCTAAAATCCTATATCAAACAAGAATGAAAATATTTCACTTTCAAAACTGCGGTCATTGGTCTCCTCAGTTTCCAAACGCTTACAGAGTGTTGTTAAAAGAAGAGGTGATGAAGCACAAGGGTAAACATGCCCCCCCTCACAACTTTACATATATTTTTCAAAAAACAATAAAATTTCTCAGTTTCAGCATTTGATATGTTGTCTTTGTAGTATTTTCCTTTAAAAATATGGTTTACATGATTTGCACATCATTGCATTTTATTTTTATTTACATTCTGCACAGCGTCCCAACTTTTTTGGAAAAGGGGTTGTACAATATGTGTTGAAGTTCGGAAACACCTGTTCATTCAATGTTGCTTTTGCAAGCAAGACTGTCTGTAGGAAGTTTGTCCATATTTGCAGTCCCCTGCTGCAGTAACAGCCTCTGCTCTACTGGGAAGGCTTTATACTAGATGTTGGAACATGTGAGCTGTGAGGATTTGTTTGCATTCAGCCACATAAGCGTTATTGAGGTCAGATGCCGATTTTGGGTGATTAGTTCCGTATCGCAAATGCCACTTCTGCTTATCCAAAATCTATTGGATGGAGCTCCTTAATTCCAGTCAAAGCAGTTCTACAACTCCACAGTCCAGTGCTGGGGGGCTTTATACACCTCTAGCCGATACCTGGCATTGCGCATGGTGATCTTAGGTACATGTGCTCCTGCTCCAGAGTATCCCATTCTAGTAAAAGTGCATTTCTATGCAGATTATACAGGCTGTGTGTGGACAGTTGAATGCCTGTGTCAGCAATGTGTCACCTTAGTGGTTGTATTCACTAATTAGATGGTCTCTACAGACTTTTGGAAAGGGCAGATTAAGCCAAGACTTAAAATTGTAGACTACAAAGAATTTCCATTGGAAATTCTCCAGTAACAGTGAAATTTTGTCTAAAATTAGGCATAATCCATGTCCAGGAAACCTAGTGTACATGCATACTTAACAGTCTGAATTAGATATACACCAGAGCTTATTTGAGCACAGAACTAGCTGAAGTGCTAGGGTGGAGGATCAGTGTGCTGGTGATTGTTCTCAGACAGTGCTGTAGTGCTACATTCCTTCCTACATGTTTACCCAAAGGACATGTTCATATGACCCACCCAGCCTGCCGTTTTTTAGTTTCAAGCTTGGTCTAACACAAAAAAACAGGCAGTTGTCATTGTTAAAAAACAAAAAAAATTAGGGTTGGAATTAGCGCTGAATGACAAATGATGTGTTTTTTTTTGTTTTTTTAAACAAAATGACATGTTTTATTAAAACCATTGTTTTGCGTTGATCCTAGATTTCTACCAAAATTCTTGCATAGTTCAGTCAATGAGACATTCAAAAAGTCTTTCTTTGGAGACTGTTTTGCCTTACAATGTCCTTTATGTATCTCTTTACCAGGAATGGATTTAAAAAATCCATTTTAGGCCAAAAATTTATTTAAAACTATAGTACAACAGCATCTCTGGCACAAGGTAGTGCCTTCACAACCACTTTATTTAATACTTTTGTGAGGTAGCTTTTAGAGGTGTGAAACTCTTCATATGTCTGGTCCCTATTACCACCACTGTGAACAATTCTGACTCAGCAAATTTCTTTAGAACGGAGTATTTCACATCAAACCACTCTAATTCACTTTGTTTGCATTTTAATAACGGAATTATGCATAAATTTTGAGAAAATGGTGAAATTCTCCTTTAATGTGCTTCATTCTGCACGTTTTATGTGTATTTATGTGCATTTTTAATGTGTGACTTCTGATACTCAGATGTATTATAATTAAATCTCAATAACAAAAACCTGAAGCAATAATGTAATTTGTGAAGTGGCCAGAAAACCACTGCCGTACATTAGGACTTGATTCCTTGTTTAGGTGGGAAAACAGGAAAGCTGTGTTCTTCTACCATGTTAAGCTGCCTTGATCTGCTAAGATGAAATAAAAAGATTCTGAATCCCCATAGGAATGATGTGTTTACTTCCAAGTCTCATTGTATAATTTAATCCATGTTATGGATTTTCCTTTTGTAAATCACCTTTTAAAATCCCAGACTTATTTCATGCTAAGGCTAATTGGAAAACAATGGAAAACAATTCAAAATTAAATACATGTAAGTTAAAGGATAAAAATTGGTACCTGACAGCAGATTCTGGCCATTGAATGGGATAAGCCATTTTAAGAGAGAGTTCATGAATATTTTAATTTACTGCTAAAAACTAGGAAAATATTAAGATTAAGAAAAAATTCTTACCATATCACCAAGCCCTAGTTGGAATTAAACTTTAAATCCAAATTTTAAATTAAATCTGGCAAAAAAATTGGGCAGTTACAAAAAGAGTGGCTGCTGGTATGCATTTTATTTTAATTGTAAAATAGTAGCTTTTTTGTTTATTAGACAGTGTATATTAAGAGATCAACAAGTATTTCAGGTTTTTTGATGAAAATATTCAGTAATTTGTTGTTGTGTGTAGAAACCACAGACTTTATGTAGAGTTTTCAAAGGTGTCTAAGTGTACTTGGTCTCAAACTGTGTGTGTGTGTGTGTGTGTGTGTGTGTGTGTGTGTGTATGTATGTGTTTATAGATTGCTTGCAAAATCGAACCGTCTCACCACGACCCGTAATGCCGTTTGGGCACTGTCTAATCTGTGCAGAGGCAAAAACCCTCCTCCAGATTTTGCAAAGGTAGGTAAATTGAGTTATACATGGAATGACATTTGTATGTTTCTGCAGGCCGACCTATACCTCCTCCATTTCCTTAGTTTTTTCCTAGAGTTTTTAGTCCAAATGTGTTTAGACCAGTGATCAGAACAGTTTCAGCTCAAAGAGGGCTCGTAGATTAGCTGATTAGTTGGAATGGAATGTCTTGCTTTTCATTTCAAGACCATCACATCAATTCATGGTCTTTATTAACCAAAATACTAATTAAACATTTCACAAGACCTGTAGACTTGAAAGGATTGACCAGTCACAAGTCAGAAAACTGACAAGGGTAAGCAAGTACTCATTGCTCATCTCACACGGAGGAAGTATATGTGAAACAGGCCTTAGAGCTGTAAACACACCTAGTTCAATTGCCGAAGTCCACACTAGAGTTTGGGTTTTTGTGGCATTGTATCTTTTAGTTCGTTTCACAGTGCAACAGCTGAAGAGCACCAATTTCTAGACATAGAGTTTTGTTGCTTGATCAGAAGTTTGATGTTTTCCATTGGTATCAAAGTTTTTTTCTGGATTTTTTTTTTCATTTTCACTAACCTATCAATGTATAAAATCCATATCTACATATATTTCTGATATAAATGTATTATCTCACCTATTACATTGCATGAAAGAGATGCTGGACATCTGTGTCTCTTACATCTTTTTTTGAATGGGTTGGCAGTATGAATATAACCAATCTAGTCACTGATGCTTGGCCAAAAATGCATCCTGTGTTCTATGTGCCTTAATCAAATACATTGCTTTGCTATTATTTTATTTCCAGTCTGCCATTATTAGCAGTGACTCTTACTGAAAGAACGATATCTGTATCTGTGTAGTAAAGAGTCAAATGTTAAAACAGGCAGATTATGAAGACAGTACAGCGCTGACATCCTGCTAGAAGAAGAGTAAAGCATGCTCTGATGTTGGCACACCCAAAAATGTTTTTTCACATGCAACAAACTGAACCAGACTTCACTTGGAAGCGGACTGGCAGTTTGTGGTAGTCCAAGGTTTATTTGTTTAGTGCACACATCTGTCAGAATGAACCAAACTAAAGAAAAGTTTGAAGTTTGGACCATTTTTTTTTAATACTGGAGTATTTTAAGCCCTGAAATAATCCAATATTTAAATGGTCTAAAATTAGTTGGAATAAATATGTATGTTAAACCTAAAAACGAGAAACTTTTCCCTTCGTATACTTTGTAGTCCAGAAAAAATGTTTATACATTTCAAGGGGGTTGAATATTTTTTTTTTTTTTGCAAGGTCTGGTCCACTCTTACAACAGTGTGTTCTTTTGCAGGTTTCTCCATGTCTGAGTGTTCTGTCCAGGCTGCTGTTCAGTAGTGATCCGGACGTGCTGGCAGACGCTTGCTGGGCGCTCTCATATCTGTCCGATGGTCCGAATGACAAAATACAGGCTGTCATCGATTCAGGAGTGTGCAGGAGATTGGTGGAGCTGCTCATGTGAGAGACACACACTCATGGACACTAGGATTGCACAGTATATTTTGTTTGTTTGTTAATGATTATTCTAATGTTGGTCTTCTCAGTACATCTATATAGCAGATACTGTGAAGACTGCAATATGCAAATGAGACTTCTGACGAATTACAGTGTTTTTACCTGACCAGTCACAGTTCCAGATGAGTTTTTGTGACTGTTTTTTTTTTTTTTAGAATCAAAGTATTCATGTAATTCAGCAAAAAGTATAAACCTAAACCTCAATTCCAAAAAAAGTTGGGACAGTATGTGAAATGCTGATAAAACAGAAAGCAGTGATAAGTAAGTTCTCTTTGACCTGTTTTAAACTGAAAACACTACCATATCATATGATACCATATGAATACCAAAGCTATTGGATGGATGGTTCAATACCATATGAACTTGTTTTTTTGTAAGTATACAGAGATTCCAAATTTGATGCCTGCAACATATTCAACAAAAGTTGAGACAGGAGCATGTTTACTACTGTATTACATCACCACCAATTGATTCAGTTTTGAACGCAGATATTTTTTGTCATTGCTCAACTATACCAGTGTGCATGTCATGGTGAAATGAACATGACAATAAGCTAAATGTGCGTATATAATTTAGTGCTGAAGGTGCCCTCACAGGTGTTTATGTTACACATGCCAAGGGCACTAATTACTCCACTCCACCAGGACAGACTCCAGCTTTTGAGCTTTTTGCTAGTAATAATCCAGATGGCTCTTTTCTTTTTTTGGTCCGATCAGCATGACTTCTGTTATTTACAAAAATAATCTAAAAGCTTGACTCGTCAGACCACAATGCAAGTTTCCTCTCTGCATCAGTTCATTTCAGATGAGCTATAGCCCAGAGAAGTCGACAGCAGTGCAGGAACAAGTATCGTTTATTGACAGACATTTGTATTTTTGAGCCCATGTGAAGATGTCCATCGCAGAAGCATGCCCGCTTTTAATGTAGTGCTGCCTGAGGGATCGAAGGTCACAGATATTCAGTTGTGGTTTTCGCCTTGCCCTTTACGCGTAGAGAATTCTCAGGATTGCCTGAAACTTTGATATTATGCACCAGAGGGTGTGACATATCTGTAATTTCTTGCAATTGCACGTTAATGAATGTTTTTTTTAATCTGTTGGATTATTTACTGACCTGTTATTTGGCCCATCTTTGTTGTTTTCTGGATTTTTTAAAGGTTTTTTTTAGAGGTTGCCCCATTACAGCTTTTTTTTTTAATATGTTACAGGGATCAGTTTCATGTGTTGTGTCTGTGTCTTTTAGCTCAAAGCTTCTTCTCTCTGTGTGTTGTTATCTCTCAGGCACAGTGATTATAAGGTGGTGTCTCCTGCTCTGAGGGCAGTGGGTAATATTGTGACTGGAGATGATATTCAGACCCAGGTACAAAAAACCTTTTTCTCTTTGGTTTTTGCTTTTGAAGGGTCTTACTGAATGTCTGAGTGCTTTATATCACCTGTTGATGTCCTTTTTTTCTGCCTGTCACAACTTTCCATGCTAGAAGTTTTTAAAGCGTAAAAAAAAGGCAAAACACAAAAGCATAGATGCTTTTAACAGTGTATACACTGTCAGAAACCACATAAGCAAGTCTGTTTGAGATTGTTAAACAACTCTGCAAAGGTTCAGGCAACTGTGTGATGATTTAGGCACGATGCTAAGTTGTCTGGTATAAGCTTCCATTGCTTGTTAGCTGCATTAGCCTCATGTCCCCAGTGCAAAACTAAGCCTAAAGGCACCAAACACGTCTTGGCTAGACTATATCTGGGGATAAGTGGAAGATGTTGTGAAAATTGTATGAAAAGGTTTTTTGCCACACTATGGTAAACATAAAATGAGGTATTAGTAAAATCTGAGCTGAAATCAAATAAAGTTGTTGTATCACTTGTTAGTGTTGAGACAGAATTAAATGTAGCTTTTATATTGTCTTTACAAGTACACTTATACTGTATCATGCCTATGCACTCTTGCTGTAGGTAATCTTGAACTGCTCAGCGCTGCCCTGCCTGCTTCATCTGCTCAGCAGCCCTAAAGAGTCCATTAAGAAGGAGGCATGCTGGACAGTGTCCAACATCACTGCTGGAAACAGAGCACAGATACAGGTACACATGGACACAGCGCGCACAGGTCGAGGCCACAAAATGATCCCGAACAAACTTGTCTCAGGAACTGCTGAGGGAAAACAAGAAGTACCGTAAAGTATATATCAAGTCTGATAAATAATCATTCTCAGTTTCAACATCATTTGGTCTGTGTCTTGGTGTAAGGTGGACTCTGTTCTCAGTGCTAGCTGAGTGCAGTGCCTCCATCTGAAGTTATTGGAAATGGAGCTTTTTTCTGTCATTTATGCACAAGACCCAAACCTTCAAAACAAACAAAACAGTAGTTTCTCTACATGTTCTATAAATAAAATCTTTTCACTGCTGGTTGGAGATCTTTCTGTGATGGCTTAACTGAGTATTATTTGTTAATTGATGTTATTGGTTCCAAAATTCCAACATCCCCTGAGAGCCGATTGAAATAAGATTATTATTATTATTATTATTATTATGTTTTTATTTAATATTTAATGGCTTTCTTCATTTTAATTTTTATATTCTGAAAAAAAAACTTATTTTGGTCTCTGGCTTGTCTCAGACTCAACTACTACAACGTCTCAGTCTTGACTCGATCTGTTCAGGTCTCGGTTACTTCAGGCTCGCTTGTAGTGGTCCTGATTACAACACTACCATAGAGTAAAAAAAACACAGAGAAGTTGTTTAATCCTTTAGGTTTCACAGACAGGGATTAAGCCTAGCCCTGGACTACATTTTTCTTTTAACAGAGAATCTCCATTTGGAATGTTGTGTAGTCTGTGCTTGGACTCAGTCCAGAGCTAGAAAGTGTTGTTTTTTTTATCTCTAAATTAAGTTTGTTCCTACTAAGTTTTTTTTGTTGCCAAAATGCATTCATTTATTTGTTTACTAACTACATACATACAGTTGAATTATGGTAAAAACCTGTATATATTTTTGCAATTGTAAGGTTAACAGTCTTATTCAAAAATCAATTTTATTTTCATCCTTAGTAAGCAAATAAATTACTGATTTCATGCAATAATCTGAAATGATTTAAATTTGGCTCTAGATGCCAACTCAAGCTATTTTATGTAGTAATGTATAATATGAAAATATATTTTACAATGGTGAGTATGCACGCATCTCTTGGTATGTAAATTGTTTTCGTTTGAAACCTAAGATTCATTCGGGTAATCTCTTCGTAATCTGCAAATCTTCCACAATGGGTCCTGTGTGGACATACTAATGAGTGTGGTTATAGATTGTAATGACTTTTTTATTTATGTTTATTTATTTGCAGGCGGTTATTGATGCCAACATCTTTCCTGTGCTGATTGAGATCCTGCAGAAGGCAGAGTTCCGCACCAGGAAGGAGGCTGCATGGGCAATAACAAATGCCACCAGTGGGGGCACTCCAGAGCAGATCAGGTTCAGTCACATCGCTCTTCTTCTACATTGCAAAGCTTCATAGACTAGTTGCATCTTTTACACACATGACTAAGTTTTCATTCGAAATCATGTCAGTATAATATATATTATGCAATAATCTGGTAGATTGGTCTGCTTTGATCAGGGAACAAAAAATAATTGTGTCCTTAATAGAATACAGCTTTTGCCTTTAGAAGTCTATGAGTTATTGTTTTGATATATATTCAGTTTACTTTAGATAATTCAGTACTTTCAACATTATTTCTTGCAACGTCACAAAATTACCAGTATGTTTTTTTTCTGCAAAATAAGACATCAAACTCAAATCATAAAATATCTTCTGTTATACTTACAAGCACAAATGTTGCATGGGATTGAAAGTTTAGAATCTGTTAAGTGAGCTTTGATAACAGATGCAGCATGCTTTTGTCATCACCAGCAATAATTGTGACTTCTGAGGATTATTGTTAATTTTATTTAGCCTCTATTGCTGGGCTAATTGTTCTTTTTTTCTTTTTTTTTTAACAGGTATCTGGTGTCACTGAATTGCATTAAACCAATGTGTGACCTGCTGACGGTGATGGACTCCAAGATAGTGCAGGTTGCTCTGAATGGCCTGGAAAACATCCTCAGACTTGGAGAACAGGAGTCCAAACAGAACGGCACTGGCATTAACCCCTACTGTGCACTCATCGAGGAGGCTTACGGTACACACATTCACTCAGTAGTAGTTTAGTAGGGCTACAAAAAATATTTGAAAATATTTAAGAAATTTGATCATTAATATAAAAATGCACTTCCATGGGGAAGCAAGCACTTGTTTATTAAGACAAATACCAGTAGCACACAGTTTCCAGCAAAATAAACACAAGTGTGTATCACATAGAAACTAATAAAGTGTGTATAAAGTCTGTCACCACAGTTTCGCATCACTCCATTAGATGGCAGCAGCATTCAAAATTCCACATGTGATTGATGTATTTGTTTTTGTGGGTTTTTTCAGGTCTTGATAAGATTGAGTTTCTCCAGAGTCATGAGAATCAGGAGATTTACCAGAAGGCCTTTGACCTGATTGAGCATTATTTCGGCGTGGAAGAGGAGGATGCCAGCATCGCTCCTCAGGTGGATCAGAACCAGGGCCAGTACATCTTCCAGCAGCCTGAGGGGCCAATGGAAGGCTTCCAGCTCTAACCCAGTCTTGCCCAGTTTAACCCTGCTCAAAACTACCCTAGCTAAGCTTCAGGTGCTGCTTCCATCCTACCTGAAGCCACGACACACTCTCTCTCCCTCTGTTTCTCTCTCTGGATTGGAGAAAAGGACTGCTAAAACATCTCCAAAGCCCCAGAGTCCTTCTTCTCCCCGTCAACTTTTCCAAAAAGTGCGATAAGAGAGTAGATGAATGAGGAAACCTATGGAATCCTGTAGGAGCTTACAGGAATTATCCTGTTGTGAACTCTACCATGTCTCACATAGACTTATAGTATTTGTTTTTTTTTTCTTTTTGTTAACCTCAATATCTTTACAAGGCAAGAACTGTTTGCTTTTCTTTCCTTCTTTGTTTTCAAATTATTATTATTATTATTATTATTATTATTATTATTATTAGACATTGGCACTGGTGTCCCAAAAGAATAAAAAAAACTCCATATCCCTTTTGAAATGTGAAACTACCTCTATAATCATCAGCGAAAAAAAGTGTTTGGAAACATTGAAAGCGCTGACAGTAGAGTTTTATCCTGCTTTTTTCAAATGCACACTGGTGTTTTCACTGTGTAGCCTTTGGCGCATTCACAGCCACTTGTGATTAGTTACAAACTGTAATGGATGATTTTGAATTTGCATGGGCAAAGTTTATTTAAAGTGAAAGATATTCCCTGCCTGTGTGATCACACACATATACCTGTCTAATGCTGTGTTTGTTAACAAGCAAACAAACGTCTATCATGAGATCAGACCCAGTTCAAGACCTTGAAACTGCTGCCATCTAGTGGTTGTCCTGAACTAAAATATTGGCACTGGCTCTTGTGCTTATGGACATTATCAGAGAAGAGGAGCTTCTGGAGTTGTATTTATTGTGACTGAAGTCTGTGTGTGTGTTTGGAGAAGCTGGGCAGCCGGACTTTCGCACACTTATCCTGCAGCGTGTATCCTGGAGATTATTGAACGCTACAGTGCGTCTTATTTATATATCGGTCACATGGCCATTCTAATGCAGTCTATGTCTCCATCCACCTTCATGCTTTGTGAGGAACTGTGTGGGAGCTTGCATTATTGTTTTTTTTATTATCTGGGGTTTGTTGTGTTGATCTGTTTCTGAAGAAAAAAATCTTATTCCTTTGTTGGCCATTGGCTTTAAGATAGAAAATGCTCAGTTTGATTTCAACACTTGGACTGGAATTTACATATTCAATGAATAATAAACATGAAGTTGCTCCAGGACAACAAATACTAATGCTGGACTTAAATGCTAACGGAGGGGCGTAGCTTTTCTGTTTTGGTGTTGAACTGTATTTAATCCAACCACCCTCCTGTTTAGAGGAACGTTGTCTGTTTTCCCCTTCGTAAATGCCATAAACACCTGATGCATATCTGCCATTTCTATTATTTGCTGGTTTAAAAACCTCGGTGTTATCCTTTATCTCAGGCTTTATTTTGTTTCAGTTTGTCCCCGTTTACTGAAACGTCTGCAAACCACCCACTGTTTTCAGCATGCTCTATATTGATAAAATGAAATCTATTTCATTTAGCATCGCAATTTAGTTTTGATTGCTCCAACTGGCGAGTCAGTATGTCAATATATTTACACAACATTTGAGATTGTAAAACAAGCACATTCAATGGTGTATAGTTTTCTAATATTTCTCATGTTTGTACAATGTTTTTCAGGTTTGGGTTGCTATTTTTTCCTTTTCCCCCTCTCCTCATCGGGGAAAGTGATTCCTCCTTTTCTTTTTATTGGTGTTTCAAAGTCGACATTGGTACCAATCTGCAGTGTAGAGGACATCAGTTTTCTCCTCAAGAATGTTAAAATTGTGTAAAATGATGTAGAACAAATAAAATGTTCTGTTACACATGGAAATGAGAAGTGTGTTAGACTGGCTTTGCTAAAGGGTTGAGACTAAGGTGGAAGTTCTGGTTGCAGTTTTGGACTGGCCTAAGTCACTTCTGACTGTAGCAAACATCTTAGGATGGTGGAGCAAATATTGCTTTGAACTACGGATAAAATGACCTTATTAGGAATAACTTGACATTAGTAAACACGCTGACATGGTTAAGAATTTCTAGTGCTTGGCTCTGAAGTAGGAAGTCGAAACTCAGAATTGCATAATTTTGTTTCAAGCTGCAAAGTGGAGAAAAACATAAAATTAACGCAGGTATTCATGGCAAGACGATAAGCCAGTTAACGTTAATCAAAACAGCAAACTTTACAGTCAATGTTAGATTTAGCCAATTATTGACAGATGTAAAGCAAAAAAAGTAGAGAGGTGGTTCTTTTATACTATTGACGGTGTGATCAGTCAGGTTGATTTGACATCATATGCTTAGAGTATGAATTCCTGGTTGAGAGGGATTTTTCTTTGATTTTTCCCAGTTAGGCAAAAAAAAAAAAAAATCCCACGGATGACTGCTGGAGAGTTACAGAAAAAAGTAGCATCTTGGGGTCACCAAGTCCCCAAAACTACCAACAGATACTATCTCTGTAATAAGCCACAAGAGGCTGTGGGTTGTGCCTAAGAACAAGAACGTGCCCTTCCCTGTGATAAAATCGCAGTAACGCACAGCCTCAAGTGGCTTATTGCTTCACTTTCTAAGTACTTTTTGGTCACAAGATTACCACTGCGAGGCTTATTTAGCACCAATCCAGCGGTGCCCCTCTTCTCACACTTGGGCTGAATCTCAAATGGTTCCCCGCTCTCTACATAGTGCACTACATTATACATAAAAATTTAAATACTGGCTTCTGATTCCAACAGTGCATAATGTTGCTAAAAATAGTCATTTGGGATTCAGCCATCCATACTCGACAAATAGTGCACTAGTTGGCTCTGGAGGCAGAAATTTCTAAACTTACATACCTAGTACACTATTTAGGGAGTATGGAGCCATTTGGGATTCAGCCCTGGTTTGACGCTGCTTCTGAGTAAAATACGGACATTTGAAGCGTGTAATCCATTCAAGTGACATTGTATAGACTTTTATGCTGCCGTTTTACAGTGAATTATATTGTAATTACTTTAATTCAAGCCTGTGATATTAATGATGGAGATTTTAGGCTGTTAGCTACCTGACCTAGTTCTAGTTAAGAAAATAAGTTGTCAGCTCCTCAGTTTAAACAAAAAATGGTCTCTACTTTATCAGTACACTCAGTACAGTCATTTCTTCCTTGATGAAGAAACAAACGTCCTCTTGCTCTAAGCGATACTAACTGGTGGAAAACAATTTTTGAGAGTTTCCTATTACCTAAAGACAACCTTACACATGCTTGTTTTTGTGAATATGTAATGCAATCATTGTTTTAAAGACGTCATTGCTCATGCAGTTTCTTTGCCCCCAGTGTTTTTAACTTTTGCGTGTAACTGCTCAGAGGTCAGACAGTGAGTAAGCTTCATTATCAGTCCAGGAATGTGTCTGACATTAGTGAAGCATGTCACGCAAAACGTGCTAAAAACAGATGAATCATTAAGACGTCTCACAACATTTAGACATCAAAAGAAAAATTCACAGACGGTGTTAGTCAATTACCGTCTGGGGCTCATGAAGATTACAGTGTTGTATATTTCAGTCTGCAAAAGAGCAGCATCTCAGGAAGTAAATATATAATTAGGTCTAAGGATTGGATCAACTCATGTATTGGTTTTCTGTACACACTTAGTCACTGTGTTTATGCATTTGCTCAAAGAAACTTAAAAAGTAAAAATGTACACAAATTAACTCAATTTTCTAAAAAAACAGACTAAAGTATGGGCTTCAAATTCAGGCGTCACATTGTTTTTAGCTATGTGAACTTTTCCGTCCATTTTATAGATAACAGTATGCCATACAGTGTCAGAAACAACATAAATAGGTCATGTGAGGTTACTAAACAATTCATCACAGTTGTAAGGTACAATCCTGCATTCATCTAAAGCCTCCGACAGGGAAAAATCTAAAAAACGCCGCTTAACTGGGAATTCCTGGGAAAGTTGTAATGGTGATCTCAACTTTGACATATCAACCTGGCCACTTCCACTTTTAAATGTGTTTGCCTTAGATCCGTCAACTTACAGACACAGCAAATGGATCAATCTATAACACGACCATTAATGGCCCAGGGAACCTCTATCTGTGCTTTCTTTCTAATTAGGTTAATCTTGTTCTTGCAGGCAATCAGGAATCATGTACTCTTTGAATGGTGTTCCAATGGCCAATAGATAACGATATATTTAACCATATTTTTCTCCTCTCAATGTAAACTGGGTGGTCCGAATTTCGGGTAACAGTTCCTTAAGCATTCCCCTTACCAATCACGAGGCTGGCGTCTCTTGACCCGCCCACACAACACAGTTTTAGAGTTCCAGAAACTTATTGAGCTAAAGCTAACACAACATATCCAAAAGCTAGCAAGCTAGAAAACCTGTGTGTAGCTGCTTGTTCAGTAGTTTATCCACACATGAACACTGTTCGTTAATCTGTTCCTTCATTCAGGCGTCGCTTCATTGATCTGTTTGTTTGTCTATCCGTCTGTCTGCATGTCTGTTTGACCGTGACTTTTTCACCCAGTTACGTTCACAGAAAAGCTGGATAATGATTTGGCGGAGCAGGCTAGGAGCGTTAAACAGAGAGCTGTCAATCAAGCTGCTCATTAGCCACGCCCACACAGCTCTCAAATTTGTCTGATTAGTGTTTTTAAGCATGTTTTATCATATTTATATCTTACATTTTTTATTCAAGCTTTGCTTTGCATAATATAATATGCAGGTTTAGTATCATACAAACATTTTGAATACTTTACTCTGTATTTTTCTCGGGACTTTAAGTTCACAGTTTTGATAAAGTAAATACCTCATGAACGTTAAACTTATCACTCATAGCACTGATATTATCTGGCTGTCTTGTTGCTTACAGTACTAGTACTAGGCTTTCATGTAGGTGTGTGGGTTTTTCCATCTTTGGAGCTTGAACACAGAGCTTGAATATGAAGCCTAATTCAAGCTCCAGCTTCCCACTTCTGAGAATAATCTTCCATTACATGTTAACTACATTAGCCTCATAGTTCCAGGGCAAAACTAAAGTAGCAAACTCGAGACAACGATCGTCTTGGCTGGTTCACAAAATTATAGTGGTTAAAAGGGAATCTTGTAATTTTGGTTTCCACCTGGCTATGCATTTAGGGCCAATGGCCACCAAACTGAATTCAAAAAGAAAATAAATTTAAACAAAAATGTGTAAAGTGTGGTCAATTTAAACAAACTAAATCTGTTAATCTGATGTTTTATGGCTTCCTCTGAGACTCTTTCGCTTGAAACGTCAGCACCATTGTTTAGTATATGAAACAATTTACAGTAGCAGTTCCTGCTGGGTGTGACATCCTGCTGGGCTCCTTCTGCCTTCTCATGGAATCAGAAGTTTCACCTTGTTACGTTCTTTAGTTAGAACTGGGGCAAACCTTTTAACTTAAAAAAATAGGTCAGCTCAGCTTCTTTAACACTATGAGGTCAATTACTGTGCCAGCGCAAAGAAAAAGATATGTCTTACATTTATATTAATAAGGCTAGTTCCCTATTCTTTTAATTTTATTCTTTGATCTTTTTGGCAGTTTATCTGCATCTAAATGGTATTATGTTACATTAAACTTAACAAATTTGTAGCCCGCTTAAGTTCTAAGTACCTGCAAGGAGATGTACTTCAATTACTCACTCTAATCACTTCATACAAGAACATTAGTACTGAATAATGCAGTAGTTACTGAATAATTGATAGTAGTGACAGAGTAATAAGTCTCAAACTAAGTCTAAATAACAAAATCTAAATCTAAAACTAATAACTGAATAATAAGCCTTAGTTTAAGGGGTTAAACTAGTGTCAGACCTGTATATTTGAAGTATAGTAGCTTGGGGAAGAAAGTTAGCACAGTACCAATCTTGTCCCCTGCTCTTATTTTCTCTCCTGATGAAGTTATGGGGCCAAACTTAATCTCAGCACATTACTGAATAGCTATGAGCTAATTAGACATTTAATCTGAATGGCATTCCTGAGATTTATGGCTCCAGAAATGTTTTGGTTGTGGAGAGAGCAATACATTTCCACATTTCTTTGGAAGGTGAAAATGCAAAGTTAGATCTTTATGACAGATAGTTCCCCCATACAAGAGTCAATATTTACCATGTCCTACCCATAAATCATTGAACACTTAGATTTTCATTTGAAAGACACAATGCTATTCACTGGAGTTTCACTGGATAGTTAGAGCTAGCATCACATGCTAGCTATAGTAATTGTTAGTTAGAATTGAGCAGCATTTTTATCCATTTTCCTGGATATGACTTTGTATGCGAGCTCAGCTCAGCAGAGTCCCATGTACACCTGGTCTGTTCTGTCAAGTGCAGTAATCATTTGTACTTACCATTTAAATATTGAATTTTATTTTTTGTTTGAACTTGAATCGTTTTGTATTCATTTATATTATTCATTTATCATTTATTGCTATTTGTACCATTTTACATTTTTCTCTGTCATTATTATTCACTATTATTCACATTGAGAGAAGCTAATCATTAATTATGGTTTGTTAACAATAATCTGATACTCATAAGCAAAAAAGACAAAATGTATCTTTAAATATTAAATATTAATATTTAAATATTAAACATTTTCTTAGTTGCATAAAAACATTCCATAATAGTTATGAATGAATTCTATGTCTTGCTACTTTGTGATGCATGAACTTTTCCTCAATGGTTGGTTAGTCATCATTAAACGGTTAATATATTGTTTTAAACTTGCTTATAAAGTTACAACTTTACAATGTATTTAGAAAGATATAATATTTATAACACTTAACTATAAAACCATTTACAGTGCTTTCATTATTTGTTGGTTAAGTAAGAGGTTAATAATGTAAATGTTAGCTCACTTATTAGTGCATAAGTAACAATGCTGTAATTACTAAATATCTTTAACAATCTATTAGATAATGATAAGATTGCTATTTATAGAGGCCTGTTATTATAAACTGTTAACAAATTGCTAAATGTCTCTTAAGAATTTATGATTCAGTTCATAAAGGGGCACACTTTCCCCCATTTTCCCCATATATTCAATTTCATGTTGGTCATTTGCTTGGGGTTATGAAAATTCCTTTCGTATCTGGTTTCTGGAAAATTGTTTTGGCTCGGCTGTGCTTCCTAAGGCAGGTTTCAGTGAGAACCTGTCCATTAGTGTCCATTTATGCCATGTTACCCGTGTTAGATCGTATTTACCTTTCATTTTCAAACAATTTAAATGATGATGAATGTGTTAGGCACTAAGGGAAACACTCCACCACAACACCAATGAATTCAATTTCAAAAAAAACATGTAAATCTGACTTTACAAATGCATACAGAGCAGTATGGTCAAATTCCATGCTTTGTTGATGGTGCAAATAAGTATACACACCCTGTACAGAGAACAAACTTAAATATGGTTTTCTGCAAATTTTAATACACAAATTCCATTAATTTGTTTAAAATAGTGGAAAAAATAACATAAAATGTGACAACATTTGCACAGGCCACGTTTTGCTTTCCCAATATTTTAAATTCAGCAAATAAACAGTAATTGTGCATTAAAAAACTTATTTTCACTTAGATGATCAACAAACCAGGGGTGCCCAAACTTCTGTCAGTATTGTTTTGCTAGTTCATTTACATAACACAAATAAACAAACACAACAGGCACCATGCTTTTCTAAGTCCGCTGGGATTGTCTACAGCAGTGGGGAACCCTCAGGGATTCTAGGTCTTCACAGAAGGCCTTTTAATCTCTGTGAATTTAATACAGTCAATATGACATCACTGTCATATATTCACTTCGTCACATGTATCTCCAAAATAGCAACTTTATAGGTGAAGGTCAAAACGTTCTTAGCTTTAAATGTAAGTTAGTGTGAAGAGGTTTTGTTCTAAGTGATTTTGGAACATTTGTATAGGTCCATTCATCACAAAATTTTCAATGTAAAGGACAGCTGCCATTTTCAAATGATGTACAAAAGTATAAAATCGACAAAAAGGGAGATGCATTTTTTTCAACAGCAACGATAAACTTGTTAAACTCTGAAAGTGCTGTAGTAATACTCTTCTTTTATTATAAACTTCACAAAAGATTACATTCTTGAAGCAGAAAACAATCCTGTCAGGATTTTTTCTCTATGCTATCACTCTAGGACTTCCGAAAGTCCTACATATATCACTGACTGTGAATAGGAATGATAACCTAGCCAGGTTTCAGTCAGCTGTGAAAGGAAAACAGATAAAGATAACAAGATAAAATATACATCAAAGAGGAACTCTAATCATTTTTGAAAATTTCCAAATAATTAAATGGTAAAGATGTAAACAAAATAATTCATAGCCCTTTAATTTAAAATACTTCATTCTGTAAAAACTTACAGAGTCAAAATTGTTCACAGTGTTGGTGGCTGGAACCACACGTCTGCCTCCGAAAGCTCCCTCACAGAAAGTTATTACATGAAATAATTATAACTACATAGCTTGATGTCGGAGACACTGTTATGATAGTTTGTAAAAGGTGTTGACCCACAAAATATTCATTAAGTACATATGTGGAGGTACATGCAGGGTGTTGTAAGGCAAAATAGTACATAAAGAATATGTATATATATATATATATCATATATATATGTATGTATTTACCAAAATTTTACCATTATTAACATAACATATAAAACTCTGAAGACATATGTACGTTCATGGTGGTTTTGGATAGTAAATAAAATGGCTATAGACACTGCAATGCTTGGTTCTTATCACTACCACTGTAAAAAGTCAGTATGTTTCTCTACAATTAACCATTTTACATTAAACCGCTCGATTTAAAACCTCAAACAAAACATAAAATGTTATTTACAAGCCTCAAATGTCCATGCTTAAACTAAAACGGCTAAAAATGGTAATGTAGATTGTTGTTTGCCTAGTGCTAACATACTACAATACTCCACAGAGGCGCTAGCAGAAATTAGCATGATAGTAGAGGTTTTTTCTTCATTTTTAGTCAATGTTTTGACATTTACAACCCAAACTGCAGGCCTACCTCTAATAGTGACATCTCATGACTAGTCTACAGTTTGTGAATAAGTTTGTGAATGTCTTCATGGTATTTGAGTTTTTCATATGTTAATAAAATTGAAATTTCTATGGTGTTCTTTGATGTTTCTACCTTGCACACTGTAAGATAGTGTTATATTATGATTATCCTGTAGTCCATTAGTGGTTTCCATGTATTGAAAAATCATCTCACATGTCCGCAAAAAGCCACACTCAGCCTCTCTGTCTATTCTCCTAACACTGTATGCGCAGTTATAACAAATATTTGCATTTGCCACATTCTAGCTTTCAGTGTTATTTTATGATCCATGAACAATCTGGCCTTTTACAGTTTAAAACAAGCTGTCCTTTGCCCACTGCATCAGAAGTAATGCACATTTCCAGCACTTCAGCTCTTTTAGCTGAAGGCAAAACAAAGCTTTGACCATTTTAGCTGAAATAAAACTGGATGTACAGGTTTGACAGCTGAGATAATTATCTCTTTACCGTCTGTGTCATGACTGATGTCACAGCGATACTTCCTAATCATTCCTCATGAAGGGCATGTTCAGAGCGCATACAGCGACAGATACTCATTACTGTATCTCACATTTCACAGTGCTTTTCTCAGAAAGGCTGAGACGCGAAACCTCTGTTGTCCTAAGGGCGCATATTACACCATGCTTTCACTCAGGTCCTCTAGGTTAGGGGCACAGAATGATTTTGCTCTGGAAAGAGCCCAAACGCCAAAATGAAGAATTTGTAGCCGGAATAACAGAAACATGTTTAGTGTATGTTCTTCCTGAACTGGTTCAGAATTCAAAGCATCTTTGACTTTTAGCTTTAAGACTTTAGACTTCATTACTATTTACTGTCATTATTGGCTTTCGTTGTAGCTTTTTGCCCAAATAGATGTTTGCTATAGTAGCAAAATTGTCGGTAACACTTTATAATAAAAGGTCCTAATAAACGCTAATTTAATAATTATCTAAGAGTTTATGACTGTTTATAATTATATAGTAGTTATACATATGCATTATTAAATGGTTTAAATTGTTAACCATTAGTGATACAAATAATCACTAATTATTATTATTATTATTTTTTTTTTTTTGGATTTTTACCGTTATCTCCCCAATTTAGTCTTCTCCAATTCCACCCACTAGTTAGGACTCCCGCAATCACAAGATACTATCAAGGCTAGGAGGGTGAAGGCTAGCACAGGCTTCCTCCGAGACCTGTGAAACCAGAGCCGTATAGAGAGAGAGTAGCGTCAACGGAAGTTCAAAATGCGTGATGGTCACGTGATTCACGTAGACTTCAGATTTTAGAGTTCCAGGAAGTTTTTTGCAGATAATTTAAACCCATAAACACTCAGCGACAGAACTGCGTCTTTTGGTACTTTGAAGTCAATAAATGCACTGATTTACAATATTTATATAGAAAACCAACGTGTGTGTGTAGTTACAACAATATATTTTCAAGTCAAATTCGCTACTATTTGAGGATAAACAGCTATCGTTACCTGCCTTTCTGACATGTTAGGTTAATGTGAACATGGTGTCAGAGTGTGGTTTCGTTGTTTCATTGCTTTGATTTTTCAGTATTATAGATATTATGTTCTTAAACTTGTATGGTAGTTAAGATCAGTCATATCCTAATGTTTATTGATATACTTAGAGGGAGGGGAAGAGAAGGAATGTTTCAAAATTGAGATCAGATTAATTTTTAACATAAATAAATATAATTAACATAAATACATCTTTAATTAATGGTTGTTTTAGTAATCCCAAGGCCTAGATAATTTTAATGACTTGATGACTACTGTAAACTCTATGACTTTACAAAAGGACAGAAGGAGAAGGAGCCAAAGAAATTAGTTTGGCTTGCATATGAAAAAATCTGTATTAAAAAGCGTACATTAAAATACATCACATCCAGACAGGACATCCCCCCGTGGTTCTTGCCATTAATCCAAAATCAACTAAACTGCAACATAATGTACAGATAACAGTCAACATAATCACAAAGCCTGCAAACACTCAATCCATAAGTCTTATATTTGTTTACTCTTTAAAGTCTCCAAAATGCGCTCTAAATCCACATCAATAGTGACGTATCACGAAAATAGCTCTTTCTTTTTATTGTGTAACCTACGTTAGCTCGTACTCCAAAACGGATAACGATATACTCATTTTATATCCTCCACCTCCACTCTACAAGCTCGTGCCCCAATATTATATTTAACTAATATTTAACTCCCACCAACCCGTGAAAAATCATGTTTAGAAGACTTTTCTAAGATTCAACAACGGTGGATGAAACGACATTAAGAGCAGGGATTTTACAATCACTATGCTGTTTATGGTTACCGTTATGGGATCCTAACTTTACTCAGAACCCCAGCCTAATCTGTTATCTGTTAATGTTTCTTAAATCGCACTGCTAGTATTTGCTGCTAACTTCCGGGAACTTTTGAGAGGCTCCACGATCCGCCATTGCTGTAAAAAAAAATGGTCCATTGGAGTGAACGGAATTGACGCAACTCTCTCTATACGGCTCTGTGTGAAACCAGCCACCGCTTCACACTGAAAGGACTCTGGGAAATCGAACCCAGGCCCTTCTTGCTGTGAGGCAACAGCACTACCCCACTGCACCAGCATCACCAGCAACCTCTGTAGTAACAATTTTAGCTAATTTTAAGCAGAACTCAAAAACATTAGCCTGTACATGACTAGCAAACACAGCTTTGAGCAGTTGAACACACATAAAATCTTAACATTTTTCATCAAAAGACCAAAAAGTTGCTTAATTGAAAATTCTTTAGGATGAACGCTGTTTTTCAGACTTTGGGACACATTTACTTCAAAACAATGAGATCTAACTGCTCACCATGTGGCCATGAAGGACAGAAATGCTGTCTCACTTCTAAACTATAGCTTTTTTTTTGTACTCATGATAAATACAAATATGGCAACTTAGAGGTTTTTGTATTTGTTTTGTTGTTGAGTTCCAATATTAACAATCGTTCTCCAGAATTGCTTAATGCACCTTTCCATGTGGCATCCAGGCCTGCCCTCAATTGGTATTGGCTATCGGCCAATCGTGCTGAAAGGTGGTCATTGGACATTGACCAGTCCATTCTAGTAAAACATAATAATGGGTTTTGCTTTGAACACATTCACTTTTATCAACCGTTAGATCCTCCTTTCTGTGTGTTCCACTGCTAATAATCTCACTACTAACTGTGGTTGTGACACAATTGGTTACTGCACCACTCAATTCATTTGTATACAGTTGTCCTAAAAAAGAAAGAACAGAGAAATCAGGGTGTGCATCTGCCTCAGTTATGTATGTTGTCGTTTTGTGCTGCATTATATCATATCATGACATTCTGTTTGATGTAAATTATCAAAAAAAGTTCAAATAAACAAAGCAAATAATTTTGCATGATGTCAAAATTTACGTCACGTAAATGATGCTTAAAATTTCAGCTCCCCAATTTAAAAAACCTGTCCAATTGAAATTAACCCTATGAATGATTTCAGATATTGTCACAGTGCAAAGAAAAACAAGGTTCTCAAAAAGAGTAACTTTCTAGAAGAGAATAAAAACATTCTTTACTTTCAATGTAAGGAATGTTTTTTGTGTTGAATGTGTTGGCTTTAAATAGATCATCACATGTTAATCCTTGTAAATATCTGAAGACTACTGTTTTTAAATAGTTTTCTGCATTGACAACCTGTCGGTGCAACACCAACTTATTTAACACCTTATTTTCTTAAAAAACGTATTTCACAAAGTGATTTTTAGCAAACTTTAGTCAATGAAGCAGCATCTATGACACCAGAAGAACCAACTCAACTGCAGGTACCACTACAGTCATCAAATCACCATGTTAACAATTACTACCTGGTGGCCACAGGCTATGCGTTTATAAGTGGTTACATGTTGTGGTCAGGGGCACCAGGCAATAGGCAATATCTACCCCGTCCAGTAGTTAAATACCTGGTAAAAGCATAACTACTGTTTGGTTTGAGCAAACCAAAGACAAGTAGCACACACAAGCAGCATATTAATGTTTGATTTTCATTGTTTTCAATTAAGTAAGAAAAACCCCTGCAGCGCTTCTGTTACTATAAAACAGATTATTTGCTTATCTGTTGCTTATATTTAGCTCAGCTTCACATTCATCAAAGTGTCTTCCTTGCTTTGAAGTGCGTATTTTGACTATACAATTTGGCAATATGACTTTCTAAACTTATTTTAAAAGCATGTACATTGGCCCCAAAAACTATTTGGAAATTTGTGCCATACTTTTATATAAAATGTCAAACCAAGTGACATTTATTTCATTTTATTTTGGCAAAGTATTCTTTTAAAAGGTCACACCGACACCACTGCAAGAAAAATAGCCCTAGACCTTCTATCTCTGTGCTTAGTGCAGTCTGGTTGGAATTCTTCTCCAGGCTTTCTCCACACAAAGAGTCTACATCAGTTTGATGTTGTGCTAAAAGTGTCTTTCTCTGAAACAAATATCAGTTTGTTAAACATTTTACTCAGAATTTAATACAAGTAGATTTTTGGTACATACTTTGTACATAATAACTATTTGAAAAATGTCAGATATGTACAACAGTATGTGCTCAGAATTTATATGTTAATATGTAGTAATTATATTTTAATGGTACATATGCAGTACAAGCAATATTTAGTGCATAATCTGCAAGCTTTATATGTAAGTACAGAATAACTAATGTGAGATATACCAAGTATGTGTTAGGTTTTATTTATAAAAATAGGTACATACATATGTGACAGAAAATTACAGAGTAAGCTAGAGTAAGTACTTCTGTTCCAGTACAGTAATCATTCCATATTACTTGGTACATTACTTGATACATTTAAGTTCTCTGTAATACTGTGGTAACAGGACTGTAAAATAAAGTATACTTAGTATTTACACAGTAACTACCTATTATTTTATTTTCATGATATCCAAAAAATTAACATACTACAAGGTACATACTGGCAAATGTCCTGTAATACGATGGAAACTGGACTGTAAAATATGGTGGAACTTTGTGCATAGGAATTATACAATAATTATTAGATTTCTTGTCTTTGTGGCATGCAGAGCATAACACTACACAGTATTCATACACACATATAGTGCCCATGACCATAAACAGTGTTCATAACAATACAGTGTTCATATCCATACATAATGTTATGGAATTGATCTAGGTTAAAGCACAGCAACGATAAGTGGTGTCTATGTTGTATGAACTATGAATGAATGAAGCAAAAACATACACAAAATTAAAGCAAAAATGGAAATGTATTGTACTAATCAATCTCTCCCTCTCCTGCCCTCTACAATTAGAGTCCTTAGTAAACTGATGTACTGGCATGTACTTGCAAAATATGTACTTGAAAACTGTTTTTCTTTTGTTTTATCTTTTTTTGTAAATGCTATGTATTTACCTTTTAAATACTATGTACTAAGCACACCATAAAATAAAGTGCTACCCAAACTCTTTTGGCTCAACATAGTTCGAACAGCTGAAAGAGTACTGTTGAATGCTGACATCACAACAAGGGGTTAACATGCGTACATGTGTCTTTCACATTATTCCCAAGTCACTGTCAATAATACTGGCACATGTCATTATTTTCCTTTAAATAAACCTACTTAGACTTTAATATGGTAAGTAACGGTAAACCAACAAAACATGCTCATTTGTATCATAACAATCGTAAAGTTTGATGTTCTTAAACTTTTGATAAAAACGTTGGGACCATCTATGACATGCAAATGAATCAGAAAGCATAAAGCATGCTTTAATGGACATGGTGTTCTGTTGGTCAAAGAAGCGGAGGACCATCCACATGGTTACCAGTATAAAGTTCAAAAGCCAAGTTCTGTTGTGGTATGGGAGTATATTAGTGCCCATGGCATGGGTAACCTGTACATCTGTGAAAACACCATCAACAGTGAAAAATACACACACATTTTAGAGCAAAATATACTTCCATTTAGACACTGCCTTTTTCAGGGACTTCCATGCTTATTTCTCTATTACAACAGCAAACCAAATGTTACATGTGTTACAACAGCATGGCTGCCAAATCCAAGAATGTGGGTGTTAGACTGACCTGCCTGCAGTCCAGACCTGTCTCCCAATAAAAACGTAGCATATTATGAAGTGCAAAACAGGACAATGAAGATCTTGTGTGGCTGCACAGTTGACTTCAGTCCCCAAACGATTATAAGTGCCTGTTAAAAGGTAAGTTGATGTAACACAATGCTAAACATGCTCCTGTCCCAACATTTTTTAGAATGTTTTCAGTCAGCTTGTGAAATTTCTGCCTTTCTACATCTGACCTGCTCAACTTTAAGTGCTGTTATTATGAACTGGAAGCATTTAGGAGCGACAACAGCTCAGCCACGAAGAGACCAAAATTGCCTATCCTCTGCTGCATCACTCACTACAGAGTTACGAACGACTCTTGAAGCAACATCAGCACAAGAACTGTGTGTTGGGAACTTCATGAAATGGGTTTCCATAGGCGAACACACAAGCCTGAAATCACTATGCACATCACCTTTGGGATAAATTGGAACATTGATTGTTAGCCAGACCTTATTATCCAACATCAGTACCTGACCTCACAAACGGATATTAGACTGAATCGTTACAAATTCCTACAGACAGACTCCATAATCTTGTGGAAAGCCTTCCCAGAAGAGTGGAGATTGTACTGGCTGCAAATGTAGGGCCAATTCCATATTAGTGCCCAATGTTTCTTAGGTCTGTTTTAAAATCTTGACCGATTTTGAGTGAAGAAAACTAAGGCCAAGAAGAGAGAGAACACACAATGACGTTCAATGTGTGTGTCTATTTGTGTCATTGTTTAGAAGAACACTGCTGGCACTGTGTGTGTGTCTTTATTCTTCTGTCTCAAATATGTTTGACCTGAAGCCAAGAGAATGTTTCAGTGCCTGTGTAATTCATACATTAAGAATGACAGAGAGAAACAGAAAGACAAATAAGGATGAGCTATATACACAGCGAAGCTTCAAGAATACACTGAACACCCACTTTATTTGAAAACCCTTATCTAAGTCATCATTCAAAATAATCACATTTTTCAACAATATGAAACCAATTTGTTTGCAGATATGTGTAATGATTATGAGAATGCTCTACTTTACAGTATTACAGGTTTCAGCTATAAAAAAATGAAGATGTAGCCACAGCTGTACATAACTTAAGTGACTTATGAAATAAGGTCTATAGAAATGTAATCATTATGGGTGCTTCTGCAGCTACAGTAAGTCCCGCAGTAGATTTTAGGATATATGTTGAAGATGTATAGAAAGCATAGAAAGTGTTTTATTAGTGTCATAACACACATTCACAAACAAAATTGTTGCTACATGTAACGAGCTTATGTAATTTGTGAAGTGTATTTCAGGTCAAAATACCAGTTTTGTTCATGTCCCACACCTGTGATTTCGATCTTCAAATGCATGAAAAAAGTTATTGCATTTCAAAATGCAATCAAACTGCACTGGATAAACATTAAATCAAAACATATTTAAATATATATTGTTGTTGAACTGCAATAGTCTGATCCAATTTTTCCAACAATTACATGTCCTTACCAAGACACTGACCAAACGTTTTTTTTTTTGTTTTGTTTTTTCGAAAAAACAGTTTTTTTCAAAGCCAAACAAATCTACACTGTAAAAATGTCAGTGTAAAATTACAGTAAATTTCTAGCTACTAGTTGCATATTAACAGTAAAGAACAGCAAGACAGCAACTTTATACTGTGACAGTTAGATAGAACACATTACAGTGATTACAGTAATTGTATTCTGCTGTGCACTTACAGTAATAATTCATAAAATACAGGAATCTCCTATATTTTTACATAGTATCTGTAAAAGTAATTGAGTAACTCAGTAGTCAGTAATTCACCAAAAAATAAAGTCAAAGATAAACTAAAATGTAGTCAAAACCAATGTACATATGTATTCACCATGTTTTGCTTTGTATATGTTTAATTTTGGTTATAATTTTCTTTTTTGACCATAATTTTCTTTTTTGACCAAAACATCTGGCAACATGCATAAACAATACATTTTTACAACATAATACAATACACATACAAAAAAAATTATATTTATGATTTGTATTAAAAAAGTAAAATTTGTAATAGTCTTTCAAACATCTAAACCTAAAATTATCAGAATATATTTTTATTAAATGTTCTGTTAAAATTTAACAAAATGTCTTTTTAACTCCGTTACTATTTCCCATAATGCTGCATGGTACAGTTCAACGTAAGCCTTACAGTAATGCTGTATTATTATAGAATATATCCTAAGAAGAATTGGTTTCAGAGTAAAATGATGAACACAGTATTTTACTGTAAAAATGAGTGTTAAAAATTGTGAAATCCAGTTATTCTAGCTATTATAGCTATTTCATTTATGCTAAATTCAAGTGTATTGGAAGTTGTCAGCCAAAGCTAATGTAACCAGGCCTAGTGGCAGAACTAAATCATGAGTGGGACTCATATTGATTGTAAATAAAGATTTAATGATAATTTAAAAACATATTGTTTGCATTATAAACATCAATTAATTTTTGCTGAGGCGCATTGTCTAAATCTTTGAACACTTAAAAGGGCTTGTATTTGCAGAAACATTCTAATATGTTTGGAAGAGATTCAAATTTATACATACATACATACATACAACATCTAAACCGCTTATCCTTCTGGGTCGCAGTGGGGTGCTGGAGCTTATCCCAGCTGTCATTGGGCGGAAGGCAGGATACACCCTGGACAGGTCGCCAGTCCATCGCAGGGAAGACAGACAGACTTACACATTCACACACACACTCACACCTAGGGGCAATTTAGCGTGTCCAATCAGCCTGACTGCATGTCTTTGGACTGTGGGAGGAAACCGGAGTACCCGGAGGAAACCCACGCAGACACGGGGAGAACATGCAAACTCCACACAGAAATGACCCTGGTCGCCCGGCCGGGAATCGAACCCAGGCCATTCTTGCTGTGAGGCGGATTCAAATTTATGAACATTAATATTTGTTTGCACAGTTACAGACTCCTGCTGCACAATCTGTGTCTCTAAATCTACACCAGCTACAAGGCAGGGGTTCTGATTAAGTGGAGAGGAGATATATGCGAAGTGCTTAGTTTTAGTTTCTGAAGCTTCACTAAAAATTGTAAGATATAATGCATATGTACGTTACAATTACAGTCTCTGGATCATGGTTCAGATGGCTGATCAGAATTTCAATATGAAATGTACAATATATGATACAATACACAATAATATAATAACATAGTAATGTTTAGACATTAAAAACAGAACATACACTGTATTTGCTAATTTATGAGTATTGTTAACTTTACGTTCATCAGTGTCTTTCCACTCATTTACACAATTTTCCACTTCCCTCCAATTTAGTCAGCCAACCAAGACATGTTTGGTGTCTAAATTTTGCTGCTTTAGTTCAGCACTGGAGCTATGAGGCTTACTTTGCCAACAAGCATTAGAATTCAATAGTCACCCAAATCTTTTCCATACAAACTTCTCCAAAACTTGCTTAAACTTCACCCAGGTCTTTGTTAAGGTAGTGCTGATTTATTATTGTGGTTTAGGACACAGTATGACAATTCTGTTGTTTTATTTTATAAAAAAAATTCATTATTTACAGTATATTATTTACAAAAAGAAAGAAGGCAGAGAAAAGATTTGGGTGACTATTGACTATACATTCTAGTGTTTGTTAGCAATGTTAGCCTCACAGCTTCAGTACTACACTAAAAAAGCAACATTTGATCACCAAACATGTCTTGATGAAACACATCAAGTGGTAAACTGTGTAAATCTCATGCAAAAACAAGGTAGGTATTTCAAAGTTTTGATGGACAGTGTATGATGACTAAGTCTCTGAGGTTTTTAAATGCTTAATGTTCTTTTGAGACTGAGCCTGGGCTTTTCTTGAGTTATGGCAGGAGGGGCTGTAGCTTCCCATCTCTGTTTAAACTCTGTGTTTCCAGGAAAAAGGTGGGGCAGTTTTGATATAGTGTAGAGGTTTTCTGCACTCTTATATGCTTCAGGTAGAATCAAGTCTCCCAAACTGCTGGCTCCCTTTGTAGAATACTCGTACACATTCCTCAAGAAATCAGCCCTGGTGTTGTACATCTTCCTGAAGATGATGGCGTAGCACTTTGGGAAGAAATGGCAGCACAGGATGGCGTAATTGGAGATGAGTATGACCACCATCTCCACGGCAGGGAGATATTTTCCGGCAGTCGTGACGTAGACTGGGATGAAGATGACCCAGGCCATGAGGTAGACGAGCATGCCGAAAGTGATGAACTTGGCCTCGTTGTATTTCTGCGGAAGTTTTCGGCCTTTGAAAGCAAAGATGAAGCAGACTAACGCCAGCAGAGCTATGTAACCCAAAACTGAGCCAAACGCTACATATGAGCCTTCACGGCACTCTTCTAGGATGGTACTGGTGTTGATTACGGAGGTTTTGTGAGGACTGAAAAGAATCAGCCACCAAGTACAGTTTGCACCTTGCACCAAAACACAGAAACAGACAATAATGTATGGTTTGTAAAGTCGGCTAAGCGGCTTCATCTGGAAAGCTAGCAGGATCTTCAGGGACTTCACCAGGATACAGGACACACACAGAGTGAAGCTCAAACCGTAAAGCACCTGCCTCACTTTGCACTGGATGTCCGTTGGCTTCCCTACGAAGAAAACAGAGCTTATGAAGCTTCCCACTAGTGAGAAAAGGATGAGCTGGCAAAGTGGACCACCAGCTGCCTTCACTACAGGAGAGTCGCGGTGCCACAGGAAGAGAAACGACACTAGGAAAACCACAACAACACCCAGAGCGTCCAGAGACAACAGAAACATGGCAAAGCCATCATTCCAGGCAAAAAACTCCAGAGTCTTCGGCTTACAGGCCGAACTTCCAGGCTCTGCCCACTCCAAAATACTGTCACAACTGTAGCACTGATCCATGTCTGAAAAAAAGAATGTATTGGTTAAATAAGGAGTAGTAAACAAAGATATTAAATAAATAAATAAAAACAAAGGAGGGAAGAAAAACAACAGATGTAACATCCTAATTTACATACATAAATGGGCTAGAAAATCTCATTTTTGGGTGTAGTTTGTCAAAGAGTAACTGCAAAATGCTAAATTCTGGAGAAACTTACCAAATTAAAAAGAGTCACAGTGACAGTGATATGAACCAGATGTCAAAAGATATTTAATGCTTTTGAAAGTTCTGAAATGGTTTCAAGTAATCTGCCTTGAGACATTGTTTTACAGTAGTTATGAGGCCTAAAATGTATTTTTTAAAAACACATTCATGGTCACTATAAGGCAATATTTTTTCAGATCTACCAGAATTTTTTAATTATTTACATTGCATATAAAATTATGTTGTTGGGCCATTTTGGATGGTAAAAACATGCTGTTTGGTGATTTTGAATGGTAAATAAAATGGCTGTATTTGTATATAAACAGAAAGTTATTAAGTTTCTCTACAATGCATATATCATACATTAATCTATTTCGAATTGAGTAAATGTGAATTGCGTATTAATATTTACAAGAAAATTTAAAAATCAGTTAAATTGTTAAAAGTCAAATTGAACTTAAAAGGCTGATAAACAGTACCACTCACAAGTGTATATTGAATATTTTATAGTAATTCTAAAATCTTATTCTGTATTCATATTGCTCTTGTTGTGTTATTGTTTTTCTAGCTAGTCGACCAAAGGAGGATAGGTTCCCCTTTTGAATCTTGGTTCCTTGGCTTGCTCATTGGTGCTCAGACAAGGATTTTCTATAAAGCTTTTTGTGACAATGTCTGTTGTAAAAAGCCCTATATAAATAAACTTGACTTGACTTCTGACTGGGGGAGTGTACTATATGGTTGTGAGGCCATCATACTATTATTCTAAACTGTTGAAAATAGTAAAAAGTAAATAAACAACAACAATGTTCTATGAGTTGGTGTGCTCAAATGTTTAACTGGTACATTGGCAGAAAAAAGGTACTGTGCAGGTATATATATTTTTTTCATGAATATACAAACAATATAGATGTACCCTTAATGGTTTTAAGTTCCAACATTGTGCCTTAAATACGTTTTTCCTTGAGTAAATGTACATATTTGTACTTTTTCATAACCTGATGTTTTTAAACAGAGCAATGCATTAAAAGGCCCCTAAATTTATGTTCCCTAAATAAATGTACGGAAGATGTACCCTTGAGGGCGCCAACCCAGGGCCAAGAGGGGTACCGCTCAGTGACAGTTTAATACTTTTTTTCTGAGAGTGTGTTGTTGAATTTGTGTTGTTGAATAAGTGGCTGTGCTCCAGATGTTTTGCAGGTGTGGACTTACCTGTGCTGTTGGAGTATTGATTCTCAGCACATTCAATACAGTCATAGCAGCAGGTGTGCTGACCTTCAGCACTTTTCTTAAATTGTCCTGGGTTGCAGCTATTTGAGCACTTTGATGTCACGCTCTGAGTCAAAACAAATTTAAAGTCAGGGATGACCATGGGCTTTTTACTTTACTTACTTTACACTGTGAGATGAATAACTACAAAATAAAAGGGTTAATGAAAGGATTAAATACCTTAAACTTTTTCAGTAGGTGCTAATGTGTACTAATGCGTATGTTCAGTAGTTATGGGAGTGAGGAATTTAAGTTTAGACCCTCATACAGACCCTTACGGGCATATTTACTACACTTTGCAGTAGCACTAATGCATTTTGTGTAAACAGCTGATTAACAGACTGTCACTCTCGTTCAGAGTTGCTATTAAAAGCAAGCTTCCCTTTTTGTTTCTTACAAGATTCTTAGAGTTTCCTCTATTGACCTCAGTTCTTTTATCATTGTCCTTGTTTTTAGCTCTTCCCATATGGTAAAAGAGTATGGGAGCATATGCAAACTTTGAACACCTCTGCTCAACTGACATGTTTTGTTGAAGTGACAATAAAATGACAGCACATGTGTCAGACTCCAGTCCTTGCAGGCCAAAACACTGCAGACTTCAGCACCCTCCCTCATTAAGTACACCTGATTCAGCTCCTCAGCTAATTAGCAAGGCCTTCATGAACTGAATTCAGAGGGTTAGATGAGGGTAAACGTTAATCTCCACAGCACTTTGGTCCTGAAGTTCTCCTGTTTGACATGCCTGCTCTATAGAGAACTCATTGGCATAGCATTTTTCTGCAAATTCCAGTGCTCAATTTCAATTTATTTGTTGGGTTTAACGTATTGGAAAAAATAAAACATAACATATTAATGCACCATAACTTTTGCACAAGTTTAATTTTTTTTCAATGTAATAAATTCAGAAAATAAAATCAATTAAGTGTTAAAATGTGCAGAAGTGTGTTCCCTGTAGAGGATGTATTAACTTATTTTCACTTAAAAAAATCAACAAAACATGTAATTTCACCAAAGGTGCCCGAACTTTGGCACATAAAATGGCCTAGTATTTATTTATTTATTTGTTTATTTAAAATGTACTTTAGTTTTTGAAATGTATTTACTGCTATACATCCTTGTACATTTTTCAGTTTTTACTTTAATTTTATTTATTCATTTTTTTATCAATAAGATTTATTTATTTATTTATTTATTTATTTACCAATTCTTACTCTATTGGTAGTTTAAATGATCATGATTCAATCTAAAAAAAGAAAACCAATACACAGGTTTCGTGTCTATCTGCTGTCACTGAATTTTAGCACTCGCTGCAGCTTTTCCATACGCCTTAGTGTATCTGGTCCTTAAAAGGGTTAATTCTTCAAATTCCACTCTATCAATCTTATTTGCATTTTTACTGATGTAGAATTTCACCATCATTATCATTGTGTTTTAGTTTCATACTAGATACTTAATTACAGGCTTCCTTTGCAAAACTGCGACAGACAGTGGACAGTGGTGATACTTACTAGTTTTAGGTTGGTGGTGGTCAAGCTGGAGTTCTGCTGATGATACATAGACACTATGTTTAACGTCTGAACGCTTTGTCCAGTTGTGCTCCACAGAGAGATCTGATAACCCAGATTAACATCTCCGTTTTCATCAAACTTGTATATTGTACCATCCATCTCATAAGTGCTGTTCCTCAGTTCAGGCAGCAGCTGGAACACAGACAGATATTGCCATCAATGAGCATGAGTGAAGAGAGAATTTTATAGCTTGTGTGGCGTGGTACTGTGAGGATAAGTATGTTTAGAGTAGCTTTGGATAGCTATGGTATGCTTACAGTTGATATGAAGCACAACACTAAAAGTTTGTAACCACCTGCAAGCATTATTTTAAAGGGGAATTCCACCAATTTTTCAAACTTTCTCCATAATTAAATATTTAAGGTGTAAATAAAGTCATTCAGAGTGATTTGATGTGAAATATTGTGTCAGAATTGTTCACAGCTGTGGTGATAGGAACCAGATGTCTAAAGAGTTTAATGCATCTAAAAACTCCCCCACAAAAATGATTGCACAAAATGGTTCTGAAAATGCTGTTGATTGTTTTGAGATTATTTTTGGCCTAAAACCTTTTATTAAATATATTAATAGTGGAGAGGTGCATGCACGGTACTGTAAGGCAAAGTAGTACCCAAAGAAAACGTTTTTGTTGTTTGTGTAATCATTTATTTTACCATTCACAACTGGTTTACCATTATCAGCATTACTTATAAACTAAGCAGATGTGCGTAGGTTCACTAGTGATTTTGGATAGTAAATAAAAAGGTTACATTTGTGTTGTAAATATCACAATTCTGGTTCCTATCTCCACCACTATAAATAAATCAGTAGGTATCTCTACAATTACCTATTTCACATCAAACTATGTTTACATTTCGACAACTGAATTATGCAGAAGTGTTTGAAAATCGGTGAAATTCCTAGACACTTTAAACGCTTATGTTAAAATGCTTGACATTAAAGCATAAGTTCAGTGACGTTGATTTCTAAGTGTGAATTAATTTCCAAAACAAAATGTAGAAAAATTGTAAAAATAGGAAACCCCTATAATTACAACATCTTAATCACTATGTGTGCCTTATTAAAAGTTAATTTGTGGAATGAATGTTCTTGTTAATGCATTCGAGCCACTCAAGTGAGGTAAGATGAGTTTGAATTTGGCCCTATTGTGTAGAAGGCCAATATATCTGACTGGAGTACATCTGATTTGACTTGCAAAAATGCTGGCTCAAGACTTTTGGAGGCCTCAGCATGATTTTTTTGGAGGTTCTCTATTTTGCTAGCTGATGTGCTCTAAAATAAGAGGCTAACTAATAAAATTACTATCACAAGCTGTCTAAATTATGTACATTCATAACTTTCTAAGTTGTGTATTGTTGGTGATTGGATGCTTGTTTTTAGTTCTAACAGGATACAATTCAAATTACAGTTGCTGATCTCATCGTTCTTCATCCAGATTGTAACCTTTCTCACCAGTATTTCTTGCTTAGCCAGCTAACTTTAAGCATAGTCGTTGCTGTGGTGACACTGTTCCATGATTAGCGTTATAAATGCTTTATTTTTTATGTATTTAGATAGTATGATTTCTTTTTCTTTCTTTGGTGGCGACTCCTCTTCTTGTTTCAAACAATTGGGCTGTTCGCCACAAACATCATGCTTTCATGTGCACCTGAGTATCTAAACCTGGATTAAAGTTGTTGTGAAGTTGAAATTCAGTCAGAAAGACTGTATAAGGTGAACCTGCTTCGTTAGACCCCAGATCCGCTTTTTCCTGTTTGGAGTTGGGAAGCTAAATGATATTATAAGTGATTTAAGCACTTTATACCAGACTCAAAGGGTATTCTGTTATCACTTAACCCTGCTCTTGTTTTCCAACTAGTCCAGTACAACCAGATGTGATCTTGCACCATGTTTGGGGACAGCTAAAATTTTGGTGCTGGACTGAGACAAAATCTGCTGCAAATAAGTTTACATGCCATCTAAAACCGTTTAATGTAACATGAAAGAGAAGTGAAACAAGCTAGCTAGTAAAACGCTATTGTTAACTCATGTTCATTCTTGAAAGTTAATGTTTCAGAAACACCCTTCGATTTAGTCGAAGATGCACAAAATCGATTCAACTAAACCACTTTTGAAGACGCTAACTCAAGAGAAAAGAGATGTCTTGACTTGTTTGGCGGCTGTTGTGCCCCATCGCAACTTACTTGGAGCTCTCCTTTCAAGAGGCCATGGATTGGTTTAGAAATTTCACTCTAGGGTTTGTTCCCACCCTAGTAGGTCTGCATTTCTAATCACATTTGGCCCAAATTCTTGGTACGAGATAAAGTCTGGCTCCACAAAACTATCAAAATTCAAGTCACAACAAATGAAATTACGTTAACACCACAAGCATAGTAAACATTCCTTTGTCTTTTTTTAAGTTTTTTTTTTTTCAGCAGTTTTTCAGCTCCAGATGTGTACAGTCTTTTTTCAAATATGATTAACCAGTTGCTTCGTCTCCCCCCTCAGTCAAGCATCTTACACAACATAATAGTACAATAAAAACCCAGAAGTTGTTAGGGGGCTCTAAGCAGCTGCTTATGTTGCTTATTAGGTACAGCCAGCACTTAGTACATGAGAACTAAAGGGAGAAGCTGTAGCATGTATATGTTCATACAGATAATAAGTTTACCTCCCATGGTTGGATGGCCCCAGGAATAGTGCAGTTTCTGTTGCTGCACAATTTAGCCACAGCCTGAGCAATCGCATTCACAGCCATCTGAATGCTGAAGACATTACCTGCGTGTCAGAGTGGGCATGTGACATGTTATTGCTATAGGAGAAATCAGCGTTATGTCACAGCAACAAAGAACTCACTTCTCGGTGGATAATGCAGGTGTGCTGCACTGGTACAATAGGATTTTGTAATAATCATGAGACATTTAGCCAACTGGAAAAACAACTTTTTAAAACTCATCGTCCCAGGTCAATAACAATAATGTTGAACAAATAAATAATTGTGTGGTTATTATTTGCCATATAATCATGAACTTGCACCAGCCCCATATAACTGCAGGGTTTAAGAAAGAAATATTCAGTCTATAAGGTTGTTGTCCCACTGCACATTCAAAAATAAGAACAGACTCAAACATGAACCAACTGAACTTATGGTTCTAGTTCTAGTTCATTTTCCACCTGCTTGAGAGACAGCTGGAACCATTATAATGACCACGATTAACAATTTAATAGACTTTTTGGAAAGTTTGAAAATTTCATCCGACAGCAATTTAATAGACTTTTTGGAAATTTATGTCATGCTACAGCAGCTGATTATATTAATTAGCTAGGTATCTTCCTTGCCAGTAAGCTGACTGGCTGAAATGAATCAATATACTGCGCTTTACCGATATCTTGAGAGCAAGGCCAATTGAACTCCCACTAAAGGATGGTTGGCAGTGCTGGGGGTCAAACTTGCGATCTCCTGATGATAGAGCCAAAGCTTACCCATTCCTGTAGTCTTTTATATTGGGTGCACACTACTTACATGCTATTTTTACTTTGTTTTTTTTTTTGCTGCATACCACTGTAAAATCCTGTATAAAATGTAGTGGGATGACCCACTGACCCACTGATCACCCACTGAGCTTCACATCTTTTTATTGTCCTCTATCTAGGGGTTCAACACCATATGTAAATAAATCCATCCCAAACTAATATTTCGTTTGCAGAAAGAAAACTTTCTGTTTTTTATGCACTAAGAAATGTAGTGATTAAAGCCTGCTGTGACTACATGCTAGAAAGCCCAGCTTATTTAATGGTAGCCTTTTTAAAGGTGACACTAAATGCCTTGATACCGTGCATCATTAAAAAATGCCTTCAAGTATCATTTTCCATTATCGCCACACTTACCTGCATCTATGCTGGTTATCAGCTTTTCCATCATCATGGAAACCTGCTCCTTGCTGTTGTTCGTAAAAGTGGAATAAAACTCTTTGAGGAAGGTGTTGTTCTTCTGAGACTCACTGTCAAACTCTAAATTCTTCAGAAACTCCTTAAAAGGTGTGACGTCTCTGCTCTCAAAGGAAAATCCTACGACCCAGCCAATGCGCTGAAGTTCCTCATGAGTGACCACTTTTTGAGAAGTTGACCAATTGTCGCTGGCCACCCACAGCCTCCGGTCAGTGTCACTGTCAATGATGGGTAGTAATTAGTTACATTCACTCAATTACATTAAAAAAATGTCCAAAATTTAACTGTTCAAGGACATCATAGTATACATTTCTGAAAAGTCTTAGAAGATATGGATCCTTCACCAAATTGGATCAAAATCAGATTTGGGACTTTTCCTGACATTTACTTCAGAATAAAAGCCTTTTGCTTTGAGTGGTCCTATACCTTAATTATGTTTATTTATTGAAACATTCCAGTTGTCAATGCCAAGATAATAATAACTCTACCAAATGTTTCAGTAGTGTCTGTTTCAATAGTCACAATTTTAAAATTTTATTAATTTTAAACATAACTCAAAAATGCTAGCCAGTACATGACTAGCAAACACAGCTTTGAACAGCTTTATATTTCACACTGGGTGAAATATACCAATCAGCTTGCTGTTGGAGTGGCAAGCAGGAACTCCTCCTTGTATGTGCATGTGTAGCCAGAACAAGCTAAAAAAATGTTATTTGGGTGACACCCCACAAACTATGTATGCTGTTTTTGTCAGATTTTATCAGTGATTTCAAATGTTTTTTTAAAAGTTAATGTGTCTTTTAGTTTGGTTTTATTAGCTCTCTCTCTATTTAAAGAGATAGGAGTCTGGCCTTGTATGACTGGAAATAACCACCCAACAGCATTGCCAAGATGATCGTTGAGTGGACTGACTTTCAGTGAACTCAGCGCTCCGAGAGATTTTGGTTCAATCTGCTATCATAGTTACAGCAAGTGGACTCATAATTTCAAAGAACTTAAGCATGAACGTGTCAAAGATGCTGTAGTGAAAAGAGACTGAGAACTGGAGTGACTGCTTATTAGCAAACTTAGCCACGTTAATTTCTTCCTTTCTTTGCATCTTGTATAAGCAACTTTCTGCTTTTAATCACACACTCCCTTCCCTTTTAAGCGTCTTGGGGTTTTTCTCTGCATCTCTCTCCAGCTGACCTTAATAGTTTAACTTTCCCGGTTGTGTTCATTGTGCTATGTTCTGGTGGTGGTGACATTTGTATGATTGACCAGTGTCCACACACTGTGAATGCAGTGGACCACTAATGTGTCCAGATTTGTGCGCTCCAGTATTCGCCTAGAACATGCAGTTTGTTACGGGTGGTCTCCATTAATTTTAAATAGGACTGTATTAGAAACGACATGCATTTCTCTCTTTCTCACTCTTCAGCGCCACACTCACATAATGTCCTATCAGGAATTGGCCAGCCCATCCCCTGTTGTCTATGTACTTTGTAGTTTTAGCGTTTTTCAACAATATAATATACACATAACATTTTGCATGCATGACATGTTTAATAGCTACCCACAGATTTTCATTGATGTTCATGTCAGGGGACCATGAGGGCCATTCTAGATGCTTCAACTTGCATTTTGGGAAGTAGCTCATGGAGTATTTTGAGGTATGTTTTGGATCATTGTTATGATGTGGAAACCATCTTCTTTTCACCATCAGTTTTTCATGGACTATATTACACTTGCTAGCAGAATTTCCTGATATTTAAGTTTGATCTTCAATCCTGGACCATGCTCAGACATTTTAGGAACAGGGGCTCAAGGGGAAAGTAGGGATTAAACTTACATTTAATTTAAGGGATATTAATTTTACATTATATTGCAATCATTCTTATCAAGACAGTCTAATCATGTAAATCCAGGAGTTTAAGTGTTTTTCCCAAAGGCCTCCAAATCCACTAACATTACTGCCTATCCAGAGATTTGAACCTCAGTCACAGTGTTTCCTGAGCTATCGTCTGCCACACAACCCAAAAGACATAACAGATTCGCCCTCATGCTTTATCTTCATTCATTGCCATGTGCCTTTGTTTAGACCTGCCATGTGCATTTGTTTAGCTCTGCCCACTTGCCACACCCCACACTTGGTTTCAGTTTATATACAGTGCTGTTTGTGATCATGCCCAGCTGTTCCTCGTTCTGTCTGTGTATATCTACCCCTTGGATCCAACCTGTCCTTTGTCATGCATTGTGGTTGTTCTTCCCTAAATGAGTTTCTGTTTCTGACTCTTTCCCCATTTTTTTTTCTAAGTAAGTAAGTCTCTGTGTTTTGTTCTTTTAGTTTGACTTAGGTCCCAGTTTTAGTTGAAATCTCTAACTTAATAATTAAACAACAGTTTAATTTAGCATTTAACAATCTCTAAGATGTTCTGTGATCTTAGAGTTCCATATTTACTTCATCAGTCCACAGCACTTGTTTCCAAAGTAACTCTGGCTTATTTAGATGTTTTATTATTTAGAGTCAGGATTTATTACACTCTGGAACTGTCATCAGCTCCTAATGACAATTTTTGACCTGCCTAAATAGTCTGATTAGGCAATCAATTAAGGCCTAACCTAAAGTTTATTTCTAAGGTGTCCAAATTCTAAGGTGTCCAAAGCTTTGCACATGCACAATTACTATTTTTTTAATAAAATTTTTGATAAAATTTAAAGTAACGTTTGCAGGAAAATAATTTTAGATAGTTTGCTGCATTCAAAAATAAAAAAAAACCCAACAAAAAAGCAAAATATGTAATTTATGACTTCATTTTGGACCCTCCAACACTGGTGAACCTGATGTACCCACCTCTGGACTTTGTCCAGCAGTCCTCTGAAGAGGCGACTCATGTGCTCGGGTTTGGCAAACGAAACCACCACCCTGACCTTGGTGTTGGTGTGTAATGTCTGAATAATCCGGCTGACTGCAGATTGAAGTCTCTTGGTGTTGGTCACAGAATCAGGGAGGATTTCTTTGAAGGCCACACAGATTCCAGCCTGAAAAGCCTGAGACAAAAAGCTGTCCAAAGCTGACCGCCCATAATCTCCGTCTGTGGTGACCACTCCAACCCATGTCCATTTATTCTCTTGGAGAAGCTTGACCATAGCACTGGTCTGGTGCAAGTCACTAGGGACGGTCCGAGAGAAGGCTGGGAAACGGCTCTTATCACTCAGAATATCAGCTGTGGATGCGTAACTGACCTGTGTGGTGGACAGACAAACAAGTATGTTATTATTGTATTTCAAATTAGAATTGAAGAGCTCTACTATTTGGGGAAATCTGATAATAAGCACTTCTTTTTTAGCACAGTGTCATCTTATCAGGTACAAAACAACCATGTGTAAAATCATTAATCAAAAAATTTCCTGTGGAATCCCACAAGGTTTGATTTTAGGGCCATTGCTTTTCTATTTGAATGTTTCTACTAGGTAATATTATCAGGAAAGATGAGATACATTTTCACAACTATGCTGATGATACATAATTATACATTTTCTTCTCTAAATCAAGAGTCTGACAGGCTTACCAACTGTGTGTCACATATTTCTCAATGGATGTCTCAAAATATTTTTCTACAACTAAATCAATGAAAAATTAAAATACAGATTGAATTTTAGCACAGTATTATTATTGTTATTCACTTGCACATGTTTACAGTTTCATGTACTACTGTAGATTTCTCTCCTTCAGTTTCCAGTTTTGAAGTGTCGTCTTTTGCATTAAAAATCTGATTTTTTTTAGCAGACAGGAGTTTTGTCCTGTAACAGTGACAGCGTACCTGTGGAATTAGCTCCAAGTTTAGCTCTCTGGCCACTGCGATGGACATTTCAGAGTAATGTGCACCGATTACAGCTATGCTACGTTGGGTACATTCAGCCATGTTGGTAAGGTCCATTGTGGAAGAGCAGTCGTCCTGTGTGAAGTCTTCAGTGGCTCTCAGAGCAGTCGTAACATCTGAACATGTGTCATGGATCTTGTAGCCCAGGGTAACCCCCAGACGGGCCAGTAACGGAGAGTTATTCACTGTCACTATAGCGTGGATCATGGCCAGTGACTTGATCAGACCAGCTGTGCTGAAGCTGCAGCCAATCAGAGACAAAAGCAAAGATCAGTGAATAACTGTCCACAACACTCATCAAGCAATCTAACACAACATGTCTGCTCCATAAGCTAAAAAAATCTATCACGTGTGGCTTCTTTTTCACTTTTTTTTTTTCACATTTCACACTTCATTTTAAGGATCAGTATTTGAAATATTTTTGGAACTTTATCATATTTTAAGCATTACAGTATTGATTTAAGATTGCTTTAAAGACATTTTTGTTTATTTAAAAGCAATTACTTAAATCTTTAAATCAATGACGTATTTACTAAATGGACAAAAATACATCACCTAGCTAAAAACAATCGAAATAATAATAGGGACCTTTTTTTTTTATAGATAACTGTATGGCATAGTGTCTGAAACCACATAAACTGGTCTATTACTAAACTAGTTGATTACTTAACAATGTGACATGGTTTAAATGATGATGTGCATGATGCTAACTAGTGAGTTAAAATCACTTGTGTGCTACAATAGCCTTATAACTCCAGCTCTACACTGAAGAAACTTTGGACACCAAATATATCTTGGTTAAGCTAACGTTTGGAGTGAGAGAGAATATCACACCAAACTGTCACTTGAATAAGCTTCAGACATGAATCTGTGGTACTCACCTAATGCAAGTGGAATCTTGTGGCTGGGACAGGTGGGTGGGCTTCTCCACATCTTCGTGGATGGGGAAAAGTCCTCCAATGATAAAGTTTCCAGGGGCTGAAACTCCAGCTGGTCTGGTCTCTTTCGGGAGAACATCACTGGTCTGCTGTGTCACAGGCAGGAGCCTCAGGAGGATCAAAATCAACAGGTAACTCATTGCACCTACTCACATCTGCGCTCTACCCTCACTGTGCTCTATATAGTTTCACCTGTCTGTCTAACCTGCCTGATTCACCTGCCTGATTCACCTGCTGGAATGACTGCTTCTGTCCATGCAGCTTCACTTAACGCCTACTGCTTCTTCCTCTACACATGCCCTGAGGAGGCGTGAGGACACACAAAAACACACACACACACTCTGCTCATTCCGCCCCCATCATGTGACACACTCCTCTTCTTCACTGCTGACAGATAGCTGAATAGTATTAGCTTTATTTGGGCTGCCTTTAAGCTACAGCATTCCACTTATATCTGAATCATAAATTCGTTTTGGTATCTTTCTTCAGAAACATTACGCAATATTTAATTACTTTAGTGACGCAAACTCCAATTTTGATCAACATCACGGAACGTTCCAAGGTAGTCCGAATAATTTACACTGGCATGCCAAACAGGCTCTAGATGTTAACTGTAAGTGTGTGGTACAAAGTAGATGTTGCTTGAATTAATTTTTACAAAGCAAAAAATAGTCAACTAGTCATCACTACCACATCAAAAAAGTGTGAGTGTTTTGGACATCTGTGAAAAATATTTAGTTAGTTGGTTGGTTGCTAAAAGAGGTTGGTTCTAGCAGTTGATGTTGCGGTTTGAGGTGTAAGATTTGCACTGCAGAAGAGGTTTTTGTAGTATTTCAGTAAGTTTCAGCCTCAGGCACTCTGCACACAGACATACACAGACTGTCTGATGTAAACTGCACACTAAAATTACCACAGCTAACAGAATCTCACTTTTCATGGAGAATTAAAACTGGCTGTAGTCTATCACTGTCTAATAGCTAAATGGTAATAGCAAGCAGTTCTACTCACCAAATGAGCCTTTCAGAGAGAGGTATAGGGTTAGTCACTGAACCAGAAAATACTCATGAGATCCCATTTTAAAAGGCTGCATGTGAAACCATAGGAAGCAAGTAAACAAGATCTATAGATGCTTACATTATTAACAAAAGATCTGTTGTTCTCAACCATGTTAGGATTACTACAGGGTTAAGTTTAGAGTTAGGGGCAGGGATTAGGTCTGGGGTTGTGGGTAAGGTCAGGGTTAGGGGCAGGGATTAGGTGTTGGGTTTAGGTTAAGGTTAAGATTAGGGGCAGCGTTTAGGTTTTGGGTCGAGGTTAAGGTCAGAGTTGGGGCAGGGATTAGGTTTTGCGTGGAGGTTAAGGCTAGGGTCAGAGACAGGGATTAGATTTTGGGTTGAGGTTAAGGTTAGGGTTAGAGACGGGGATTAGGTTTTGGGTTTAGGTTAGGGCAAGCGTGTCAATGGTGTTGAATGTTCTCCATCTGCTTGACTGATCTGAGATCTGATCTCATGTGCAAAAATTCACACAATGCTCAAGTATTCACAAACTTTCAAGCAGCACTGTATTTTTAGTCATACATTTAATTTTGCCCCAGGTCCTTATTCTTAATGACCTTTTCAAGCTACACAAGTTTCCAACTCAATCAAGGTAAAATGTCTAAATCTGGGTTTATTCCTTATTAGAAATTATGAAATCCTAAATTTGATGTCATAATATGACTTTATCTTGTCAGCCAACTCTCAGTTTGCAGGCCATTTTGAACCCTTGCAAAGTTGCTTGATGTCCAGCATGACATGCACCTCACAGTCTGCGGGGCTTTGATTGCACTGATAAACTTTTCCGTTGACTTGAAGTACGTGTCTGGCTGGTGGTAGTAGAAGTCAAGTCATGCTTCATTTCTAATGTTTTGGGTGGATTTTACTGACATTTATATGTTTTATCTTTTCAAGTGCTTCTGCCTCCAGAAGCTGTAATACGTAGAAGAGCAGCGATCATCAGCGAACACTACAACATTTTTAAAAATATTGCCTGGATTGCCTGTCACAGAGAATACACAGTTGTATGCAAATGTTTGAACACCCATGGCCAAATTAAATGTTAACAAGTTAACATGTCCACTACAGAAAACAAAATTAAATAGGCATTTTCTGAAAGTTTTAGTGCACAATTTTTATTTATTTAATTTAGTTTGACATATTATTAAATCTAAAATGTGGCATAAATTTTGCACAGGCCACATTTTGTGTTTTTTCCCCCTGATATTTTTTCCCCTTTGTATATAACTGTATACAGTAGTGTGCAAGTGTTGTGCACTGAAGTCAATTGTTTAAAATCATTCATCTTGTTTTTTTTTTTAATAGAATATATACAAATCAACATTAATGCAGTAAAAGGAAAGCAAAAGCATAGGGAGTACAATTAGACACTGTAAATTTAAAAAAATAGCTATGTAAATTAGACATTTTTAATAATAAGCATATCTACAATATCTGCATATCTGACTTTACATCTACAAGGTGGACCAACAAGGTAGGAGTGTCTAAAGAGTAGACAGTGAGTGGACACAGTGTTTAAAATCTCCAGCAGTGCTGCTGTGTCAGATCCTCTCGTACCAGCACACACTTACACGCCACCACGTCAGTGTCACTGCAGTGCTGAGAATGATCCACCACCCAATAATACCTGCACTGTGGTGGTCCTATGGCGGTTCTGACCATTGAAGAACAGGATGAAAGTGGGCTAACAGTATGTATGTAGAAAAACAGATGGACTACAGTTGGTAATTAAAGAACTACAAAGTCAATCATTTATTTTAATAGAATGAACATAGTTAAGGTTTAGAATCACTCAAAGCAAAAGGATTTTAGTTTAAAGTCCAATTTAATTAAAAGCCCAGAATGTGTTTTCTAATCTTTGACTTTGAACCAATTCAGTAAGATGATCCATATTAAATGAATCACCAAATCACAGTTCAGTCACCTAAATATTCCTTAATAGACCCAATGCTATCACTTTAACTGCTGGTAGTAGTCTCGTAGAAATTTGGCAAGCAACACATCAAGAATCAGAAGCAGACCTAGTCATAGATTTGATTCTAGATGCCAGTGAGAAACTGTTAGTTTACTTGGTCTTCATATATATATATATATATATAATATATTATATATATATATATAATATAATATAATATATATATTATGCCAGAATGTACATACGGCCATTAACAACACATGTACACTGAAGTGAATACTTTGTATGCAGCAAAAATAAATATGCAGTTATATTATTATCCATTCTATGTTTCTGGTGGAGAAAGAGATGGAGTGGAGAAGGAGCTTAGCAGGTTGCTGGCAGTTGGGTGGGGCTGTAGTCGGGGTACAGATGACATGGATTAGTTTTTTACTAGGAACACAGCAGAACACAGCACAATGTGTTCAGATTGATGAATGTGTGTGCGGACTGTTCTTATAGCTGATCCAGTATCTAAAGCTACTATCCACACTGTGGTCTCTGTAATCTGTTACTTCATTTAGCCCCTAAACTGCAGGCTTATTATTCAGGTTAGCATCAGTATAGTTATTACACAATGCTAATGATAACTAGTTGAAAGTAGCTATCTAACATTCGGTTCTAACATTCAACATTTGAATTGCCACCTCTAGATTCATGCATTTAGATTAATGCATCCTGATACACTGATGTGTTTTTTACACTGTTAATGATAAATGAACAGTATGAGTTAGGGGACAGATACATGATGAAGTACCAGTCTCTAGTGCCCCTGTGTGGCTGTGTAGGTGTAGTGCAGTGGCAGTAGGTTGCAGAAGGGGGTAGGTGGGAAATTAGCTAGAGTAGGAAAGGTAAGAAGAGTAGGAAAGGTAAGAAGGTGTAGATAATAAAAGTGCCTACTTTCTTTTTTTTTGCTTCACATTCGGTTTAGATTCCACATGCACATGCTTAGTAGTTCTTGGCCTTTCATGTGTTTTTTCCTGGACCTCTTCTTAATCCCTTTATCTGTAAGGGTCTGTATATTGGTCTGTACTTCAGATCTGCAGACCTTATAGACATCTACGGACACACATTAGCTTTGTAGACCTTCATACTATATCACTTATAATAGTTATTGAATAATTGATAATTGCCCAGGATTCAGTTTTTTTTGAGCGTGTGTTGGTGAGCAAAACAAAACAATAGATGTTTATTTGTTTGTTGCTTCCTAATACATAATTTCTTAAAGTGTGTTTACATTAGTCAGATTACATTCAGATCCAAGCCCAGTTTTTTTTCTTCTGTCTGTTAAAAGCCTGGAGGTTTCTTGCCAGATATAGGCTCCATTTCAGCCTGGAGTTTATTGCCCAGACAAGAAAAGGTGAAATGTTTTATTGATTTAAAATGCAGAGACCAAAGGCAGGAAACGGAGCAAAGAAAGCACAGTAATTGCTTACAGACCACACTTATATGTGTGTGTGTGTGTGTGTGAGAGAGAGAGAGACAGATAGAAAGAATTAGCGGCATGTGTGTTGGAGCCGCTTTGCAGAAAGCAGGGGTGTAGCTAGAACGTTTAGAATGGGGAGGCCAGGTTACACCCTGATATTATATTGTGACGGCACACTGTTAGGAAAAAAAACTAAATAAAATGTAAAATGACATAAAATGTGGTACATTTGTTTTTCTCTGTACATAACTAATCTTATCCATTAATATCACATTAATTAAATATTACATTAACACAATTATAGTTAAACCAAAAGACAAAATTGATGCAATGCATTTCATTAATTCAAGAGGAAATCCTGTATTTGTATCAAGTAAATTAATGCACCATGTTTTTTTCAGTGCATGGTGTTAACTTAAAGAAAAAATGGAATGTAGACAGGAAGTTATTCATTTAGGCCCTCACTACATTGTTTTACGTTTTACATTGTTTTTTGAAGGTTAGGGTATGGTCTGCTGAGCGCTCTGATGTGTGAATCAAGTTGCTTTTTTAACCCTTTGTTACAATATGAAGGCTAAAAGCAGAGATATAACACAACCATAGTGAGTGGATTTTGGGTCTTTTTTGAGCTGGGTTACTTTGCTTGATCACAGCTGGATGAAATCAATCATGTCGCTATTTTAACCCTTTGTTGGAATATGAAGGCTAAAAGCAGAGCACTAATATCAGGATGTTGGGTAGTGTTCCAAACCAGATTAATCACTGATACTGACGTGACAGCTCAGTGACATCACGCTGACTAGTGAGGGCAGGGTCTGCTGACTGTTCTGATGTGTGGACCATGTCTGCAGCTCTTCTGAAGGCTAGAAGGCAGCTATATGCGGACTTTGGGTTCAAGGAATTAATTGCCAAAGTAAATAAATAAAGGGGAGTCTCTGAATTGTTCACAGTATTGTACATATGCGTCCATTATTGTAAGCAAAATTAAAGAAGCAAACTTGTGACACCAAACACATCTTGCTTGGTTGACTACATTTGGGGCAAATTGTGTAAATTTGATTTTTAAAAAATTCCTTTAACTCACTTGTCTGGCTGAGTTAACAGACTTTGTTAAATTTGCCAGTCCTGGAGCTGGCTGACCACAGTTTAAGTATTTTGTGTGTGTGTGTGTGTGTGTGTGTGTGTGTGTGTGTGTGTAAAGGTATAAAGCGTAGTCTCAGCCAGTGAGGCACCTGTGGAGAAAAGCCCCCAAGTGTGAGAAGTCACCGCACGCAGATGGTGAGAAAAAGGCACAGAGCTATTTGATTGGCTGGGACTGGGTGAACCCACTATATGGCCACCTCCAGAAGCTCCACCCCCTGCGCTGTGTTCAGGCCACGGCGCAGCGCCACCAACACACCGATTGTTCAGTAATGTGGTGTGAAAGCGGATTATCAGCGCTGAATACAGACACAGTGCAGAGATAGTGTGTGTGTTTCAGAGAAGAGGGTGTGTACTGTAAGAGTGAAAAGAACAGAGAGAATTATTGTTCTACACACACTCTACAGGGTCAGTGGGGTCAAAGAGTAAAGCTGAATGATAATGTGGGTGTGTATGTGGATGTGTGTGTGTGTTTGGAGTGGGTTTATGTGCTATATTAAAGTGGATTATAATATAATATTGTATCTATGTGAATGTGTGTGTGTAAGATGTGTGTGTGTTAATGAAGTGGAAATAAATCCAGGATAACTGCTTGTTTTTCTGAGGTATATGCATACAAACTAAACTAAACTTTTGGGTGTACTCTCTCTCTCTCTCCCTCTCTTTTTCACCCTTTTTGTCTTCTTTATCTCTCGTCACCACTTCTCTCCTTCTTTTTTACTTCCCTCTTGTTCCTCTCTGCCTTTTTGCCTTTTCTCCCTTCCTCTCTCTCTCACTATTCCCCTCTCTATTCTCTCTTTTATTCACTCTCTTTTCATTTCATTCATTCTCTCATTCTCTTTTTATCCTCCCCTCTTTCTCTCTCTCTCTCTCTCTCTCTCGCTCTCTCTCTCTCTCTTTCTCTTTGTATTTCTCACTGCCATTCTGTCTTTTCTCCCTCTCTTGCTTCCTCTTACTTTCTCTCTTCTTTTACTCCCCACCTCTCTGTCTCTCTCTCTTTCCCTCTCTTTTCTCTCTGTCTCTTTCATTCCCTCTCCCCTTCTCTCTCTTCCCTTTCCCTTTTATCTTTTTGCCTTCTCTCCCTCTAATTCTATTGGCTCTTTTGTGGAGGGAGGCCTTTCTATGGCCTACTGGTCCAGACATGGGTGCTGAATACTGATGTGGATTAATGACTATGAGCGGGAGTTCATACGCAGTTCCAGCTCCTTTACACACACATACACATGCTTGCATTTTCACAGACACTGACACATCACTTTTCACTTTCACTCAGCTGACACACCAGCCTGACTTCTAGGCATGAATGGAGAATTCATTATTTCAGTTTAACACGCAGGCGGTGTGAGCACTGAGGATAAAGACAATGGGCTGAAAATTTTCCATTAGTTGTGGTGATGCAGTTCACCACTTGTGCACTAGGGGGGGCTATTAGTCTTCCAGTTCGTGCTGAACTGTCTATGGTGGTAAATGTAATAGCATTGCATCATGCCATGTGCACTGCATGGCATCTGCTGCAGCTGAGACATCTGAGGATATTTATTGTGTGTAGACCAGCCTCTCTCACTTTACCTGCACTTTTTCTTCTGTGTAAGATGCTGGAGAGTATTTAATGAAGCTGTAAAAACAGGCACATGCCTCATTTTTGCCATAATAATGTTATCATAGTCAAAAATCACAAATGGTAAAAATGCCTATGGCAGTGAGTTAAAGTAAATGGTCTTAGAACAATTAAAGTGATAATTCAGCCAAAATCTGAAAGACATAATTTTCCCCTCAAAGTCATGAATGTGGTTGAATGTGAGCAAATAAAGCCAATTCTCTTCACTGGCAAAGGGCAGTCTGGTCTGACTGCTGCTTACGATTGTCCTGAGGTTGTTTCTTAGCTTTGCGCTAGAGATAACAAAATAGATAAATGTATGTGGCATAGCTAAAAACAGTAATTTCAGTCATCAGTGTCCATTTTATAGATAACAGTAAGTAATAAAGCAGGGAGGTAGGAAGTGGGGGTGACACATCCATTTCAGTATGGTTTAACAGCACCTACTAAATACAGTAACAAAATATTACAAAATAACAAAAGTATAGTACTCTACAATATTTTGAGCATAGCAAAGACCCATGTGTGCTGATTGTAGAGTGAAGTTTGTATTTTTTATCTTGTATTATTTATATTTAGTACTGTGCAGCAATTTTAGGCACTTATCTTCCCACCGCATATCTTCAGAATAAATGCACATAAATGCAAATTCAGTAAAAAGTAACAAGAATTTCTTATGTTGAAGTTTTTTGAAAGTAGTCGATGTCTTGTGAGTTCGAAAAAAGTTTGGCTCCAGATTACTCCTCTTTGCCTGCAGCCATGCAGAGGTTTGGAAATGGTTAACTGAACACACTGACATAAAATCAAATATATAATCAAAATCAGCGCATATTGTATTGATATTATTAGTATTTGTACTATTTGTGTTTCTCTGAACAAATAAATGCTTACTGCACAAATAAATAGCTTTTTAACTCTAAATTTCTCTTTTTCATGCAAGAGTGAAGTGAATCGCTTTCCTCATCTCGCTTTGGGGGCATGTCCATCCAGCGAGAGAGTACTAAGCTGCTTGTATGTTCACATCTGTATTGATTACTTTCTGGCACAGTGGTTTTCAACCTGTTGGCCATGGTGTTTAACCAAAAAAATAGTTTCTGTTGACTTTTATTGTTGGTTATTTGCAAAACTAAAACATTGATTGTTCTGACAAAATGCTAGTTAATAATATTGACATTTACAGTGCAGTTTACAAGTCAATGTAAAAAACGTCACTTTTCAGTTGTATGAAACTCATCCATCATGGATAAAAGGTTGAAAGGGTCTTTCAAAAGGAAATAGGCTGCACCATCAACAAGTGCAGTGGCCACTGTTTCTCAGACTGAAAAAAACAGACATAGGCAAAATGAAAATACAGCAGTAAATGTATAGCGCTGGGTTTCACGTGTGTTAGAACTGAAAATGAAAATGAATACCACTCTGCTGTTTGTGCAGGGGACTCTTCAAAAGAAGCTTTGAAACACAACAATTTACACCATTACTTGGAGACTAAACATAGCAAATACGTATCTAAACCTGTTAAATTGAGCCAGAACTCCGTTTGGGCTTCTCTTAAAGCTGCCAAACAAGACCAGCTCTCATTAAGTGAGTCAGAAACGAGCAGTCTGACTGGTTAAATCTTGTGAGTCTCTGAAGCTTTGGTGGTCATTTGTGAGGGCCATGAGTTGCAAAAGGTTGGGATCCTCTGCTCTAGCATGTTATAATATGTTCTGTTTCATGTAAATTATCAAAATAAACTGTTCAAACAACAAAAAATGGTGTACGTCACGTATATGAAAAAATTTCACCACCCCAACTGAAAACACCTTCCTGCCACCCTGAAATACAGTGTAAAACACTGTAAGTTTGCCCAATGCTAACTGTTTGGTTTAGGCTTGTATTACTTTAACCTCGTAGCACCAGTGCAAAACTAAAAAAGCACCAAACGTGTCCTGGCAGATTGACTACATTTGGGGCAAGGGAGTGGAAATTGTGGAAATTATATTCATTTTAGGATATAATATCTCAACAAGAGATCCTCACTTTGGGCTAAGTTAGGCTGCTTATCTGAGGAATCCAGCCTTGCGAAATACAATAATGTTAAGGGAACCCACAGACACAGCTCTTTTCTGTGGATTAGCTGTAGCACATCTGGCAGCCTAGCCCATTTCACAGCTGAGCATATTGTCAAGTTTAAATCCAGCTCAGCAGAAATGCATGCCTCGCTCCTTTCAACATGTGGGTCAAATTTTTCTCCAGTGCTCCAAACGAGCTTAATGGGCGTTCAGCTCTTGCTGTCTTTTATTGGAGCGAGCGTCATAGAGCCAAATGTTTTCAATAAACACTGTTTAACTCTTTTACATTTGCTCAGTCAGTTAACATTTGGCTTAATGAGCATGTTCGTTTATCTTGTTGCCAGGTCTTGCACTCACTGCCATTTATGACATGTATATGGGTATCATTGTAAAGCCAAACATGACACAGTAGCATGGGGAGATGATGAATGATGTGCGCAAATGTCTCCCCTTAAAAAAAAAAAAAGACTTTTCCAGTTTTTAGATTTGTTTTCTGTGTCACAGGATTCTTGACCAAATGTCAAGTGCACTGAGAATACTGCGTGTCTGTGTGTGTGTCTTCATTTGCTTGTCAGGGGTGTAATCTGCAGGAGGCCAGTGATTGGACTGTCTGTCTGTTCTGACCGCTCTGGGTAGATGAGGGCTTGCACAATGGGCCTGGCTTGACTTTGAAACAATAAACGCATGTAATGAAGTAAAAGAGAGAAGATTGAGTAACTGCCTCTTTATAAAGCTACAGCAATCACCCTCACCCAAAGCTACTTACAGAACCAGAACTCTGTAACCACAATCCATCCCTACATTACATTAACCCTTTCAAGTTTTGTCTCCAGTTGTCTCCAATGGTCTGGCAGTAGTACGTTCTTTTAGCACGTGCAGTGCTTCAGTTCTAGAATTTGCTTGTTCCACAGCATTGTCTAGACATCATCAGAAAAAAGTTAAGTTGACTTTACATGGTGAAAGTTTCATGAAACTAAAGTGCATTTGATAAAAAAACCTCTTGCAAGTCGTTTGAAATGCTGCAACAGTTGCAAGCATCACATTTAAGTTTTGGGAACAATATTGCGGGATACCAAATTGTGAACCCAGCATTGTCAATTGACTCAGACTGAGTGTATCATTAAGCCCCCAATAAATATAATACACAGGGTATCAATATAATACAAAGGGTATCAAAAAAAAATAGACAACCTCAGTGTATAAACTCAATGTACAGGGCATTTACAACAGTTTAGATCAGGTGGGATATGAATGCAGCAGGTGGAAATATGCAGAGTTCTATTAAGGCTGCATTCAGATGGTTCAAACACATATTTTTGCGGAATATGCCCCACCACTGGAACATGGCCTAAAGAATAGATTAATGGATGCTCTTACACACACCATACTAGCAATATGGGTGAAATCGACCTTGACAACTGTGCTATGCAAAAGAATGCACAGATATGAAAGAAATGTCCTGTTTAAAGCCAGTAATTGAGTGTTGATGCATGAAATAACTCAAACAGCTGAGTCAATTGGTGCTTGCTTTCCTGTTCTTATAATGTGCTAATGAGCTGGTTGAAACAGACTCCCACTGAAACCCACAAAATCCAAACACAGCCCGGAAATTAGCAATTTACCAGGTTTTTTCCTGCCTCCACCCTCACTCACACTCCTCAATCTCTCCCTTATTTTAAATGTGTCCATATAACCTTCATATGACTTTAGAGACCCTGTGCTGGATGTCAGAATCTATCAGAACTTTCGGAGCAATGAAAATTGGGTTAGCTTTAATACTGTGGCAATGTGGTCTCTGTGGGGTGGTGGGGGTAGTGGTGTAAAAATCAGCTGGGCCAAAAACTGGACTAGAGGAATGTCAAAAGACAATAGAGATAACTCCCATTTGCTCTCAAAGTCATTAATCATTTGCAAAAGTCTGTGACAGGGCCACAAGAGTGCCATATGAGTGCAGACACAGTGCAAAATGTGCCCAAAATGCACCTACATGTTTTATTTAGTTTTGGAAATAAATGTATGGATATTTTTAAAATACATAGATTTTTTTACTTTATAATAATCTAAGCAGCTGTCTGAGGATCTGAAAATGAAGCTTATTTATATCTATATATCTATATTTATATCTATTATTTAACCCTCATATGATAGCGAACCACCTGTAGGAATGTTTAGCTGACACAGTAGTGGTGGTGCAGCATTCTTCTGTCCAGCTTTCCTTGCACAAACATAAGCAAACTGCATGGAAAATCATCATAAGGAAACCTGACTTGCATTAAACCTAATGAAACAAGCAAATTCTGGATGCAACTGTGACACAGTCAAGAAACTGAAACTAAAAAGAGTCTGGCTTCTACAACAGGACAAGGATCCAAAACAGACCTAAAATCCACCATTAACTACTTCATGAAATGCAAGCTGAAGCTTTTGGATTCGCCTCACAGTCCCCTGACTTGAATATTATAGAATACCTGTGGGTAGATCTTAAACATGCTGTGCATGCAAGATTCCAAGAATACTGCAGAACTAAAGGCATTCTGCAAGGAACAGTGGGTTTTTTCTATGTTTTGTGTTAATAAAATCTAAATGTTACTGCATAATAACATTGGAAGACAATTTTTTTTCTATTATTTTGCTGCAGAGGTTGTGTTTACTTCTTTGCACTTCAAAATATGTAATTTGGCCAAACATTTGCATATAGCCCTCAGTTACACTGTATACTTATGTCATAACATAATGAAATATGCACATTCAATGAGGTGGGTCCAGTGTTTTGATGGGTGCTGTATATATTGTCCAGTCAGAGCTCTGGTGGCTGAGCCCTGTGACTAAAATCATTACGTTATGAGCTACATCCCCTTTAGTATAATAAAAGTGGGTGGGCATATGTTTTCACATGTGCAGAAGCATGCAGGTTTACATGTCGTCCTGCACGTGCTGTAGTGTTCCCTGCAGTGACGTAAAGCACTTGGATCTTCTCCCACACTCCTCCTCTGAGCTGATAAACATCAGTGTGTGTAATCGATGGCTCTCTGCGGCTCACATCCGCACCTAGCCCGATCTGTCAGAGCGCCTCGGAGGGACATAGTGTGTTCCTGGAACACAATGTGGGGGTTTGACCTGGAGAAGGGGAAACATGCATTAGCTTTACTCCAGAGATCAATGCAAGGGGTTTGACCAGGCTGGACTTTGTCTGATAGAGAGCTGTCATGACTGACCTTCACATCAATGTCCAATTTCCCACATTATCATTAGTGCAACCGGTTCACTTTCTGTCTGTTTTCAATAACAAAGGATTAAAACAATAGAAAGGCTGGAAATCAAATTTACCAATGTCCCCTCGTACCCCAAATGTACTCAATAAGCCAGATTTTGTTTAGTTTTGCACTGGAGCTATGACGCTAATGTAGGAAACAAGCTTAAAGCTTATACCCCACCAATTAACACTCTGAAAGCGGCATGCTTAAATCGTCACACTTACTTCCAATCGAGAAAACGATTTGCTTATGCGGTTTGTGACAGTATGTTACATACTATTATCTATATAAATGGACAATTAAACTTTTGTTTTTAAAGGGGAATTCCACAATTTTATTTAATAATCATAATCTGAGATGTAAAAGTCATTCAGTGTGATTTAATGTGCACAAATATACTGACTTGGACTTTTTTTTACAGTGGAGGTAATAGGAACCAGGGGTTGCAGTGTCTTCAACACAAATATAAAAGCCATTTATTTACTATCGACGTGAAGCTTCACGTGCCATCTATTTTAAATGTAATATTAACAATGGGAATAAAGTGATAAATCTGAAGAAAATAAGTTTTCTTTGGGGACTATTTCATTTCATTACACCCTGCATGTGCCTCTCCACCAATGGATTTTAAAATAGATGATTTAGGCCAAAATCTTCTCTCAAAACTTTTGTAGAACAGTGGCATAGGATACTGGAAAAATATTCATGACCATTTCATGTAACAGCATTTTGTGAGGGAGCTTTTAGAGGCATTAAGCGGTTCAGGCGCATGGTTCCTATCGCCAGAACTGAACAATTCTTACTCAGTAAGCTTCTCTAGAATGGAGCATTTCACATCAAACCATTCTTAATGACTTGATTTATGCAATGAACCTTTGTTCATTTTGGTTTGAGTCAAGTGTGTGATGATTTTGCCATTCAATTTGCACTATGCTAATTGGTGGAGTATAAGCTCCCATTACGTATTACCTATATTAGCCTTGTAACATGTAAGTGGACTAAAGAAGCAAACTGCAAACACCAAACATTTCTTGGCTGATCAGTTACATTTGGGCAAGCACATAATTTTTGGCTGAAGCATCACAATAAATTTTGTTACTGGCTTTGCACTTTAGCACCACTGAGGGATCAGAGATGGAAGGCTTGCCAGAGAAAGTGCTAAGGACACAACAACTTGCAATTAAGCACACTCTGTCCACACTCTGTCTTTCATGCAGCAAAAATGTCATTTAATTCTCTTGGGAGGATTGCTGATTGTATATGTGAGATCCGAGGCAGTAAAATGTTGCACATGAAATGCACGTGAGAGAACCCCAGTTAGCAAAATTTGTCTGGACCACATACTTAGCTTTGTTCTTGCCCAGTATATGGCCAAACTACATTGTTGGTCCACAGCATTCATGCTAGAATTGGCCGACAAATGTAGACACGAGGCAGAACCAGATGAAGTTGTCTGGCATCTGATCATATTCTGGCCCACATGCGTAACACTTACCCCATTATCAATCATGTAGGAAAGCCAGAATTGGCCCAAAACTGCCTGTTATCTGGGAATAGGGACAATTGGAAAGATGACAAGTAAGACCTGGGGCCTTGGGGCCGGAAGTCCTGCCAAGACTTTTCATACTGAAAAACATTTATTTGTGTCAAAACATAATGACCACACTGGGCTTTCCCTTATAAGAAATAAGCCGCTGGTACAACCAATTTGGAAGCATTTCTAGAGAATTCTTTCATTAAAACTGTTAAAGATCAGTTAAAGATCAGTAAGAAATGAATACACAAAGCTTTGTCTTAAATGTGACATGAACATGACAGTCGGTAGAACAAAAAAATGAATGCTAACTAAGCAAGTCAAGGGCCTATCAACGCTTTTCATTGCCCACCGGCTTGGACATGTCCTTATCCTCATTAAGTAGCTTTTACATTCTTTTCAGTGCCACCTGTTTTTGCAGTTCTTGCTGCTGCTGTCGATATTTAGATGATTCATGTTTAGGAATTGTGAAAAAATGAACTGTAGAGCACAGGCTATTGTGTTAGCAACCACATCGTCGTGCAGAATTTTCAAAGCTAATCACTCGAGGCTGATGCTAACTTCTTATTGGAGTTTCCTTTCCACTTAAATATTGCAGCAATTACAGGCTAGCACCCATACAGACATCTGAATGTACAACTTTGTTTCCAAAAAAGTTGGGATGTTGTGCAAAATGTAAACATAAACAGTGCAAATTATTTAATTTGAAAATAGTACAAAGACATCAAATCAAATTTTGAAACACAAATGTTGAGAATTTAAAATACAAGCCCATTTTGGATTTGATTCTGGCAACACATTCCAAAAAAGTTGGGACGGGGCAACAAAAGACAGATAAAGTTGTGTAATACTAAAAAAAAACAACCAAACAAAAGAAAAAAAAACACCTAGTGGAACATCTCACAACTAGTAGGTTAATTAGCTTAGCTTAGTTTATTTATATAATGCTTTTTACAACAGGTGTTGTCACAAAGCAGCTTTACAAGGAAATCAGTGATAATTGGCAACAGTAACATGATGGCATTCTGTATTTTGCAGTATTCTTTTTAAGCTTAAGTCATCTTCAAAGTTCTTTGACTTACAGATTAAAAAATATGTAGATATTATCATATACGTAGACATTTACGCAATTCTATATTTTATTAATGTATTTTGTTTAGACTTTATTTATTTGTCCTGTATCATGTCAGAATGGTGACACATCTAGAAGCCCATGATGACTTCAGCAAGAGGCCTTTTTATGATAGAGTCTACGGAGGAAGCTGTGTGTTGTGCTTTGTTCTGAGAGTATGTGTTGTGAGTTGAAGGAGTTATATTGTCTGAGTCTCGGCCCGTATCACTCAGGAAAGCACAGATAAGCTTCAAAGTGCTGCTATCAGCCAGGAGACTGCAGCAAAATACAAAACAGCCCGCAGTACATACAGACACACACTGAGGGGCTTCGCATACAGTCGCATGCCAGCACACACATGAAACACTTTGCTATTCAACCTGAAAGGAAACAGTTCTGGTTAAAGAGATAGTTTGGCCCAAAAATTAACACCGTTTACCCTCATTCTCCAAATGTATTCGATCAACCGAATCATGTTTGCTGTCTCACGTTTGCTTTATTAGTTTTGCACTGGAGCTACAAGGCTAATGTAGCTAACATGTACTGGAAAATACAATACACACCACCAATTAGCATCTACTTGTATGCTTAAATCATCACTTAACCAGATTTAACTTAGCTACAAACAGAAATAATGTTATTTATGAAACATATTTGGGTCACAATGCTGATTTCATTAAATAAAAAATAAGAAGATACATAAAAAGAAATTGCTTAATAACTAAATTACATCTTTTCTTTAAATGGAAACACATTTAGATAAATACTGTTGTTGATCAGTCTCACATTTATGTTCTTACTACAAATGACCTAAAACATTTTAAAGGTCATTTAAAACACTAAAAGTTTTTTTCAAAGCCAAACAAATGTACTTTTATATGGAAACATAAGTTAGGGAAACAGCAAAAGGAAAAAAAAAATGTGGGAAACCTAATCCAGGCGTCCATCTGGATTCATCTGGAATCACAGAAAAGCAAAGTAAATATCATCTTTTGATATTCAGTATTTTCTGCATGTCTTTACTTTCACGCTCATAACTAATATATTTTAAATTACACTTTTAAAAACATTTCATATTTAAATATATTAGTTGTTGTCTGTCAAAATAATAGATAATTGCAGAAACTCCCAATCTTAAATAGGGTTGCTTATGTGGTGGTGGCTTCCATCTTAAAACAGTAGTAACAGCCATCTTACAGCCTGAAGTTATATATACAAATGTGTCAGTGTGGGATTTGAAGCATAACACCAATATCCACTACAATCACAAAGAAAGCCCAGCAGAACATATGCTTCCTGTGGCAGCTGAAGAAGTTCAATCTGCTGCAAGAACTTTCACAAATGGCAGCACATTGTCAGGTGTTTAGAAAAGACCACTGGTGTTAATTTTCCCACCTTGATTGATCTGCACACCTCCAGAACAGGGAACCATGCAGAGAATTTCATTGCTGATCCATCAAACAGCTGCTGTGCTCTGCACATTAATTAATTTTTTTTATCAAATGTATATTTGTGATTGATGTTTGCTTGTGTGCACGACAGTATGTAGGCATGGAAGGGCTAAAAGTGTGGTAGAACTCAAATATAGATGTCTGTATTACTGTAGCAATTACTGCAAAGGTGTAGTAGAACTCAAGTATAAAGGTCTGTGTCACTGTACAGGCATGGTAGAACTACTTATGGATGTCTATGTTATTATATATGTGTGGCAGAATTCAGGTATAGATGTCTATGTCACTAAATAGGTGTGGTAGAAGCTTGTAGAGGTGTAGTTGTGTGTGCAATAAATACATTATATGTAGTAAAAAAAAAGTTACCTATGGTAAGAGAAAAACGTTCCATTAACCAATGATACCCTTCATTTGTTTTAATAAAATAATTATAATTAAGGTATAGGGTCACTCAAAGTAAAAAGGATTTAGGTCTAAACTCAAAGTCAGTTCAAAGTCTGAAATGGCTGTTGAACTTAATTCAGTAGAATGATCCGTATATTTACTAGGCCGATTTCAAATATTTACATAGCTTCTGAAATACCTGGCTTGCACTTCCACGGAAGTGTGGAAGGAGTGGCCATGCTTATGGTAGGAGACACATTTCTTGAAAGTAAGTCAATGTTGTTAGCTTATTGAGGTGCTGATCTGTTGCTCATGCTTTACTGTGTTGGGCCATAAAGTTAAGATATGTGGTTAGAAGTGACTTGCCTGCTTCTCGGCCTTATCAGTTAGCACTGAGTGGCGATTCTCCCTTGCTACCTGTTTGGAGTAGCTTTAACTGAAAAGTAAGGAAATCAAACATTACTTGGAATATTTCAAAAGAGGGCAATGTGTCCCCAAACCTCTGATGGGTATTGTTTGTGGAGCATTAACAGTAATTCTTTATTGTTCTTCTTTATTGTCACTGATCTTTCTTGCAATGTTTTCCGCATCTTATTCTATTCCAACAGCACAATATTTCAAATATTTGAAACTTTAGATGCTAAACATGTCTTGGCTGATTGACTACATTTGGGGTAAAGGGAGAACTATGTTTAAGTCTGATTTTTTCACCAAACTATTGCCTTAGAAGCTGGGAGACCAAGCTAATGAGGGCAGATACAAAAAGGTGTGTTTTTGTGTATCTGGCTGGGATTCTCTCAGTAAAAGCGGGTCATCTCCCCTTTAAACTGATCCGTGACCCTTTAACAGCTCAGTGTGAACAGGGGACCACTGACAATCAGCTCTAATGCTGTGTTTGAGGCTAATGAACAAAGAGAATAAAAACAAAATCAGGCTCCATTGAGGGGAGAGAGGGAGAGATAAACGGAGAGTGATCGCTCGGATCACACACACCTCTGGGACCATGCGGGCTTATTGAATTTAAACGCACACCCCCCGTCACTGCAGCAAGCATGTCTGCAGTGGGCCTCTCAACTCAAGTGGGTTTCTGTCCCAACACATCACATCAAATTAACTCTTCACAAACGGAGGAAGTGGAAAAGTAAGGAAAAACACAAAAATGAGCATGGTCCTTCAGTACATCACTGAGAACTTAGCGGATCAAAACTCATCATATTAAAGATTAAGATGGTTGATTGTGAAGAAAACAACATCACACGTGTAGATATTTGTAGTAATAGCGACTGTAGTCAGGCTTCCATCCAGCTGTTGACAAAATTCAAGCAAATGTTGCAAAAACATGATGTAAATTTGCCTCCAACTCTCTACATCATGTTTAGAAAAACCCTTGTGAGTTTACAGGCAAATCTTTAATGCTGAGGAACTTCTCTTTGTTGTTTTGTTTACTTTTATGGCTTCATTTGACATCAAATAGTGGCTCAAGAAATGTCCATTAATTAGTGTCAAGCATTATGTCATTATGGACCTGTATACACCTAGAATTAACATGTGTTTTTGATGTTTGGGTTCATGAAAGGCCAGATGTAAACACCTCCAGAACACACTGTGAGCAGATAACGATTGGAATACACAAACCACATTAGGAGCTGGTCAGAGATGGATCTTGGTCGCATTTAACACAAGTGTAAACGGAATGTGCAGTAATGAAAGTAATATGTCCTGATTAGCAGGTGAGAGAATCAACAATGAAACAATAGATTGAGTATATATGAGGCTCAAGTTAGCACCAAACCAGGTGCTTTCATGCACTCCAGGTTCATGAAAGTGCCCAAGCTGAGTTTGTCCACTTATATCATGAAGGAAAAAATTTAAACAAAACTAAAACGGAAACATAACATGTTGATGTGCTTTTTACCTGGAAAAAGTGCAATCGCTTCTCATCTGATCTCACAGGGGATGCATTTTATTGAAAAGTGTAAATGGAATCCAAATATTCAGATACGACTCGGACATTAAACACATGTTAATGCAAGTGTAAAGAGGCTCTGTATCTAATATCACCACAGGGTTGTGACCAAAATTTTAGTGAGGTCCATTTTGCAGAAAATTACCTACATGACACAGTGAATAAACTAACTGCCAAATATGTGTATTTTATCAACTGCCAATTTCTCCTTTAATTTTTTTTTATCAATTCATTGTTACTCTTTTTACCTATCCATAATTGTTATGTACCTTTTCCTCATTTGTTCATTTCTTATCCCTCAATTTTTCCATAAACTGCTATTACTATTACTATTACTATTACTATAATTTTGCTTCTCAGCCCTCTTTTTACTGAAAAGTATGCAGTAAAAATACACTGTAAAATGCTGTCCCTACCAAACCCCAGCTAATGGGAAGGAAGGTACTCATACAGTTAACCAGACACAATACAGCATATTGTACCTGTTGATTCCTTAATAATAGTACATGATACTTTGCCATCAATATGCTAGTTATCATGCTACTAGTAGTCATATTATATTGTAAGTATGAAAAACAACAACTTTCAGTAATCATTAATTTCTCTTTTGATAGCTAGCCAAACTGATTGTAGCCTAAAATGATGATACATGATAATTTAACCAGCGACATTGCAAATAATTCCAAATAAAAAAAAAAGAATCATGAGGTTTGCAGTTTATAAGCATACATAAGTTGATTGCATTTAGTAACTCTCATATTTATATGATATAGCCTATGGTATGTGTGCTGTACACTCAGGCAATTAAATCTGTGGCCTAACGACAGCTGTTCTGGTGTCAGCAGACAACCAGTCACTGCTGATTGGATGGTCTCATTACTGTTTCCACACTGAATCTCATGAAACTGAATGCCTTTCCAAAACTACTGAGGTACAGATCTCAGTGTCTTCTGTTTTTTGTTCAAATAAGATAAAGGTATTTGGTAATTTCTTTGTTAGTCCGCTGCTAATTGCCACCTTTGTGGCTACTGCCAGGCAGGAGATCATACATATCATCATGCTTTCTTTTTTTTTAATCTGTAAAAATGATCCCCATCAAGTGTCAAAATGTGCATGAAATATGATAATAGTAGATAATTCACTTACATACTCAGAATACATGTCCTTCACCCAGTTTTGACTGAGTTCTCTTTGAATGTTCTTTCATCTAATCTAATCTTCCCTGCATTTCTGGAATAAAAGAGTTTGGTGTAGCATGTAGTGTGTTGTGATGTCATGAAAAAACAATGCATTTACATATATCCTCATAAGCAGCCTGCAGCAGTTTAGCTTGGCCTACTAATGCTGAAGTTATAAGGAGCGTTTTAGCCTCAACTGCTTTTTGAATAATACAAAATACAAAGCAGCCAGTCAGAACATAGCTCATTTACATATATCGGTAAAGGCATAGTAACAAAATGATAAAGGGAGGTTGGAGAATGGCCAGGTGAAATTGAACGATGTTTTTAGCAGATGGTAGATAGTAGATAGATAAATTAGACAAGAAACGCTAACTGCTAAATGCTTAGTTATTGTTAATTCCCTAAGTCAGAGGTAATGATGTCAGCAGTTAGCGCAAATGCTCCTTTTACATAATGTGTCTGCTAGAGATGATTTCATTTTGATGTAACGGTGGCTCGTCTCCCAGACTCATATATTTCTGTGGAACAACAAGCTGTGGGAATGCCTCATGGGTGAAATCTAATAAAACCCATAGATTAGATGTGATAGATGTTACAGTACTACAAATTAATCTAATTTAAGATCGCAGTGTCAGTCTTATGTTTTAGAGATGATGCAACAACAAAATGGATTGTACTGCTGTGCACCTGCCATCTTTATATCACACTTTTTCTCAATTTTAAGTGAACTCCCACCATTAGTGACCATTAGATGCTGCAAAGAAGACGTAACACGTCAGATTTCCTTAGAGAGAGATTTTAATGTGTCTGATTAAATCAGGGCCTATCCAAACATCAACAGTTTTACCATCAGTTCAGTTACAAATGCCTGTGCATCAGTCTGAATAGTCTCCATCAGAGAATAATTCATGTTCTTACTGTATTGCTTATAACATTTATCAAATTAAACAAGCGTTCTGTTTTTCCCTCCAGAGCACAATCTGCAAAAATGGCTCATTCACAAGCTGGACTCCAAGTCAATTTGAGCAATGAAAATAAAAGCAGAAACAACTGTGACTGTGAACGAAATGGATCTTAATCTGTGTGGTAGGGTACTATTAAGCTTAAGGAGAGAAGACAAGAATTCAGGCACTTTTGTTTTTTTAAGGTGAAAACAGGAGTTCATAACCTTTTCCATCTCAAAACCTACCTGTTTATAACATGTTGTATGGTTAAGTGTCCACACAAGTGGTTAGTAGGGACCAAACTAAAGAAAACAAACCAAACTAAAGAAAAGTTTAACACACAGAGGTAGTACCTAAGGAACCATCTGGCTAGCTAACTGTCTGCATGGTGAGTGGCTGCATGGTCTCTGATGTTTAATTACTCCTGCATTGTTTTTATTTGTACATCTCTATTATTATGTATATTGCTTAGCGATCTTACAAATTTTTAAGTTAATCATTTTTCACTGTTGTTGTTATGACATAAAATGTTGTTATTGGCCAACTACAAACCACTGCCTCCCTCTGAGCATGGGCCTGCGGACCACTAGAGGTTGCTGCTGCATTCACATGTTTGTGTTTGACAGACGAAGGCAAACCAGATATTCCGAGTCTGCCGTTGCCAGCAGCAATGGTCCGCAGACTGCAGCAGTGAGTGGAACACTCCATGAAAAGTTCAGTTTTCACAACTTTTGCCTTCGACCGCAGCAGTGGAATAAACCCGATGTTGATTTTTTGGGATTCATGGATGCCAAACATCTCATTGTTGAATTAACGATGAACCCGGTATTGTACGACAAAAATAAAAGAATGCAGAGTACATTCTCGCTTTTTTCCACCTTAAATAAACAATCTACACTGCAAAATCTCTTCTCCGATAATCATCCATTTTCGGCTTGGTCACCATGCCAACGTTTGCATGGCTTCATGCTGCTGTCGGCTGAGCAGCTCTATCAGCTGCAGAATTACTTTTTTTTCAATGCAAACATGTGAACACAGCACAGTCCACTTGTGGTCCATGGCCCAGTGGTTGAAAAACCCTGATGTAAAACAAATCAAGGTCTAGATATTAGTGCTGCAAAGAACAGTATTCTTATGCAAATGATAAAAGATGCCATTGGTTTGGAAGGTTCCACGCTATAAAGTAACTATCATGATGAAGCATGATGAGCTTCCTAAAGTTCTCAGGCAGAACATTATTAAGAAATACAACAACATAAAATGCTACAGAAGCCAAACACCTTAAACATCCTTGTCAGTACAAATGGTTTGATAATGTACAAGTGGAAAATTCATGGGACCACAACTAATCGCCCCAGACAAGTACACCATGCAAGATTTCACAGTGCATTCTCTAATGATAAAGAAGGTAAGAGAGAAGCCAGCAGTCACTGTGTCTCCAAGAACGCACCTGCAATCTGCATTATTAGATTACTGCAGTCTTATCACTGTAAATGTAAATCAATTTCTTTACAGTACAGTGTTTGAATCGTAAAACTGAATTCTTCCGTAATTTTGGGGACAATACAATTTCCAACAATGCACACTTGTAATTTCTAGTGAACTGAATAGATCACTACATCAGGTTAATGTGTACATAAACACATAATACATGGACCTTTGTAAAAGGAACAGCATAAACTGTTAGGGGTGTACCTGGAACAAATAAAAAATAAAATAGGGTTACTGTCAAGACATTACATAAAAAGTGATGTGTAATTTTTTCTCTGTACAAAACTAAGTCTGTCCATCATTAGATGGAATCTTATATATTCAACTGTAAAGAGTAAGCAGTTAGCATGACAAACACAGATCAGCACTGCTGAAGAGACCCAGCACACTCATCTACGCGTTTGCTCTGTAAATTAGCCTATCACAGCAAGATACACTAATTTTTAAATGCAGCAGCATCATCAACCCTGATTTTCATCGTAATATGTTTGACTGACTGTCTTGCTTTCCGTAATTGAGGTGGCCAGAAGGGTGGCCAGAAGGGTGGCTGTGCCTCATGCTAGGACGGCACTGGCCACCCATAGCCACTCCTTGGGTACGCCTCTGTTAACTGTTAACATGACCCCTGTTCGTAAGCTCCTCCCATAATGCTAGCCAACTTCATGTCATAAATTCACTTTAAGAAGCTCAACTAAGTGATAACTCAGATAACCCAAATTCCAATGTTTCCACTTCCTCTGATCTGAGAACAGATTTATCTGTTTACACTGAAGAGTTTCCAGAGTGTTTTAATCACACTTCAGGCTGTTTAAAAAGAAGCCAAATTGGAGAGTGCATCAGCTTGACTGGTGTCTACGGTCTGCAGAGTGTGATCAGTAAACAAGAACTCTGCATGTTTCTTTTGGGCTGGAACCGAGTGTTAATAAAATCTAGAGAGTTTCGTCCTGATGAGGTTTAAGTTCATCAGTGTCGTGTCAACAGCTCCAGTTAAACAGTGCAACAGAAGGGCAGAAAACATACATCTGCAGGGATTAGGGCTGAGAGAAAGAACTGGCAGCTACTCTGGAGAAGAGAAATACATTTAAAAGTTTGGAACCACTTGGCTGAATTGATGTTTTTCAGAGTCTTAAAGACATTTGGATCCAAATGCTTTTACTTGAATTCCTAAAAGTAGTTACCGAGGCAAATATTAATAGTGAGGTTGATAAATTATTCAGTGACTATGATGAATCATTCTGTTCCTGCTATAAATTACTTATTAATTACTCAGCGTTATTTTGTAACTACCATAGGCTATTCTGTAACTACTATCAATTATTATTCAGTAGATACTAAGAATTAATCGTTATCTACCGTACACTATTCAGTACCTACTATGATTTTTTAATAACTATTATGAATTATTCACTAAATACTATAAATTATTCAGTAACTGCTGTTAATTATTCATGAACTATTATGAATTAATCACTAAGTTAATTAAACACTATTAATTATTCAAAAACAACTATGAATTATGCAACATCTTCCATAGATTATTCATTGAGTACTATAAATTATTCAGGAACTACTATAAATTAGTTAGTAAATATTAATAATTATTGAAAAAATACTCTAAATTATTCAGAAGCAGTCTGTGCTTCAGTGCAGCTGAACACATCTTATCACAAGTCCATCTAAAGGCTACAGGAACATTGTCTAGAAAAGATCAGACTGATCCTGTTCTGATGCTTTCAGTGATATGAGGCCTAGAAGTGACTTTCTCACACTCTGCTCCAAAGCAACAGCTGTTCTGCTGTGATCTCTGCCTATGCTCTGTATAACTATAGGCGTATATAGCACCTCCATTACTGTCCCAGTGGAGATGTAGGAGGGAATGGACAGTGTGATAGTTAACCCAGTAGTGCAGGAACGGGTCACTTGTGTGTGTATAAACCATTTGTTAATGCATTTAGACTCATATATAAACAACTCTCACAGGCAATGTGCTGATACATTGACCTTATAAGGAAAGAGTGCTGTGGCTGGAGGGTCAAACAGAGGGTCTATCAAAGCTGCAGCCAAAACAGAATCTAAATCAGAGATTTTATTTAGAATGTTTTCTTTTAGCTCCACTTCACACAATATATTATCTGTGGAATTGAATATATTTACTGAGTGAATTTCAGTTTGCTAGTAAAATAGAATTTTGTTATAAAGAGAATTTCACTTCAGTCTGTTCGAAGCTGAATATCTTTCATTGAGGTGACTGATTGGAAATGACAAATGTAAAATTTGAACACTTTCTGTGTCCATTTTGGAGCACATACGTTTGTTTCTAAAGATTCTGGTGGGGAGAAGTGATTTTCAGTGAAGAGAAATAGGATTTTGGAGCTGTCAGTCTTTTGGACACTTATGTATCAGTGGGGTAGCAGATTCCTTGGTTCCTCTCAAGGTTTCTTCCTCTTGCTTTTAGGGAGTTTTTCCTTGCCATTGTCACCTTTGGCTTGCTCATGGGGCCTTGGAATTTTCTGTAAAGCTGCTTTGTGACAACAGCTGTAGCCTCCTGAAAAACGCAAAGTAATCCTCTATAGATCTATGATCAATGTAGCTTATTGCCTGCAATTGTATTTCTGTTAAAGTATAGACTAGAAAACTGGTGTATTGTTTATAAGCTGTTACCTCACTGCAGAGGACCCTTTTTCAGTACTATATAGAAGCTTTTGTGCCAAGAGTGGTCAATCCCAGGCCAGACACACATGCACACATACACCTACACACACACTTTTATATATAATGTACATATGTATATGTTTTCAATAATATACACAGTGTGTTTCAGATACAATGATTCTGATACAATGCTAATACTCTACAATTTCAAAAGTTTCAAATAATTAGTAGTGAAGAAAGAAAAAAATTGGATGGGTTCAGCTATTCATTATAAAATGATTGAGAGATAAGAAGAATGAAGTTATAAGAATAACTATAATTAAAATGATAATGCATAAGTTGGTGATCAAACCAAACATTTTATGATATTACTGTAAAATATAGAATAAGAAATTACTGTTAAGTATTAATCATTAAACAAGTTCTTGTTGTTCCTAAAGTAACTTAATTGCTGAATAAAACATCTACAAATATGCTTTGTTGTCTATTGTAAAGCTATTTAAGAACTATTTTCCACATTGCAACAGTTAATAGTTCCAAAAAAGTTCCAAACTTTTTAAACAGTATTTGTATATAAATGTGATGCTAAATAGCCTACCTAACTATAATACCAATGTATGTAGCATGAAAGTAGTATAATCAGCTCAGTCACTTTAACCCCTTGAACAGCCAAGACCCACCAGCAGGCCCAAAGTTTTATTACACACTAAGAATAGCTCAACCAGTTTGCATTTAAGTTAACTTTATCTCTGTTGTTACTGAATAATAAGCCTTAATAGGTAATACCTATTCACCTGTAAAGTCATGGCTAGGCTAGGAAACAAAAGCAGGCTATATTTGCAAGCAAATGCCGAATGCCATCAAATTTCTTAGCCAGGCAGAGTCTGGAAATCAACAATAGAGATCATGTCTGCCCGAGGTGGATTAACTCAATACCTTCTGAAAAGAGTGAAAAAGCCTACAGCAGCAGTTTGGCGGCTATTTTCTCATGTGAATAGAGGTGGTTTTGGCACCCTTGCTCAATTATTAATTTTAATAGTTGACGAACTGAGCCAGCCAGCACCCTACTGCACATCTCAAATGTAATGCCATTTATTACACAGGTCCTATTTAGACCAGTCACACGGAAGACTAGGGGACAGAGAGGCAGTTGAGGGGGGTTGTGCCAAGCTAAATGGATGTGGCTCTGCAGTGCTGTAGTTTAGTTCATCTTTGCATCTGGCTCGTCCGTCCAGGTCAACTGACAGTTTAGGCCACCGGGGAAATCTCCTAGTCCTCCCAGTGGACAGTGTGCTGTCTGGCACCTGTTTGGCAAGTAATTATTTAAGCCAGGCAGTTAAAAGCCAACCAGCTAACAGGTCAGAGAGACAGGCTTCAAGTTTAATGTTTTACTAAGAGAGTCACTTTAAAAGAGCATCATGCAAAGCAAACAAAATCCAAAGCTACAACAATTACTGTGATGTCCTGTGCTATAAGCACTGAAGTCCGATTCTTTAAAAATTAGCTGTTATGATGTCCGATACCAAAGGTATTAGCCATTGTGGTGTCTGACAATAATCCATAAATGTGTATTAAAAGCTTAAAATGTCTGTGTTTAAACTTTCCTTGCCATAAATTGCAGTAATCCAGTGTGGGAATTTAATCTAACATCACTGCTAGCTTGGTGCTGAAATAAAAAAAACTGTAAGGTACAAGGCTAGTGATGGGGACTCAATTTTTCTAAATGAGTTGATTCTTCAACCCTTAGCTGATGACTCTGACAGTCGAAATGCCTGGAGTTGATGTGTTTTTTCATCATAATTGGCTCAAGAGACAGTTAGATGGTGGTATGTGTAATACAGGGTTTGAGTGGCATGTAATTGTTTAATTATCAGGTTTTATGATGTACCAGTGCTGCTCACCAGCCGGTGTAAGCTCAAAGCACCGCTCTGCATGCTGACTGAGATTTTTTGTCTCATTTTCATTACTGTTGATGACATTCATCAAAGCCTTTTGTCAACAAGTATTTTCTCAGTAATTTTGTGCTGCTCAAACTGTCCACTCATCTTTCATCCATACAGACACACAGAGAGAAAATTTCATAGCTGTGCTGGAATGGCTTTCTCAAGGCTTGTAGGCCGTCTGAAGGGTTTGAGTGATGGCTGCGTGGGAGCAAAGTAAAGGAGAGAGAAAGAGGGAAACAGACAGAGGGCTCTAATGAAATCAGCTGCAGGAGGGAATTAGATTGGAGTGGAGTCTGGAGGTGAGAAATATTACAGCCGAGTGACCCCCGCGAAGCAGGACAGAAACCATAACAATGTCACCCACTGAGGTCAACTGGAACACAAGTCTAATCACAGCCAACATGCATCACTGTGAGTCAGAGAGGAAAGTAGGAAAAGTGTGAAAGATGTGTGAGAATGCAAATGTTTCAGGACAGCCCTACTACTGGCAAGTTTTGGTTGCATAAAATCACTGTGATTTCTATTGCTATGGGTGCCGTATTTAAATACAGAAATCAGTGTTCGGGTACTTGTTACATTTTATTACAGGAAGACAGATAATATACAGTTTTATATTCAATGTTTTGACAGAATGGTGTTTTTGAGTATATATGTGAGCAAGCAACTGTTATTACACTGTATTACACTATCCTACATAGCAACAGGATAGCAGGCTATTGCTGGCCCGCTGATGGCAAAGCTGGAGGCTCACTGGCTTTTTTCTGAGTTTCCAAGGGGCTCACTGGTGGTTAAAAGTATTAGACAAAACACCCCTTTAATCACTGATTTTCCACTCACAGTCCAACTTTTTACATTTTTTCCTTCATTATCTTCTTTCATTATCCTTTGTAAATTAGTTTAGGAAATAATTTAACAGCAATTTTATGAATAAGGCTTATAGAGCTGTAATCAATTTAGCATAGTGTCAGCAACAACATTTAAAAAAAATAATTTTATATTAGCCTGATTATTAATTCTTTTATTCATTCATTAACTCTGACGGATACTCAGATATCAAATTGGTCAGAACGCACATCTCTTAATTAACTGCCATGATGCTATAATTTAAATTTTTATTGCATTAATGACTGTGATGTCTGATTTATAGGCATTAACAACTGTAATGTCTGATTTATAGTAATTAGTCACTGTGATGCCTGATTTATAGGAGTTAGCCACTATGATGTCCAATTTATAGGCATTAGTCACTACAACATCTGATTTATAGGCATTAGTAACCCTGATCTCTGATGCTACAGGCATTAACCACTGTGATGTTCAGTGCTTTGGGTGTTAGCCATTGAAGTCTTAGTCATCATTAGGATGCTGTAGGCATTTGCCACAGTGATGTCTGTTGCTACAGGCATTATTTGGATAGTCCACTATAGCCCTCTATAGATTATCTACAGTAAAGTATCTACAGAAAGTAAATTAACTACAAAGCATTTAAAGTGGACTATCCAAATAAAGTGTTACCATTAAGTCTGTCAGATTAGCTGCTGTGATATCTGATCTTATAGGTATTATCAACTGTGATGTTTGATGCTATGGGTATTAGCCATTGTGATGTCTGATGTTATAGCCTTTAGCCACTGTGAGATGGAATCTCATACTATAGGCATCAACTATTATGAAGTTTGGTCTCTGATGCTATTAGCAGACACTGTGATGTCTGATACTATAGGGATTAGCCAATGTGACATCTGATATTATATTAATTGTTTGATGCTGTAGGCATAAGCTGCTGTGCATCTGTCTATCTGGTGTCAGGTGTCCAACTCAACCACTACAATTTTGCTGTAACCTGAACCAGCCATTGTTTATTCAAAATACAGCACAACATCAAGAAACTATAAGTGATTGCAGTAGATCTTGAAATATTACACGAATACACGAATAATATATTTTTTTTAAAACGAGGTTAGGTCTTTTAAACATACCTATGTGTTTGATCTAGACACCTGGCATCTTTCTTTGCTGCAAATTTCTTTGTCTTCAGCATGTCTGTGCTCACCATTGAACACTACAATTAGGAATAAACAGGACACGTATTACATCAGAATGTAAATAAGGCCGTTCACAATGAACACTGTTTACAATACAAAACACTGAAGCGAACGCTAAATTAATATGCAGATATATTATTATCCATGTTTCTGGTAGAGAAAGAGACGGAGTGGAGAAGGAGTTCAGCAGGTTGCTGGCAGTTGGGTGGGGCTGTAGTTGGGGTACAGATTTTTTTTTTTTTATTAGGAACACAGCAGAACACAGGACAAGCTGCACAGACTGATGAATGTGTGAGTGGACTGTTCTTATAACTGTTCTAGTATCTGAAGCTAGTATCTTACCAACTGTGATCTCTGTAAACTGTTGTTTCAGTTAACCCCTAAAACTGCAGGCTCATTGTTCAGAATAGCATTGATATAGCTATAGTAATGGTAGCTAGTCAGTGAAACAACTTTGTGTCTTTATGATGATTTTTTTTTGCTCTCAAAACTAAATGTACTGCTCTGGCCATTCATATAGCTAAAATAAAATGCATTGTTTTTTAAATACTACAGTTTCCCTGCACTTTATTGTTCTTCTGCCTGAGCTCATTTTCCAACCTCTCTTCATTCCTCTGAATTAACCCAGCTATTTTTGTTATTTTGACTTTAAGACTGACATATTTAAATGAGTTCTATTCTGATTGGCTGCCCTGAATTGTGGCTCATTCAAAAAGCAGTGCACACTGAAACACTCCTTACCACTTCAGCGTGAATAGACAGCACTTGACTGCTGTAGACTGAATAAGTAAATATATGTGAATGTGTTTTTTGTGACACAGAAACAGTGAATCTTAAATTTTAAATGGGTTGTTTTGTGGCTTTGTTTGCATATATGGTCTGTATCAGCTGTTTTGAAAGTTTAACAGTGTGTACATACTAGATCAAAGTCTTTAAAAAGATGAGGAAATTTTTTTCTCTGTTTTCCATGACATGGGCCCTTTAAAAAAAAAAACAAACAAAAAAAAACTTTCTTCAGGGTCAAATTACAACAGTAACACAAATGTGAATCACAATGAGCTACAGTGATCTAATGCAATTAACTGCAATTAATTTTATTTTAATTTACATGATTTGATATATATATAATATTGCATTGGAAATCATCATGTAAATTCAATGCATCACTTTTATGTCATGTAGCATTTCTAAAGCAAGAGACCTGCTGTTCTTTCCAGGGTTGTCCTGGCATTTGGTAGTAAAGGCTGTGTGTGTTTATGTGTAAACGCACAAATGGGACCCCAAGCAGTGCTCCCCTGTTCCTGCCAATGGTGTAATGAAGTCAAGGTGCTGTGTGTGATAGAGTTTCACAGAGGTAGAGCTCTGAACACTGAGCCCTGAACCTGTCACTGCGGGAGCAATGTGTTCCCCGCTAATGAGGGCCAGGGTGATGCTTCTCCTAACATACTCCTCAGGGAAAACACAGTCCATCATTCCACTCCATCTCAACGAGGGTGGGGAACATAAGACAGAGAGAGAGTGAGTTGTTTATCTATGAATGAGAACATGGCTGCGTGTTCATTCGTGTTTAGACAAGGAAGACTGGATGGACTTCACAGAGCGGCTGAGTTTCATGCGTAATCTGTCCAAAGAGAGCAGGGTGAAATTTACAGGAGAAACAAACAGACCAGGGAGTTTTCCTTTATTCCATCAACAATACCCCTGCTATATCCCAGCAGCATAGTGTTGCACAACAACAGAGATATAAAACAGACAAAAAAGGCTTTCTTGTCCTACAATACTCTACTGTGACGAGTTGCACATTTGTACTGTAACATATTCCTAATGTACATATTATATGCACTGCTTACATTTTCAGCTGTACATATTGTGTATCATTGCTGAGCAGAGAGAAACCCTTGGGGCCTTCTAGGCCTTCAGAGAAAAAAAATGCATGTTTGTAATTAGTTAATTTTTATTCATAGAATCATGCTTGCATATGCTTGCATTATTTTTTTCTGTCTCCTATAAAGTTAATGTTTCTGAGATTTCTTTAGAGAGCATTTATTGTGACAATAAGGATATGTACTGCATAAAACATGTTATTTGAACCATGCCAATAAGAGCTGGGCCTTCAGTTTGAGCCTCAAAACACTGAAAAAAAAAACAAAAACATGACAACCCATTATCATGAACATCCATGATAATGCTATTTCCTGCTAGCATCCCAATGGGATTCTGTTGTTATGTTAACACTAAGCTAATGTCAATGCACATTAACATTATTGGCCATTCTAGTTTAAATGATGCGGTTTGAAGCTTGTAAAAGATGTTCCATATTTTATCTGAAACAAACAGACTATTTTACATAGAGCTGCCACTGTTTGCCATTTCTAATAAGTGACTGAAATGCATTAACATATCATCACTCTCTTAAAAAAATATGATAACTTTACAGCAAAAACTTTTAATGTAATGTCATATGCAAAGATTGCAAGATGAAGGACTACCTTATTCAGTATTGGCTCACTCACCCTGGCTCTGCCCAATCATTATTACACTCACCTGCAATTTGTTCTGGATCCAATGGATCTCCTGTTTATATATATATATATATATATATATATATATATATATATATATATATATATATATATATATATATATATAGTTTTCTGATTTTTGTGAACATGGATTTGCCTGGACTGTTGCTGAATGTACTGACTCTTGCTTATTATGACTATAAGTGTATGTATCTGGCCCTATTTGTTTTGTACAGGCCATCTTTTATTCTTATTCTTTAGTTTGTTTTTTGCCTTTGTACTAAATTCAGCAAGTATACATACACACACACATAATCTAAGCTGATTATCTTCTTGGGTCGCTAGCCTATCCCAACGGTCATTGGGCGGAAGGCACGAAACACCCTAAACAGGTAGCAAATAAACAGCAATTATCAAGTGTATTCTGTAAAAAGATTTGCATTAACTTACATTAAAGTTGCTGTGTTCAAATGATGTACTCCTTCATTAAAGAACCCCAGCATAGAGATGGTGAGGTTACCACTTATTTTTGCAGTCAGTGACAAACCTAGGACTTCCAGAAAGCCTGAAGTAATGTTATTTCTCATAATTGGTGGATAGTGGTCGATTGCACTGTCACTTCCTTATTACGTTGGTAGATTATCTAACATGTAAGCCCTTTGGTTCAGCTTCTGAAGTCCTAACCAATGGGAGAGCTAGTTCGGCTATATCTATATGCCACAGTGAAAAATGTTCTGATATGTCAGTTTCCATTAGGTATTTCAGGAATTCAAATCTTTTGTTAACAATGAAAACTTAACAATTAAATAAGGGTCGTACTACAATACAATACAATACTAAAAGAGTTTGTAAGCAACAAGCACAATGATTCTACTGAATAGAATTAAAATTACATATATGTAATTTGCAGTTCTTAGAAATCATTAGGGCTTGTCCCACTGATTATTTGTATTTTTTTATATTGAAAAGTTTAAATGTTTTCTGTATTTTTATTATACGTTATGCTCACACCTGCTCTAAGACAAATTCTTTGTATATCTTGTACTCTGATTTCTCTATTCTCTATCTAATCTATTTTTCTAAGTTTTTTTTGCTGGTGTACATCAGTTGCTATCATTTTGTGAAAGGACACACACACAGATCTAAACAGCAAAAGAGCCCATTAGTGGGTTGGATACATGGCACAAGTCCATTGATGTGTGCACTCATGTTTGTGTGTGTATTTGCAGGGCAACACTGGGGAACCACACACTATAATGAATACAGCATGACCTAATTCAAGCTTTGTCATCACTTCCACCCTGCTATACACATGCGCACACACATGCATGCATGCACACACACAAAAACTCACGTGAGATTAGCTCATCCTTTGTGCCCCACAGCTTTAATTGAGTTAAACTGCTCAATAAAGAGATGAAGGGCAGAGCGTAATGAAGGCCAGCTTTCTGCAGAAAAGAGCAGAAACAAAACCTGCATCTGCTCCCTGACTGATACCAGCACAAACTCAGCAGGTTTACCGGTGTCACTAATGACCAGTTGTCTCCTGACATGCTATGAAAGGAACAAAAATCTGCACCAGAAATAATGTCTGAAGTCTGATGCTATATGCATTAGCTACAGTGATGTCTGATGTTACACACAATATGATGTCTGATATTCAGTGCTGTAGACATTAGCCACTGTGGTGTCTGTTACTATAAGCATTAGCCAATATTATAGCTGATGCCACATCAGACACTGTAACGTCTGATGATATTGATGTTACCCACTGTGATGCGTAGATGATCCATTGTCATCTCTAAAACTATAGGCCTTACCCACCTATATGCTATGTTATGTGTGTTACCCACCCTGATGTCCAGTGCCATAGGCATTAGCCACTAGCACTAACTATTAGCCACTGTGAAGTCCAATAGATATTAGGCACTGTGATGCCCAGTGCGATCAATATTAGCCACTAGGATGTTCAATGCCACAAGTATTATCCATTGTGTTGCCTGATGCTATAGACATTGGTCACTGTGATATCTAATAATACAAATATTATCCACTATTATATCTGGTGCAACATCAGTCAGTGTGATGTCAGATCTCTGATGCTATAGATGTTAGCCACTGTGATGTACAATGCTATAAGAATCAGCCTTTAGGACATCTGATATAAGATTATTGGTCAATATTCATTGCGATGTCTGATGCTATAAGGCTTTGTTCACACAGCAGGTAAAACAGAGCAAAATCTTTTTCTTCATATGTGGCACAGCTAAAAACACATTGAATCTGACATTTTTTTAATTCCGATTTGGGACACTTTCATATGTGGTACTGGAATCTGATATGTATCTGATTTGCAGTAATGCAACTCTGTCTAAACAGCAAGATCGGAATCCAACTTAATATTCGCCATAATTTCATGCTGTTGAGTCCTCATAAACATATGAGGGAACGTTTCTGTACAAACAAAATTAGAAGACACTTATCCAAACTGCTCTTTGTTCGAAGAGATTTTGAAAGAAATGGCCAAACATGACCATAAGAAAATGAGGCTGCAGTGTCCAAGAAAAGTTAGAAGTTAGAAGACATTAACTAAAGAAGTGGCCGTGACCAAATAATGTGCCCTTTTTACAGCGAGCATGAACATTGACCTTCTTATTAGCTCCTGTGATGCTGGCGAAGATGAAATTGAAACCTCTGTAGGCGGCTGTTACTGCTGATTCCTTCCTCTGGATGAGTGCACCATGTGAAGCATTGTTCTTTTGCACATATGAGTCAGTTTAGGAGCGTGATCTGTTCAGACTACTGTCACATGTAGGTCACATTTAAAAGATAGTGTGAACAGCCTAACAACAAAAAAAAAAAAAACGATTTGGTGAGATAATCAGACTTGGGCCACTTTTGCCTGATATGTGAATGTATCCTTAGTTTTAGCCATTGTCATCTCTGATTCTGTAAGTATTTTTTATTGTCATGTCTAATTCCATAACAGTTATCCATTGTGATGTCTGTTTTTTATGCTGTAAGCATTGACCACTGTGATGTCTCAAGCTAAACAAATTACCCAGTGTGATGTTTAATGCTATAAGCATTAGCGATTGTGATGTCAAATACTATAGGCATCGACCACTATGGTGTCTGATGCTGTAAGTTCTACTCGTGTTAATGTCTTATGTATAATGCTATATGCATTAGCCATTGTGATGTCTGATGCTACAGGTGTTAGCCACTGTGATCTGCAGAAGGCAAAAATAAAATAAAAATAAAACCCAGAGACCAGACCTGGTTTCAGTAGCCTACAAATATCAGTGTTGAGTGGTCATAAGAAGCACAGGCATGTATCAGAATTTGTCTTGGTGTCAAAGTTAAAAGACTGAACATTACCCAAGATACAAAGAACATAGAACACACAGAATATATACCGATCAGAGCAGACGAAGACAATACACAAAAAATAATCAAGCACATAGCCTTGTGCAATCCCCATAGACAAACATGGATAGTAGAATGGGTTGTTCTGAAGAGCTCAGTGACTTTCACCCCTTAAATGAACCCCCAAAATTTCATTACATACTTCTATAACCTTAGAATAGCTCAGCCAGTTTGCATTGAAGTCCCACTTGCATTTTAATAAGTTAAATGTTACACTGCCATATGATGCAAACTTTTTTTCAGGGTTTGGGCAAGGCTCCTTAGTTGCAGTGAAGGGTAATGCAAATGCTACAGCATACAAATATATTTCAACATATATATATATATATATATATATATATATATATATATATATATATATTTAATATATCTTACATAATATATCTATATCTATATCTATCTATCTATCTATATATTTTACATAACTTTGTGGCAACAATTTGGGAAAGGCCTTTTCCTGTTCCAGCATGACACAAAGCAAGATCCATAAAGACATGGTTTAACTGGAGGAACTGGAGCTGGCCTGTATAAAGCCCTGACCTCAGCCCCACTAAACAACTTTGGAATGAAGTAGAACGTCATAACGAGAAGGCCTTCTCATCCAACATCAGTGCCTCACTTCACAAATGGTTTTTAGACTAAATGGGCACAATATCCCCCAGATATAATACAAAATCTTGTGGCCATATTAGTGCCATAGTTTTGGATTGGGATACCCAACATGCTCTGGTCTGGTGTACACATACTTTTGGCCATACAGTGTATATGTCATTGCCCAGCAGAGAGCATAGAAAAAAGAGTATAATAAAAGCCTACACTGAAGGTTCTTCACTGAAAAATGGACACATTTGCAAACACCATAGGGATTCCACATTCTGGACCATTGTTCTGTTACTTAAGCTGCTTAAGGTTCCTTCTTCTAAGGATCTTTTCAGGTATCAGGCACTCTAAAAAGCCAGACTGGGATGGATAAACAGCTCAAAGTAACAGCATATTAAAGATGAGTCTTTAAGCTCGTGTGTTGAGTAAAGCTTGATGCACAGAAGGATAACTAATCTAAAACACATTGCAACTCCACACACACATATAGTATTTTTAAAATATAGTGGAACAGAACACAAAAGCTGCAACTGTTCAGTTTTTTTTTCCTTTATTTTCTTTTCCTGTGTGATGTGCAGGTGTCTGAGAGGTCAGCAGGTTCTCAAACACACACATTGACTTACCTGTGTTGTCACAGGTGGGTGAACATCCGCATCTGTCATTTGTGAGATGATGAAGGCTGTTGATGGGGAGACACAGACACACACACACACGCACGCACAGTTGGTCATGGGTGAGAAGCATGTTAATGAGAGTGTGTAGATAGGAATGCGCATTCCTGCGTCTCACACACAATGCTTTTCCATACACTGCTTCTGAAAGCACTGATGAAGCTCAGCTACAAACAGCAGTGTTAACCAAACACAACTGGGTGGCACGTCTCACACAGCACAGACAGTGGATGTTTTTGAATGACTGTAAAATTAAATAGAGTTTAAATAGTGTCAAGGTTTGTGAAGGGTTTGATGGGTTTGTAGAGGGAGAGGGGTTTGCGGTCTTTGAAAGCTGTGTAGAAAGTGAGGGGTTTGAGAGGTCTGTAGAGGCTGAAGGTTTGTAGAGTTGTGAGGGGTTCTGTGTTTGAGGAGTTTCTAGAAGTTTGAGGGGTTTGTAGATATTTGAGGTATTTGAATGGATTATAGATGTTTGATGTGTATATGGGCATTGTATTGTTTGCAAAGGTCTGAGTGGTTTGAGATGTTTGTAGATGTTTGAGGAAATTGTGGAGGTTGTGCGTTTTTAAGGATTTATGGAGGATGAGGGGTTTATAGGGTTTAAGGGGTTTGTAAGGTTTGAAAAGTTTATGGAGGATGAGAGGTATAAAAGGTTTGAGGGGTTTATACAGAATGTAGAGTTTATAGAGTTTATAGAGGGTGAGGGGTTTGTGATGTACAAGCGTTTATAGAGGGTAAGGATTTGTGAGGTTTGAGGGATTCAAGAGGTTTACAGAGGATGAGGGGCTTGTGAAGTTTGAGGGTTTTATAGAGGATGAAGTGTTTGTGGGGTTTAAGGGGTTTGTAGAGGGTGAGAGGTTTGTGGGGTTTAAGGGGTTCACAGAAGATGGTAGGGTTTGTGAGGTTTGTGTGATTTAAGGGGTCTCCAGAGAATGAAGGGTTTGTGGGGTTCAAGAGGTTTACAGAGGATGAGAGCTTTGCGAGGTCTGTTGGGTTTAAGAGGTTCATAGAGGACGAGGGCTTTGAAGGGTTTGAGAGGTTTAATGGGTTTATTGAGGATGAGGACGTTTGGGTTTGAGAGTTTTGAAAGGTTTAAAAGTGTCTGTGGGGTTTATAGGGCTTTATGGGTTTACGGACGATGAAGGGTTTGTAGGGTTTGAGGAGTTTGGACAGTTTGAGGGGTTTCTGAGGATTGAAGGGTGTGTACAAAAATATTGGTGGGGTTTGAGGGGTTCGCAGAGAATGAGGGGTTTGTAGGGTGTGAGGGTTTGAGGCATTTATAGAGGATGGACGAGGGGTTTTAAGAGGATGAGGGCTTTGAAGGTTTGAGGAATTTGCAGGGTTTGAAAGCTTTGTAGAGGTTTAAAGTGTTAGTGGGGTTTGGGGGGTTTATAGAGGATGAATGGTTTGTAGGGCTTGAAATCCTCTGCAGGTTTTTTTGTTCTGAGAGTCACCCTGGATCCTGTTTGCGCAACCCAGATGCTGAGACTATTTTTTGGAGTTTTCTTTTGAATGCACTCATCCACTTTCTGTGAGACTGCGACAGGGACCCAGTGCTCTATCGTTGAATTCATCAGCTGCAGATAGGCATCAGGGCCTAACGTCCCGAACCCCAGCACACCACGCAGCTTAGAAAACCAGACGCAGAATTCTAATGACCACATTTATCTCTCCCTCTAGACTTCTAGCACAATGCTGCAGAATGCAGGGGCGGGTATTTTGCCCAAATAACAAGAGGCGGCACTGCAGCGGCATGTTCCCTCATGATGGGACGTGATAGCATGTTGAAGGGCCTTCTGTTTTATACATAGAGAGTGAAAGAAAGAGACAGAAAAAGAGAGATGATAACTAAATCCTTAGAAATTACATTTCTTCTAACCTAGATACATTTATAAAATGAATGAATTAGATGAACAACAACTTGTCCCATGTAAACATCAGAAAGCTGGAACATAAATGACATCACATTAGGTTGGAAATATTCTAAACTGCAAGGGAGGAAAGTCTTATTGAGTTATTGCAGCCTGATCAACCTGTCTTCATGGCTATATACAAACTATAGCATTTTAAATCACCAACTGACCTTTACATTAAGTGAACATTTTAGGACAAATGCACCTATAAAGTTAACATTTTCCTTCTCCTATAAAGTTACTATTCTGGATATACAGCATTACTATCTTTCAACTTCCATAGGCAAGGCAAGTTTATTTATATAGCACCTTTCATACACTGCAGTGATTTAAAGTGCTTTACGAATAAGAAAATACAACCATAATTCAAATTACAATAAAAAAAAGGAAAGTATGTACAAATTAACTAAGAGTGGCCCAAGAATCGAACCCTGGGGGACACCACAGCTCACTGCCATGCTCTCAGAAGTATTGTTTTCTTTTTCATCAACATAGTTCCTTCCTTGCAGGTGTGAACTGAGACATTCTAGGATAGTCCCTGAAAGTCCACCCCAGTTCTCAAGCCTGTCTATGAGAATTTTGGGGTCAATGGTGTCATCGAAAGAAAGAATAATCCTAATGTTTTAATTCCAACTAAGTTGCTAACTAAGTTGACAGCTGCTAAAGCACAGATACCAGCAGCCTGATTCTGTTACATCAGTTAACAGACGCCCGCATTGAATATTATTGTGCTGAGTGATGGAGAGAAGAAGGGCCATGCTACCCAACCAGAGAGAGGCTGGGCCAATTATGCTGTATGGGACCCCCAGCCACGGATGGCTGTGGCATCCCTGGGGATCAAATTTACGATCTTAACTTAAACCTGCCATGACAAGCTAACACGCCCCTTTCCATACTGTGCCTTTGAGGGTCTCAAGACTGAAGCTTTAGTATTAGCTTGAAAAAAGTTGTTTAGTTGATTTTCTTGGTGAAAATAAGCAGACATCCTCCACATCTCTTTTACTGCACAAACTCAATTTTTTTTGCTTATGACTGTAAAGGCCATTTTCCTACCAATAAATATTGTGTAGAACAGTGATCTGCTTGTGTACTATTCTCTCAACATCTCTGCCTAGTAAAAAATTCAGCATGTTTTATGAAAATGGAAGCAGCCTGAACTTGTGTGTAATTTGTAAAAAAAAGTCATCAAATTAGTTTTGGCATTATAAATTGTGCTCAGAAGCAGCAGTTTGAGTGAATATGGCCTTTTAAAAACACAAACAACACTATAAATGAAATATCAGGGGAAAGTTTAAAGGCCATTTTATACAGTGCACACTGTTGCCTCCTGAACTTTTTGCGGTGCTTTGACGTTTTCCCACGAGCCACTGTGAGGAGGAACTCAAACATTTCTAAAGTCACACAGTCACGGCTAGACGGAGAGAACAAAGACAGCAAAGCTGGGGGAAGGGCAGGCAGCCCTTTGGAAACCTCTTCACCAGAATCTAACGAGGGCAAATAATCTGCTTCTTCCAGTCATCCCCCTCATACCACTCAAATGTTCTGGAAGAGCTTCAAAAACGCAAAATATCCGAGGGGCCTTGAGCTGGACGAGGAGGTCAGAGATTCATGGCCAGAGGCTGAGAGTCAGAAATGAGAATAAGATACCATACGTTATTTTTTCTTATTGTATTATTCGAATTATCTCCCACTAATTTTTCCTCTATCTTCTCATTTCATGTATGTTGACACATTATGAAACATACTGTCTCAACAAATTAATTGACCACTTGTTTTTGTAAAGTTCTGAAATTGACTGTGACTTTTTTTTTTACCTGCATTTTTTCACTACTACTCCCATGATTCTCTGCATATGGCTGTCATAATCTTGATTGAATGGCAAGAATGACAAGTCCAGTTGTCTGGCCTTAATGGACAGGTGTTCAGTGTTGGTTTCATAGACATACAGCTTCATATATCAGTTTCCTTAAAAAATGCATGAAATGAATTGGTAACACTCTACAGTAACTACACGTACACAAAGTATTTATTACATAATCATGAACAGTACAGTAACATTCCTCCTCATTCCAAATGTCCAGTATATTGGACATTTTTTCCCCAGGTGTTGTAGCTCTGCAGAAGCAGTTGTGTCACCACACTCACTTTTCTGTGTTTCTACAGAACTCAGTCTTTCTATTGGTTGATCATTTAATATAATGTTTTCTTTTTTATCTTGTTAGAAATAAAAACAAACATGGTGGTTGATGAGATAGACACTCACTGCCTTCAAATGAAACATTGTTTCTAAATGATCCCATATTTATTTCAGACGTGTTTTTGTATGTTTGCCCCTCTACAAAGTCCCTCTTGTGAAAGGTAGAAAAGGAAATAGTAAATATTTATTTCTACATACACAAATTTTGAGATAACGTTTGAGATAACGTTCCAGTAATCTTAATAATTAATATTAGTAATTGTGCTTTGATTAGTATAATAGACCTCCGCATTGCAAAACACAAACTTTGTAAAAATATTTGTTTATTTGGTTAGAGTAGAATCTAATGTGTATTTCGAAGGGACAGTAGATGATGGTCTATGAATTTGGGGATAATATTGTTTTTTTAACGATGTCAGTAGATTTCACAGACCAGTATACTGGACATTGGGATTAGACTAATGAAATTTTTTAAATGAATAAATCATTTATCATCAGGATAACAAAACCAAACAAAAAAATAACATTACATATAAATCTATGTAATATATAATACAGTTTGTGTAACGTTTTCTGACTTTTTTCAGTGACCTCAATTGTTTCAACCATTGGTTCATTTTAGACATAGTAATATAAATCAATATATTTGCTTTGTGCTAAAAAGCCCTTTTATTATTATGATATAAAAGTTATAAAAATTATTTAATATTGTCAGAACCATTCATTCAGAAGACCAAGTGGTTCCAAGAGTTCAGAAACTTTTCCATACTAATGTGCATACAATAAACACAGAAAAAGCTCAGTGCTTCGTTTGTGTCTTGTTATGTTGGTGATAAGAAATATGTTGATTTTCCAAAAACTCTCACATTTCATGTACCTAATTCCAAATGTCTAAACTGTACTAGATACTGGATTTTACATATTTCTCAGTAAACAAAAACAAAAATCGCATAATATGTTCTTTAATACATAGCACAAAACATATTTGATAACAAAAAAAAATGTTTGTTTTTAAAATGTCCTGTCTCCGGACTGAGGAGGGTGAAATTACGTAATTATTTTGAAACATTCATTGAATACCGTGATTAACGAGTAACGAATGTGTAATGTAATGAAACACATTTAGTATTGCTTTTTGTAAACTTCATGATATGAACATGGGTACCACTTGATTTTAAGGTCTGCTTCTTAATGATAACCATTAGCAAGTAAATAATGCCCTAATAAACAGGATCATATTACTTGTAAGCAAGCTTAGAAATGTGACATACATATGTTTATATGATACATTAATGCATCATTGTCTTCCATATTAGTTATTATGGTTGCGCATTGCTTTAGCATTTATTTTAGCAACTATATTGTTATCCGATTTATATTCTTCTTCTTCTCTTTATTATTCTTATTTTTCTGCCGTTTCTTTGCCGCGTAACTCGTCCCGCAGATATCCACACCGTTCCAACTCCAGATTTTCCGGCCTGATTGTGTGATGCGTGCTTGTATACAGCTTTTTGATCGGATGCACGGATTCGGTGTAGCAAGGGAATTTTGCGGATTTTTTTTCCCATAGAGAATGAACGGGGTGAACATTTGCATGCCAATCTAAGGTACTTCTGCTTGCCCAAACGACACCCTTTTTTTATACACTATCTCAGGGCAGGCCCCCAAGGATGAATTCACTGTTGTTTTGACCCGCACTCGTCCGTTTGTCATTTTATTCCATCCTTCCTTTCTCCCATAGACTTATATTGAGCGGAATGTTGGCAGCATGCCACATGTGATGTCACAATGGGACCCTCTCTCACACACCCATACAAACTCACGCATGGAGCCCAATGTCTCACATACTCACCGCCTAACACTCAGCAGTGTCAGCACACAATGATTTTTTTAAGGTGGAACTGCTTTTAAGGTGGAATTGCACTTAGCTAGCACAAGAACTAATCCACAGCCATACTGACCCGCACTCCTCTTTGTGTCATTTTTTCATCCCTCGTTCCTCCCATATAGTCCCATTAATTTTCGCCACTACTCAAACTCTATTACTTCTTTGCCCGACAGTCACCAAAATGCATGTACTCATTCAGGGCAGGTCCCCAAGCTCTAATCCACAGCCGTCCTGACCCGCACTCCTCTATTTGTTGTTTTTTCATCCCTCGTTCCTCCCATATAGTCCCATTAATTTTTGCCACCACTCAAACTCTATTACTTCTTTGCCCGACATTCACCAAAATGCATGTACTCATTCAGGGCAGGTCCCCAAGCTCTAATCCACGGCCGTCCTGACCCACACTCCTCTATTTGTCGTTTTTTTCATCCTTTTTCCTCCCATAGAGTCCCCCATTCATTGTCTAACCCAACAAAGCCTCAATCTGTCTTTTTCTCAGCAGCCACCAAAGTACATGCACTCATTCAGGTCAGGTCTCCAAGCTCTAATCCACCGCCTTACTGACCCGCACTCCTCTATGTGTAGTTTTTTCATCCCTCGTTCCTCCTATAAACTTCCATAGTAACCGCTGCGCAACCATTCTGCGTTTCTTTTGGAAAATGCACTTTTCTAGTTAATATTGATGCAATAAGCCTTCCATATTGCTTATTAACTGTTAGTTGACTAATGAGTTATGAGCCATGACAATGTTAATCTTTCAGTTGCAAACATACTTAAAATGTCTTTATGTGACATCTTAATCAAAGAATATGAACAGGTAATAATTATCTGAATTCACAATGACCAAACATGTTAGTAAATGCAAGTATATACACAAAATTATAAAACTTATTTAGTATTAATGGCCTAAAGCCATGTTTACAAACTTCTTTTTAAATACATTGTACACATGTTAAAATACATTTAAAATACTTTTATTAATGAATTTGCAAGATCACCTCCACCATTCTGGGAAGACTTTACACAAGCTTTTGGAGAGTGTCTGTGGGAATTTGTGCCCATTCAGTCAAAACAGCATTTGTAAGGTCAGGCACTGATGTTGGACGAGAAGGCCTGGCTCACAATAGACGTTCTAGTTCATCCCAAAGGTGTTTAGTGGAGTCGAAGTCAGGCATCTGTGCAGGCCACTGGAGTTCCTTCACACCAAACTCATCAAACTATGTCTTTATGGATCTATGCTTTGTGCACTGGGGCGTGGTTAGGCTGGAACAGAAAAGGGCCTTATCCACTGTTACCACAAAGCTGGAAGCATGTAATTGTCTAAAATGTTTTTCCATGCTCTAGTATTAACAATTCTCTTCACTGGAACCAAGGGGTCCTGAAAAACAGCACCACACCATGGTGCTCCACCAAACTTTACTGTTGGCACTATGCACTGTGGTAGGTAGCGTTCTTCTGGCATCCACCAAACCCAGATTTAGACTCCCAGATGAAGTGTGAAGTGTGATTTAACACTCCACAGAACACATTTGTTATAAGAGCATTGCGTAGTGGTAAAAGTGTCAAATGTTTGGCCATGTTTTGGCCTCAAGCTCTAATGCAGAAATTCAGGAAACAATACTTTCAAAATGTTTACAACAGAAAATCAAGCATTTCAAAAAACGCTGGGGACAAAATTAACCATTTCAAAAAGTGGTGGTGACATGTCCCCAACGTAAAATTGCACCTATGGTCCCATGGGCCAGTGTTAGTAGTGTCCAGCTGTCTCCCATGCCAGGAGGGTGCGGTGGACTCAAAGCAGGGTGTTTATTTTCTGCGCTTCACTGAATGCACAAAAGCCATTTCAGCAGTCATGGACTACAGGCTGCCTTCAGAGTCATTTACAGCTAACAGGGTGGACATTCTTTCACACTGTCCACTTATGACGAGAGTAATTCACTCTCGTCGGTCCCGTTGGTCACATTTCTCACAGGATTTCCATTGATAATAACCTGGCAGGGTCCTTTCTATGGTCCACAAGGCAAGGCGTAAATCTACGAGCAGCACAATGAAATGCTTCACCTTTGACCCTGACATTTGGTGCCTCTTTGATTTCTGTGTGCTTGACCGCTGGTTCCTGCAGTGCAGATTACTCCATGTCTCCTAACACCAGGAGCTGGGCTTCCGCTTACATATCATGCCTTCGACCTGGATCAGGAGGAGTCTTCTAAGGGAAAATACCGTTTGATGGTGTAATTAAGTTAGAGGGTGGGTTTAATCTGTGTCCGGAAATGACCCAAAAAGTGTGAAAGGTCTAACAATTATTTCGCTGAGTGGGAGGCATCCTGGGGACATTCTTTACATTAAAAATGACCTTAGTTAAGTCCTACACAATTAAAGGCATGCGTACAATGGTCCACTGGGTAGAGTTTAACTATGTGAGTTAATTTGACACAGTTGAAGCATTAAGGGGGTTTCCTCAGGTGCACAGGTTGAGTGAACTTGGTGAGACTCTCAAGAAACTGCTGAAACTGAAGTTTCAAAGTGGCCCATCAAGGGTGTAGTTTTGTTTCAGAAGTGAAAGAGGGGGGCTATGAGTTGTGAAGTTCACTATTTGGTAATGCACGGCTAGAAAGCTATAACTGTATGACACTTAGTGCTGACAGAATGGATTATCAAATGACTCACATCTGCTTTCTTCTTTTTCTGATTGATAGTATAATAGCTTTAAGCCACTAATGTAGTATATCTTCTATCTTCAACTAGATACTTGCATGGGAGTACGGTAACCATGAAAAGAAGTGTAGCATAATCATGGACAGGGTGTAGGGTTACCATAGAAATGAATGTAGCATAATCATGGAACAAATGTAGCGTGACCTTGGAAATGAGTCTTGGATAACCATGGAATGGATGCAGCGTAACTTTGGAAATGGGTGTAACGTAACCATGGAAAGGAATGTAGCATAACCATGAAATTTATGTAGCATAACCATGAAAACGGGTGTATCTCAACCATGGAAATGATTGTAACTAATCATGTAATGTGTGTAGGGAAACCATGGGAATGAGGGTAGCATAACCATGGAAAGAGTGTAGCATAATCATTGAATGGGTGTATGAAAACCATGAGAATGGGTCTGGCGAACCATGGAAAAACAATAGCAATGGAATGAGTTACCATCAGAATGAGTGTAGGGTAACCATTGGAAAGGAGTATAGCATATTCATTGAATGGTTGTAAGGCAACCATGGGAATGGGTGTAGTGTAACCATGGAAAATAGTCTTGCATAACTATGAAATGTGTATAAACGGGTGCAACAAAACCATGGGAAGGAGTTTTGCATAACCACTGAATGGGTGCAGGGCAACCATTGGAATCTTAAGAATAATCATAGGAATGGGTATAGCATAACCATGGAAACGAGTGTAGTACGACCATGGAATTCGCGGAGGAAAACCGTGGGAATCACTGTAGTGTAACCATTCAAGGACTAGTGTAGCAGGACAATGAAATTGGTGAAGGTGAACCATGGGATTGGGTGTAGTGTAACCATAGAGAGGAGTCTTGCATAATCATGGAATGAGGGCCAGGAAACCATGGGAATGTGTAGTAGTATAACATAGCCATGGAATGGATAACAATTGGAATGGGTGCAGGGTGACCATGGAAAGGAGTGTAACATAACCATGGAATAGGTGTAGTGTAACCATGGAATTGGTTGTAGCCCACTGATCCATAGCAGAGGTATAACACAAACACTACACCCTTGATTAGCTCTCCTACTAATCGTGATGGAGCATTTGTGCTATAACCAGTAAGTTGACAAATTCTAGTATGGAATTATGTTGGATTTCCTACTTCAGAACTGCATGGACAAAAGCATATATGGGAAACTTTGAGCAACAGACTGCTGGAATGATGGCTTGAGTCAGGCTGCAGAGCTCCATCACAATAAACACGGCGGGACAGCGATTAACTTTTCATTAACAGACTCCAAAAATAGAGAGGAAAGCTTGCAATGAAATGCAATTATGCAGCTTTTCTAATCTTTTCACCAATGAAAAAAGATTACTGTCGTGCTCATGACAAAGGCGCTCATTGTTCCCCTGACCCATTCCCCCACCACACACACGTTAGCAGTCACGTTTTGCAAACAAAAATGGGTCTTTAAGTGTCTGCCCACCTTCTCATGGGTTTTGATATTCAAATGAAACAAGCCGCTACACGAACAGGGTCTGCAGCCAGGGCCAGCGCAGACACTGGATGGAGTGATGGAATTTGGATCTGGTGAAAAGAGGCTCTGACATTTCACCAAGAGCCGTGAGGAACAATGGAACAATGTTAGTTTTAATGTCAGGGTTGGGAAGAGGTGGGGCGGGGGTGAGCGCTCCCACAGCCCCACATGAACTGATACTATCACACCACCAAAGGGAACCAACACACTGCAACACCAAGGATTGGGACTGGATCAGGAGATGGATCATGCTAATGGAAAACCTGGACACTAGCCTCTAACACTAAAACACTACTGATTAAAAATACACTACTGAATTGCCTCTTTATTAGAAACAACTATCATACAGGTGCACTTTTTACTGATTGTATCCAGTTTGTTGCCGCACAATGCATCAGCACCCTCCACCCTGTCCATCAATGGGTGGGGACCACTACAGACCCACCAGTGACTAGATATAATTTGAATGGTGGAACATTCTTAGCACAGCAGTGACACTATCACGGTAGTGACATTATAATGTGTGTGGTGCCTATATGAGTGTATCAGGCACAATGATGAGACATCAGTGTCTCTGCTAGGTTGAGTGGCACCCCACCCATAAATATCTAGCCAAGAGTGGCTCTGTGATCAGAAACTGACCATTGATAAAAGGATAGGAGATGCCTAAAACAAATTATGCTTCAACAGCCGGTCTCTAAATATACACCAGCAAGGTTCACTGGTCATATATTTTTATGACCGATTGTAATTTTCTTACAGAAAAATTGTGGATGACCAATTTTTGTGCTGATTTTTAGAAGACATTTTTTTGACCTGGAGCTCATACTGCATGAAGTAAAAATGAAGAAAAATAATTCACGAAGCAAATTTTCTTTCTATTGCTTTCTATTGTTTGAAGTATCAATGTAAATTACAATTGTTAATGAAAACAGGCATAAAAATTAATTTCCTGTTTGAAAAAACAAAATTGTGCTACACAATAATGATGCTGCTCTTGCATAAACTTAAGCTATCTAATTAACCATTGCTCCATCTGTTTTTCCCCCATTTTGTATTCTAATATTTTTTACTAATGCTGTTTGCTATCCAGTGTTGACCAGAGGAGGATGGGTTCCCCTTTTGAGTCTTGGTTCCTTTCAAGGTTTCTTCCTCTTACTCTTAAGGAGTTTTCCTTGCCACTGTTGCCATTGGCTTGCTCAGGGGCTTGAACCCGGATTTTTCCGCAAAGCTGCTTTGTGACACCTGTTGTAAAAAGCGCTGCATAAATAAACTTTGAATTGACTTGACTTTGACTATAATATTTTGGCATAGGTGTAGCAGCATTCCAATACTGTGTGAGTGCATTTCCTTGTCTCAAATTATTTCAACACAGATCGGCAAACAAAAAATAATAAATTAGCTGATTGCATTCCTACCTTTTTGTTTTACACGGTCACACAGTTTATTTTTCACAATAACATTTTGGCTGTATATTGTGAACTAAAAATTAAGATTTCTAAATCGTTCTGGGTTTGGACGTATGCTTCTGCAAAAAAAGCCTACTTGATATAGAAAAAAAAAACCTAGATATAGATATTTTGCATTATGTGGATGTTCTTTAAACTTTAAAGAAGATTCTCCAGGGCACATTTCATTTAAAAAAAAAAAATCACAAACCATCCACTGAAAAATTCTTCAAGGAAAAACGTACTTACGTACACTCCTCAGAGTGTGTGAAGTTGCCTAACCCATAGTAAATTATGTGAAATAGGTAAATGACAAGCTTTATTGATTTTCTAAATGGAAATAAGCAAACACTTATTCATGACATTTTTGCTAATTTGAGTGCATAAAAATAACGTAAAATATAAAATGTGCCACACATTTTGCAATTTCTACTGTAAAAAAACCCTTTACAAAACTTGAGTAGAAGTACTAAACTGAACAGCTTCAAAATAAAGTACTGAGGACCTTAAAAGTGGAATTTCCTAATATATCAAGCATTAATCACTTTTTGGGATCCATACAGTCTAAACTAAAATACTAAAGCATCAAATTCAGAGGTGTAATAAAATTAAGGCCTTGATTTGTGGTAATGATTAATCAACCTGGTTAACCACATTAGTTTCTGTAGTTAATCACAGTTAATTGCATCTGTCTTATTATCCCAAATTTGACCCTACAGACAGATTTTTTAATTGTTACCACTGGAAGAGAAGGGGGTTTGTCTTACAGTACTATAATGAGGCAAGAAAGAACAATATATACTGACACACTGAACTACTGATGCACGTCACTGCTCTGCTCTCTCTTGTTCTGGATTAACTTTATGCAAATGTGCTAAGTGATGACCAATCAGATTGTTGATGTGTGGCGCAGTAACTGATTGCATCACGTCCACAGTGTCATGATCAGATTTAACAACAGAATGCGCACTGAGCGGGAGATATAACAGCTGATAAAAGCTTGGTTATTACTTTTTTTTTTTGAAAAGTAAAAAAAGAAAACAATATTAGGGCTGCTTCGGGGGTTAAGAATTGGTCTATAACTCTGCATATGCCTTGTCTCTTACAGCTTGTGGGTTCTTATTACAGTGGAGGCTCTTCAGGGGAACTGTAGTTTTCCACAGTGCTACGTGCTTCTATTAGATTTTTTCTCATTGATTTACAGATAGGTCTTCAATTAGCACTGCCCAGCATTGTCTGCTGTATTTGAATGACAGGGCTATGATCGTGGATTCCATTATAGCAACATACAGCATGCAAGCAGGTGGATTGTGGTTTGTAGTTTGGAGGGTTAAACAGGAAAAATCTGTTAACGGCATTCAAAAAATTGGTGGTGTGGTATTTTATTACATTAGTCCTACTACAAATATACTCAAGTAGAAGTAAAAGTATTTGAAAGTTACAAATGCATAACTAGTTCCTACTCACCCCGGTTTTTCTGTGGCATTGCTCTTCACTTAATGCACAATTACTGTTTACTTGCTGAATTTAACCTACTGAAAAATAAAAAACACATAAACATAACATGTGGCTTGTGTAAATATAATGCGACATTTTGTCACATTTTATTTATTTTTATTTTTTAGCTTCAATGTATTAAACTCAACAAATAAATAGATATTACTAAGAATATATTTTACAGACAAATACCATATTTACATTTGTTCCCTGTAGGAGATGCTTAAATTTATTTTCTCTTAAAAAACATGTGACTGGGGGTATTTACATTTTTGCATATGACTCTATACTCTCAGATAAAGATCTGGTGGACTGCATAGTGTGCTGCACATGATGGCTACATTTTAAAGCAGTGTGCATTAATGCTAACCTGCACTTTGCTCTTGCCATGAAAATTCAACATCAAGGCTGTGCCTACTGCGATGCTGGGAAGTGCAACAGAATTTATAATGAGTTATATCTGAATAAGTTCACTAACGGGTGGCCCAGGTCCTCATTTCTAAGGCTATTTGTAGTGGACATGCTGTTTAGAAGACCATAAAAAAACTGCGCCCCCGAATGGCCTGTGTGTGTGGAGGGGGTCAGAGTCTGAATCCTGAAGCCAGAGAGCTAGACTTCCAGCAGAAAAGCATTTAAGCCCATTGAAAAGCTCCAGCCTCATCAGCTCGGACTCTAACACAGGCCCACATCAATGATTACATTCATCTAATCCACAAAGCGCATTCATGTCCAGCGTGTGACGCCATGTGGTGTGGCCACAGTGTGTGTGATTTGAGCAGTGTGTATTTGTGTGTGTGTGAGAGAGAAAGAGAGAGAGCATCGTTCACACCCCCCAGAATGGAGTGAGCGTACGTGCAGAGCAGCAGCATCTCCAATGGAGCCCCCATTCTCTCTATCCTCTCTATTATTAGAGTTTGCACCCTCTCACTCTCTTTCTCTCATTCTCTGCCCTCTTTTTCTTTTTTCTTTTTTTTTTAGAGAGAATTTGTCGATCAATACCACAATTTCCTGCCAGGGATCAATAGTGTTATCTTGTCTTATCTTATTTGCATTCTTGTCTCTCTTCCTCTTTCTCTCTTTTTCTCTTTCTTTCTCTTTCTCCTTCCCTTTACTAGCACTACAATAAGGTCATATCAATTGAATGGTGAGTCCATAATACATATTAACTTATTACAGCTAAGTTATTGTGTATTATTTTGTACTGTTACTATCATTTTGTACTGTTACTATCATTTTAGAAGTATAATTTAGTATAGTATAATAGTTTTCCAATTGAAAATAAACAAATTGTTCTTTATGGCATTTTATGCAGATTTTAGTGCACAAAAATTATAGTGCATAAGCCACATTTCATGTTTTTCCCCCAATATGTTAAATTCAGCATATAAACAGTAATTGCAGTAATTATAATCAATTTAAACAGGATTGAAATGTGCAGATATGTTTTCCTTATCGAGAAAGTGTTAACTTAAATAAGAAAATAAATACTGTACAAAAGTCAGAGACCACCTTTGCCAGTCGAAATGGCCATTAAGTACAAATTATTTATTTTTCAAAAGCAAGGAACACATTTTTGACAAAATAATATACAAAAGTCTTTAATACAAAGTATAATATCAAATCTAGCTTTTTTAACTTGTCCACTCCTTACTTTTGTAAAGCTGCTGCTCAATTCAAAGGAGTCACTGACATTATTTTCCCCTTCAAACAGTCACTAACATTCACACAGGCAACTACCCAAAACACCCCAGCTGCCTGGCACCTTTTTTTTTCATGTGCATTTAAAATCGCCAAGGGAGATATTTCTGAGGATATTAGATATAAGATAATCCTCTTGGATAAGGAAGGGGAAAATCAGAGGCCAATAAGTGAAAAAGCAGGAGTTTCCAAAACTGGACTACAACAGTGCAAGACCTGGTAGAACACCAAAGCTGCTACCATCAAATAAACAGTACCTGAAGTTTTAATCTTTGAGAGGAGGTCAAGCTCCACTCTTGCTTCAGATCTGAAAAAAAAAGTGTTTCTGTCCATAAGGTAGAGTAAGGTTTTATGGACTGAAGAGTCTAAATTTGTAATAGGGATTATTTGGATCATGAGAAGCAGAAAATGCAACCAACTACAAAGACTGAACTTCAGAGAACAAAATATTTTTTCTTGTCTCAGACATTTGCTCAGTTCTATCACTTCTGGCTTGAAACTGCCATGAGTAGAAACATTATTGCATGCAAAGCTGAGAGAAAAGAGCAGCTGTTGTGTGCTAGAGCAATATGAAACTGAAGCATGTTCATCACCTTTTAGATGGCTATTTCAGATAAATAGTCCAATAAAACTATAGCTGTCAGTTTAAATCTGATAGATCAGCTGTCAGGTCACACAACTATGGATATAATAATAAAAAGGAAGTCATTTCACTATGTATTAAAGTAATAAGCCACATAACACACTATATTTTTTTAAATAAAAAAAAACAAAATACATCACTCCAGAATATCACATTATGCACATCCTAAAAATGAACAAACTGTACTGTTGTTTAAATTGGCAGAGTAATGCTGTATTTACTAAATTGTGCTGGTATATTAGGTACAAAAATGCAAATATCAGACCAGATTTTGATCAGATAAAAAAGCAAGCTATCCCTCATTAAATCAATGATGCCTAAAGACCATGCAGAAAAAGAAGCCATCTTGTACATTAAACTAATCCAGAATAGCCTGCCAATCCCAATATCCAACTGTCAGTGGTCCTGTGGTCTAAACTGCCAATTAAGGACTAGAGGACAGCAGAACTGATATCAAAGTCAAAGACACTGAAAAGACTATATAAATATTGTGCAAGCCTAAAGCATACATCCATATTTTATCAACCAATAGCGTTGAATGAAATAGTCATTTGATACATGCTGTATTTGAGTATGTGTTATGTGGAAATGGTTTATTTTTGTTATGGCAAGATCTCAAAAAGGTATTAAAAGGCGTTAAATTAGATTTTTAAAGCTATGCAGCAATGTTGCACCCTCTGTGTCTCACTCTCTCTTTCTTTCTTTCTCTCTGGCTGTGTACTAGCACTGCCTTATAATAACCATCCAGTGCCTTTGTTTGCTCTCTTTCTCTCTCTCGCTTCTTTTGGTCTTTCACACATGCGCACACAAACACACACACACGCACACACACACACACATACACATGCCACAGTCCTCCTTCAGTTTCTGTTGCTTCTGTCAGAAAAAAGAAAGAGGGTGAGAGTGGGGCAGGGGCAGCGAGAGAGAGAGAGAGAGAGAGAGAGAGAGAGAGAGAGAGAGAGAGAGAGAGAGAGGGCATTAATGGTAATTATATGCAGGATGTGTATCTGTGTATAATGGGCTTTGGACCCTTCAGTGCCATTCAGCTCTGTTTAACAACATTCCTCTGTTATTGTTTATGCTACACAAAATGCTGCAAATCTGAATGAGCTCTCTGCAATCACAGTTTTGCTTATTTATTCAGTCCAGCTTTGTTTATATGGTGCTTTCAAAAACAGTCATCGCCCCAAAGCATATTGTCCAGTGATGTAGGTGCAGCCCCTCAATGAGCATTGCTGAGGGACACAGTCAGGTAAACTTCCTAAGAGCATGAGGAAGAAACACTGAGAGGAACCAAGACTTGAGAAGGAGAACCCATACTCTTCTGCAGGCATGTGCACATGTAGACCCCAGAGGAGGGCTCTTTTGCCCCGAGACTGTCCTTGTTTAGCTTGTGTAAGAATTATTTTTTATTTGGCCTCCACCATTCTCCAACATCCGCTTCAGTGAGGCTCAGCTCAACCCTAACAATAGAACTTGTGGGTCAGTTTGAGTTAAAAAAGTTGCTCTTGAGTGCCCCCTCTGGTGCAGTACCCACTGCCTGTGGAGATACACATCACATTTGAAATCCTGCCAATAAGGCTCCGATAATATCTCTTTAGCATAACATAATGTCATTTTCAAGAACAACACATAGCACCAGCAATGTGGGGTGCTAATAATTTAATACAGCAAGTTTTTGATTATTATAAAAAAATCTGGGGTAATGTGGAGTGCCTGCTGCTTAAAGAGAAATGTAACTGACTTTAATTGCTTTATAGCCATTGGATAGTGTAGTGGATAACACGGTTGCTGCATAAACAAGAGACTATTCCTGTCAGTATCGTAGTTAAAATGGGGCAGAAAATTATGTAGTGTAGGCCCGGCTTAAGCAGTAACATCCACACCTAATGTGTTGTCAATAATCACTATTGCTATTTCTGTTGCTCTGTTCAAGTTATTGTTAATATTGATTATACACATTTCAAATAATTTCAAACTATTTTTGAAAATGCTAAGACGTGAAATGATATATGAACTACACATTCTGTAAAACATTTTTCTCAAAACATTCAGGCAATTTAGCTAGAGACAGAGACAAAGAGATAGTGCGAGACAGCCATCATCATCCTGCACATGGTAAATGGTCATTGTTCTTACATGGGACTTTCCCTCATTTTCCCCTAAAAAAGTGGTGAAATTGAGGTTTTTTGGTTGGAACTATGAGCTTCATTATTATCAGGGGCTCTCAGATGGTTTCCAGGCATTTTGACTGGACTTCTTCAGTTTGCACAAGCATGGTAGCATCAGGATGTGGAATCCTGGAGGCTTAGAATGGCTGATAATGGCAAAAATATATATTACCAAAAATATCACCATAACTGAAGGCATCTCCCCGATACACAACGTGCATCGGAATGTTTTTCTAAAGTTTGCCAACAGATTGCACAGGACAAAATACATCGTTATCAGACATTAATGTCACATTGTATTGAGGCTGTGAAAAACTAGGATTATGTTGATTGTTCTTGTAAAAATAAACTATTTAAAAAGAAACGTCAGGAAAAAAAATAATTCTTAAAAATAAATGAAACAATGATGTAATAGACTAATATTCAATTAGCTACTTTTTCAGCCAATGCCATTAGTTGTTGTTGTCTACTGGTCAGGCTTTTGGTCTAAATCTGTGTTCTTTATGATAAGATTTATGATATGATAGTAGAATTACCAATGATACTCAGAAAAGTGTATCATTATGTAATGTATCTTTGTCAAGATGGCACTTCTACAATACCGAACAACTGCATGTATCATTAAGACAACAGATTTAGACCAATAGCCTGTCCATTAAACCACAACTAATGTAATTTATCATGACATCATATTGTCCACCCCTATTGGAGGAAGTAGCAGATGGTGTGTTGTAAATTGGGTACCACCCAGGCTCCTGCAGCACCAAATTTAATAACCAAATCATCAGCATACCAGGCCAGCATGCCTCATGTATTTTTGGAGAGGGCATATGAGTTTGCCCAGGCTTTCATGACAAAGCATAACTCTCATTGGAAACGATTACAGTCAGAAGACCATTGTGATCGGCACTTTTACTTCTGTTGTCATCATACTTCAAATCTTCACTCTCATCTCAATCACTATTCCATTGCATTGTCCTCATCAAACCTTCATTCCTCCTCATCTTCAACCAGAACTTCGTCATGTTGCTCTGGGATCAGGCAGGTGACCTCCATGCTGTCAGAGTTCATGAAGAAGGGAGGCTCAGGATGTTTTGCTTCTTGCTTGGCTCCCTACACTTCCTGGGCCGGGGCCAGGGGAGGCCGCTGGAGGCACTCACACTGAACCTATAGTGAGAACACATGTCTAGGGACAACTTGTTAAACTTTTGATGCTGGAAATTCTGCCAAGGGTATGCCCCCTCTAAAAACCGCCTCCTAAATTCCTAAAGCTTTTTTTTTTTTAATGTCTGGACTACACACAATTACACAAGCAGAGCAAGCTAGCTAGCAAAGTGCTATTCTTGGCTAATGGGAATATTTTTCCCTTGCCAGGGGAAATATTTATTTTTATCGCATGTAATGTGTTCTCTGTACATCAACATGCTTAATTTGAGTGGTTTAGGGGACTTTTCAGCCATGCTAACCATTCAGCCATGAGCTCTGTCTTCATGGGGCATTGGATTACTTTAGAAATTTCACACTCAGTTTGTTCCCAGCCACATCTAGACCAAAAATTCTCATGGTTGGCCTTGGACATTCTCCTTATGGAATCACGTCTGGCTCCGCAAGGCTGGAAGAGACAAAGTTCTGTCATGAAGTCATTACAGCTGTAGTTTCTACAGTTCATCTGGAACTCTTTTTATTTCACCTGTTTGTGGTTCTTTTCTCAGATTCCAACGATGCATGGACCTAATCTAGCATTGCTTTGTTCCTGAATCTTTCAGCCTATAAACTTGAGCAAACCATTTATGTTTTTATCTGATAGTGTGGATTCTATACACTTTACTGGCTCTCAGTGCGACAAAGCTCTTCATTCACAGGTAACCATATTTACCCTATATGTCTATGTTTGCCATAGTAATGTGCTTCAGCATATACAATTGGAGCTTTCAGTGTGCTACCATGATTTCACCACATAAAAGAAGCCTTCCTTTAGGTTTGGATGCATTGTTATTTTTCCAGGTCTGATCATTAAATGCTTTTTATTTATTTAATCAGAACAGCTAAGTTAAAAGTTAGGTTATAATAATGATTAGTGATTTAAATTTCCCTATTCATGCTTAATGTAGATCAAAAACTACAATTTATGGCTTTGTTAGATCAGGTTAGATTTTTACATATAACATTAAGACAACAAACTATGATAAATCACATTAATGAAGGAGACAAGTGGATTGAAAGGAAGAAATAAACATATTTTGCCTCAGCCTTAAAGGCTTGAAGGAAAACCCTAATTTTCAGTATTTAGGGCTGTCAAATGATTAAACTACTATTTTCCATTAATCACTATGGTCTTATTTGCTCTGATTTGATCCTAAAGAAATCTATATATGCATATGTTCACTATTTACATGAATATACCTATATATATATATATATATAAATATATATATATATATATATATATATATATATATATATATATATACATATATATATGGGGTATATGCACATAGTGTTATATGCATATTAATAGTGACCATGGCAATTACAGAGCTCTGAGTGTTCTAGAAAAAGTGAAACTTTATACATTTGGAGTGATGTCATAAAGGCCTCTGTGACATCATTCTTTTTATGAAGTACACTGGAAAAGAAACAGTCCTGAACTCAGATTTCATTACTAATTCCTCAGATGGTTTCACAGCAAAAGATGTTGTTGTGGCTGTTACAATAGGCTGCTGTCATCTGAACCTGACACTGATCACCAATACCATGGCTGTGCTCTGTAATGCATGTCTTAATCACTTGAGGGTGATAACACCACTGTGGTTCTTTCCATCTATACTTTTGGCATCTTGTTTCAACAACACTTCATCGCAGCAGTAGCAGCCACACTGGCATAGATTTGAATCCCAGCACAGAGTCCCACCCTCTGTCACTGGCATTTCTTAGCAAAGTTCCTACTGTGCAGAACATGACTTGGAAGAACTAAGTATACAACAGTAATCCTTACCTTAGGCCAGCATTACCCAATCCTTGGCATGAAGAAACCAACTTACTGTTCTTTATTTTTTCTTAGTGTTATTCTATGGTCAGACATTTACAAGGATACTCCTCCTACAGCTTTTGAGCTAGAACCATCAAACTTTACACAATCATAGAGTGCGTACTCACTTGTGCTCTATTAACCAATTCAACTCATGATGTTTGTAAAGTGTTTGTTCAAGCACATTTATTCCATAGGACTGAATGTCATTTCACTTACATAATATATAATGCTTATCTCTCTACTTCTTACTCCGCCATGGTTAGTTGACATTCTGTAGCCAAATGTTACTTAAGTCACTATCATACTAAGTATACATAAGTATGCTACTACATAGCAACGGCCTAGCAACACCTTAGTAACCGCCTGGGATACCAAATCATTGGCCTAGCAACACCTTGACAATCACTTGACAGTCAACTTATAGTTTGTTCACAAACTTTCCTTTCTAGCTTAGCTATAACTACAGCTATTACTATAATAGTTAAATCTGGCTTCGTGGATTCATTTTGGACACAGTGGTGGATATATTGTGTTAGAATTAAGAAATGAACAGAACTCTCAAACAAATTGACTGAGAATGCAGAATTTACTAACACTTCATTTGCATTCGGCAGGAATGACAGTCCCATTTAACTCAACTGTTACATTTTTTTCTTGGTGTAACTGATTACTAAAATGGTTGTCAAATGCTTTATGTATTTATATTACTATTACTACTACTAATAATTCATAAATTATTTCTATTATTGTTTTTATTACTTACATTAGCTGTGGCTCGGATTTTTTATTATTTAATGACATTAAATTATCAATTAATTTGCAACCCATATTGTGAAGTGTTACCCTGACCTCCCATGGAGAAGACCACCTGGCTAGTGGCCCCCAGGTAATTTGAGTCTGAGACCTCTGCTTTACACAGTTAAACTTTAATACGACTAGTTGCAGGTTTTGAGTTTCATGAAACATAATTTTTATACAATTTGACAGTTACATAAATTACAAATACATAATCAAAGTCACTTATCACATTTGTATATTAAACTAGTTACCAAGATATGTTTCTGATATTGTTCAATATGACTGTATAAAGTTATCTTAAATGTATTATTTACCTATATTTTAAAGATTTCCAAAAATTTTTTTCCAAACAAATTTTTTTTTCATGATATATGCTTTTGGGAATGGGCTTTACACATACAAGAAATATCAGTACCATATTATGATTAATACTACTTTTAATAAGAAATACAATTTCATTATACATGTTTGTATACTATGTTATGTCATGTATTCTTCAAAATTCATTACAGCCAAAATTGTCACAAATGGATATACAGCATTTTAAAATGAAATTCTTCATTCATTTCCATCTTTCTGTTGTTTTCAGAGTCAAAAGATGATTGCATTATTAATGTAGTTACATGCGTCACAGTGCAGGAGGCTAATAAAGAAGAATCAGCTGCCATGCTAGACAATGTTGGATATTATGTTAGACAACAAGCTAACTAGCTATTAAAGCTAATTGGTGACCAGCAAATAAGCAACACAAGCTTTGTTTTCTTTTCTTATCCATGATGTGTCAACTGTAATGATTGGGTTGATATTGTTTACAAGGAACACACCGTTGAACAGTTAATTGATATACAAAACATTCTTTCTTTGAACACTGCTGAACTATCAATCTCCCTGTCAGCAAAATATTCACATTTATAATGCAGCACAATAACATTGCATTTGTCTTCTTTATGAACTTGATTAGGTCTTATATAAAACTTCACTCTTATACATTAGTTCTTGTACACCAACTTCAGCAATAGAAACTTGGATATACAGGCACTTATATCATTGTATGTTTTAAAACAATATACAGTGGCACAGTGGTTACTGTGAATAGTTAAGTGAGTAGAAGATGAACTGATCTCCAAGGCATTAAAATGAAACATTCGTTTCAACATTTTATTAAAATTGGTATTTTTGTTTTGCACAATTTTACAGTGAAAAAAGGAAAAAATCACCATGCAAAAGTTTGGGCACATCTCAGTTAACTTTTACCAAGGCCTCAGACTTTAATTAGCTTGTTAGCGCTATGTCTTGTTCACAGTCATTGTAAGGAAAGGCCAGGTGATGCAAATTTCAAAGCTTTATAAATTCTCTGACTTTTCAAACCTTGTCCCAACTAATAGCAGCCATAGGCTTCTCTAAAAAGCTGCTTAACACTCTGAAAGTAGTTGATGCTAACAAAGCAGGAGAAGGCTATAAGAAGATAGCAAAGTGTTTTAGGTAGCTGTTTCCTCAGTTCATAATGTAATTAAAACTGCAATTAGAACTGCTCCTAGGATTGCTAGAAAGGCAAATCAAAAATGCCTTTTGACTGCAAAAGACCTTCAGGAAGTTTAGGCAGACATCTGGAGTGATGGTACCCTGTCCTACTGGCAGCAACACTTGCATGAATATGACCTCAATGGAAGAGTCATCAAAAGAAAACTTTTGCGAAGGAACATCTAAACAAGCCTGATGCATTTTGGAAACAGGAAAATAGATCTTTTTGGCTGCAATCAGCAAAAGGATGTTTGGGAAAAAAAACAGTACAGAATTTCATGAAAAACCCATCTCTCCAACTGTAAAACACAAACATAAGTTGCAGCCAGTAGCATAGGGAATTCACTATGAGGGGGAAGCATGGATTCAATTAAATACCCGCAAATTCTGGAAGCAAACATCGCACCATCTGTAAAAAAACGCTGAAGATGAAAAGAGTATTGCTTCTACAAGATAATGATCCTAAACACACCTCAAAATCCACAATAGACTAATCAATAGGCGCAAGCTGAAGGTTTTGCCATGGTTCTCACAGTCCCCGACCTAAACATCATAAAAAATCTGTGAAAGGACCTCAAAATAGCAGTGCATACAAGATGGCCTGAGAATCTTACAGAATTAGAAGTCTTTTGCAAGGAAGAATAAGCAAAAAATTCCCCAAAGAACAATTGGCCACAAAAAGCATTTACAAGGTGATATTTTGAAACTGTAAAAGATGGAAATAAAAAGTAGTCTTGCTTAAAATATTTTTAACTTAATGCCTTCTGGAAATTAGGTCATCTTTCACTACCTTAGGTATTCACAGTAACAGAAATTTGTCCAGGGGTGCCAAATGTATGTGTGCCATTGTACTTCTAACCAACAAGCCTTTTCTTCTAATGGGAAATGGGAGATCATGAATAAAAGACAGATGCAATTATTAGGATGATAATAATAATTGATCTATCTAGAATCTATATTAGACTTATTAAACAACTGAAACACATACATGATGCTCATGCTGTACAGCACAATCTACTGCATGTTTTGAGAATGCACTTAACTGATTGTATATTCAAGTCTATTAAGACACTAAGTTGATTTTCTGACTGTTTTTCTGCGTGTTAATACACTTCCTTACATTCACACTGACTTTGACGTTCAAAATAGTTCCAATATCAGCTTCCTTTTCTTTATTACCATCACACGTACAGATTTCTTATCTGTCTAACACAGACCATTGTAGCTATTAGACCAAGGGCTGGAAGAGAGATAAACATTAGGCCTTTAGAGTGAGACTCAACTGGACATTTTAACATCAATGGAGCTCAAAACTGCAGTCTCTAGTCCAAGACTAGACACTAGGCAACCCCTTTTAGACACATGTAGATGTCCCACAGACACAGAAGTACTTTTAGATGTAGATGCTATTTTTCTAAGCTTAATGAAGTAAATAAATCTGCTACACCAATTAAACAATCTGGCTAGCTATTGCAAAAAAAATTAGGCTTAAGTCTTTTAAATCCAGAGGAGAGCTACATCCTGTGGTAGACAGCAAGCTGGTAGTGTCTTACATTTTACCTTACTTTTAAACATTTTTGGCAGTCTTGAACATAAGAACATTAGAAAAATGTCTGTTACAGTAAAGGTACAAGATACTGACTGTATACGGACTGCATTTCTTCAGAAGTCTGTACGCGTGGACAAAAAGATATGATGGAAAATATGGATTTAGACCAAAGATACTCTCTGTTAAGCCATAGTTGTTTAAAAACTACACAAATATACATATTTTGGTGCAATTTACCAACCAAAAGCAAACACAACACATTGTTAGAAAGCATTAAGTCCAGATTTGTTCAGAGTCACTTATTAAGGGGGTCAAACAGTGAAGAGGACACATCCCACTATACCCCACTAAAATCTACTTCTGTTATGGTTAATGATCAGGCCAAAGTCATACACGTTTGAAGCCTGCACATGTACAGGAAATTATAAAAGTTATTAGATCTGCTTGGCTGCAGTATATAATGGTATCAATATGGTTTGGACCAATTCATTCATAACCAGGCTGAATTCTTTACACATACGGAGGCCGTTGAGTATAGAAATCCTCAAATATGACAGATACAGCAGTATATCATCAGCCTGAAACACAATGAAAGTAAGATATTGACATGAAATATGATTAAAAATGCCCTTGATCGCAGTAGGGGAGAATCACTAGGGGAACTTTCAGCACATCATAAATGCACATTTCACTCCAACAGATCACAAAGAAAGAGGTAATAAATGATAAATAGGACTTGATCCAGAGGTTGTGCTTCTCTCGGGATGGGGCGAAACCTCTGCTTTCTCTGCCAAGTGCTGTTGCTGAAATGACTTGAGATGAATCAGGTGAGATGAAGATTTACACACAGTCTTGTACAATAGCTGGACAAGAAAATGACTGAGTAATAAAGGTCAGCCCATCACCCTACAGGACTCAATGAACAGTGTAAAATAAAATGTACAGCTGTGTGAAAAGGTTCGGGTAGCCCTGGTCAAAGGACTTGTGTTGAAGGGAAAGTAAGTTCACATGTCCTCTATGCACACATTAAAATGCACAATTCCTGGTTATTTGCTGAATTTAACATATTGGGGAAAGTAAAAGATAAAATCTTGCCTGTGCATTGTGTTATGTAACATTTTATATTTTATGTTTTATTTTTTTCCAATTTGTTAAACTCAGCAAATAAATAGAAATTGTGCACTAAACTTATCCAGAAAAATTAGGTTTATATTTATTTAATATTTAGGTTTATTCTCTGTGGAGGGTGTATTAATATGTTTTCACACAGAAAATCAACAAAACATGTCACTGGGCTAAGGGTGTTCAGACATGTATGTATGATTGTATGTTAAAATAAAAATATATAGTGCAATATAAAAAAGGTATTATAATTTTGTGCTGGACCCAACTAAAAGCACAATGTACAATATATAATGTGTTATGATATATATATATATATATATATATATATATATATATGTATATATATATAATTGTTATTTGTTGTTATTTTACTGTTATTTACTGTTAATGCCACAGTAAATTACTGTGAAAGTAATGCAATTAGTAACTAGTAATTTACTTTTTTAGTTTTGCAGTAATTTTTTACAATGTTGCTATAGAACAAATTTGAAGCATTTAGACATAAGACTTTCGATCAAAAGTCTTTAAGCTTTTGAAAACCATATGTTTAGTCAGGTGGGTCTGAGCTTAAACTGGTGCTGTATGTGTGTGTGGGTTTCCACACCACAGCTGGACGCTGCATATCGTTGGCTGGGAGGAGTGTGTTACAGTAAAGAGCTGTACAGAGCCAATACACATGCAGCGAAGCAAATCAGTAATAAAACACTGCGCATGTAGCACACAGCTGCTGGAGAGAGATGAATGTGCTAACTCAGGGATAGCACAGAGTTCCCAGAGTTCATCTTTGCCTATAGGAAAATTTTTTGCAAAAAAACGTTTTGCAATGTTCCACAATGTAATTATTTAAGAAAAAACTAACAGCAATAGTTACATTCCAAAATGATGTACATCCATTTGTAACAGTTTTGGGTATAGCATGTTTTGAAAAAGAGTAACTTATAGTGTAAAACACATTTTTTTTATCTGTAATAAAAATGTATATCATGAAAACAGAAAACCTTTAAAGTGGTCTATAATGCACATTTTAATGAAACTCTTTATATACTGTGTACAATATACTGTACAAACAATAATGGCCATAGATTAAATCATTTATTTTGTGATAAAATGTTGCTGTCCCATAAAGAAATGATATTTCATTTATTTTTTACACCATTTATTTCAAAACGCATTTCATGATTAGTGGATCAATGGAAATGGTCCATTAATTACATTAATCTTCATGAAAGTGTGGAAATTTTTTGATTCTCTCTTAAAATATTTTTGCGATAAAAGATTTTATTAAATTAATGATAAATACAATAGGGTGTAAAAATTTGATGCTATGGAAAATGCTTCTATTTTGCAATCCTTAAATAATACAAAGTTTATTATAAATTACATTATCAGCATAATTGGATAAAAAGGTGGAATTTTTGCAGATACAAATTTTTACATGAATTTCAGAATTTCTTAGTATTTGCTATGTGCCCTATTTGCTTTATTAACAGTGTGCACTCGAGCTGCATGGACTCCTAAAGTCTCTGATGAGCATAGCAAATCCACCTGAGAGTTGTTTGAACACAAGATTTAATGGGAGACAAAAAAAATCTAACCTCTTCTTACCCAGTCCATAACATGGTCAGTCACAAATTTACCTTGAATAGTGACAAGAAATAGCGCAGAATATTTCCTCTTTTTCAGGTTTCAGTGAAAAAAATTCCCAAACTTTCAAAGCAGTGTCAGACTTTTGGACCTCACTATATATGTCACTGAGTTTTTCTGTGGCTGGATGCTCTCCGAGTTTCCCCCATTTCAGCACATCTAACTCAGCTCATTAAGGGTTTTAATGAGCTGACGAGTTGGGTTAGGTGTGTTAGAGCGGGAAATCGTTAAACTGTACACTGATCTGCCCTTCAGGGTGGGAAGTCAAATATTAAATTGCTTTCTTAAACCTAACAGAAGGCTCTAGAGTTTTTTGGTTTTTGGCTTGTGCTACTGTCTGGAGCTAAAGAGCAACGTTACAGGCCAGAGTGGTGGGGCCCTCACACAGCAAACTACAGTAAAAGCATTAGAAAGTTCAGAGTTAGTTATTTTGTTTCGCTAGACTGTTTAAGTGTAATGACCTAATTATGTAATTAATTACATAGACACATTCTGAATTACATTTCAATTTGGTTTAAGTTGGAAGTGCAAGTCTGTAAATGATGCTTTGTTTTCTTTACAAAAGCAAGACTGTACACACAACAACAACTTTTCATCAAATTCAAACCATAATACAATATCTCCTCTTCTACTTACAAGCACAAATGTATATAGTATGCATTGAGAGTTCGAAATCTGCACTTTTAACTGCATTTCTCTGCAGGTTTTTATGAGCTATGAGTGAAAAATAATTAAAAGGGTAACAATAGCAGAACGCTTTTTGGTGCTATATAGAACCTTTTGCGATAAGGTTCTTTACAGAGCAATATCAACCTGAACCTTTCACCATACTAATATATACTATGTATAGTATATATTACAAGTGTATACTATATAGAACTCATGGTTCTAAATAGAAACTTTCCTTTTACTAAAAACTCTTGAAGAGCCATCTTTTTAAGACAGTAGAAATGCAATGCTGTGGTGTTCAAGGTATTGCCTATCACACATGGGCTGATTACGAAGAATGAAACCGTCTGGACATTTTCTCTCTGTCTTTCCCCTCCAAAAAGAAGAAGGAAATTTATTTAATTTCCTTTCCTTTTAAAATGAAACTCTCTTGTCCACTAGTACCTAGGCGACCTTATCTCCTAGTATGAACCATCATGCCAACTAAGCATACAAGGTGCAGGGTCACTTTTAGTCCCGAGAAGTAATATGACAGCAGGGGGTAGAGCCTTTTCATACAAAACCGTCCAGCATCACACTGCTCTAATGCGCTCACTCAGGTTTGTTAACTGTGGAGCAGAATGGTGCTGACATCTCAGGGAGCCCTCATGTCTTTGTTACCTTCTAGCTTTCCCTTTTAAGTTATGTTGTAATAGCTAGGCCAGCCGGAGTCACTGCTAGCACTGTTTTCATAATTTATTTTATGTCCAGTCACCTCAAACAGAACTAACTGTCTGTGTTTCTCTGCTATGTTGAAAAACTTCCCCTCTGTCCAGTCATAATGCATACCTCTCCCTCATGGCCACATGGTGAAAAGTTAAATTCCAATTTTTTAATTAATTTAGATATCCCCTCAAAAACAAAGGGTTTTATTTTAAGGTCCAAGTCAGTTAAAAGTCCAGAAAGCATTTTGAATTCTGACTTTGAACTGATGCAGTAGAATGATCCATATTCATTGTCAAATATGTATTCTTTATTTGCTATCCAGTGTCGAGCATATGTCCCTTCTCAAGGTTTCTTCCTCTTGCTCCCTTGTTGGAAGTCTTTTCTCACAACAGATGCTTGGCTTCCTCATTTGGGGTTTGGGGCCATATTACAGAATTTTTTTTTTTTGTCTTAACTTTTTGCACAAATTTGTATTATCTTAATTTAGGAGTCTTATCTTAGTTTACAACATCTTATCTCAAGTTATCTTAACTAACTTGATCAAAGTCGACAATCAATTGTCATGTCTGTTATCAAACTTCCACAACTGAAACATAAACACGTAGTAAAAATAATGAAGTTAGTTAGCCAGACAGCTAGCTACTGTTACTGATGTAAAAAAGGTTAAGCAAAACTGAAGCGTTATAACCAGGAAGTTAAGAATATTGTGATAGAGCTTTGTGCTGTTTATCAGAGCATAACACATCAGTCAAAACACCATTTTCAGTGTAGATAAATGTATTGGCATTATGCCAGTTATAGTGAACTATGCTGCCTGACTGCATAAAACAACAGATGGATAAAACAGAAGTTAAGACACCTCTGGGGTTGTCTAAAAGTTAGGACAGAATTTGGGAATTTTTGTCTCGTTAGGATGTTTCTGTGATACTGTTTTCTTATCTGGAGTTGATAGATAAGATTATAAACTTAATAAATATCATAAAAATCATAAACTAAACTGTTGTTCTGTAATAGTTTCTGACCTAAATTCAGTCCTAACTGAGGTTCTCACGATGACTAAGCAGATAAGATCAGATTTCAGACTTAGGACATTTCTGTAATACGGCCTCTGGACCCGTTTCTGTAAAGCTACTTTTTGACAGTAAGTATTGTAAAAAGCACTATATAAAATAAATCTTGAATTGCATTTTTAGATTTTAGACCACAAAACGTCCTCTTAATAAATAGAAACCGTGGCAATTGTCATTTAATACATAATGCAACTCAAATTTCGAACACTAAAATAGCTGAAAGATTTTCTTTCTTTCTTTCTTTCTTTCTTTCTTTCTTTTATGACAGGTTAAGTTTAGGGTTGGGTTAGGCGAGGGCATGGTAGTATTTAGCTGTATGTGTGTGTGTGTGTATGTGTACACGTGTGTGTGTGTGTGTGTGTGTACAGAGAGCACATGTTGCAGAACTGAAGCAGTCTGGGAGGAGGCTATTAGTGTTAGATTACACTCAGCCTTTAAGCAAGCACACACACTGCTTTGAAACCTGAGTTGTTTCTGCATGCTCCATCAGCAAATACTCTGAGCTTCGTCACTGTGAAATGTTTGTTTTGGTTCGCAAACTTCCTCTTTTTTTTGTTCTCGCTAAAGTGAGAAATAATTGAGGTAGCGGGTGGAACAAATGATGGATGGTGCTGCTGAAACATGTGAGCAAGCTTTCAGCACTAAAAGACTAATCCATCTCTCTATTCCCCACACAGAATGTGGATTTACTGAAGGAAAGGTAACACTTTACTCGAACCCTAATATATAAAACAATTACTACTGCTGCTTAACTACTATATAACTACATAACCATGCCATAAGCATATCATGGCAGATGTCATATGCTGTCATGAGTATCAGTTATGACAGATTTTGTTCTATAATATAATGTTGTCATGTTACTGTAATTGTCATTACAGTTTCCATAATGTTTGACATCATGACAGCTTATATCATATGTGAACATGACATGAAACTCATAACTTTATCTGACCTTTGCCATCACATCTTTATGGCAAGGTTATGTCAGTGTTATGTAGCAGGGTTCAAGTAAAGTTTTATCGAAAGAAAGTCTATAGACGGAAGTGACTAATGTTTAGGTGCAGGTGTGTACTCAAGTGACTGTCACCTTCCAAGATGTCACGGATTCATTTACACTCCCTCACCAAGGTAAAGGTGAAGTAGCATGTGCGTGAGCTGTGTGTGTAGCAATAGCAGCATGTAGGGTGGATCTGTTTGACTTTCTACAGTGTTGTAAAGGCAAAGGTGTTTCTTAATGTGGGTAGACGTATTATGGTGGGAACAAACTGAGGTTGGATTTCTAAACCAGTCCACACCTCATGAAGGTTGAGGGCAGTGGTGTGATAGAAAACTGATAGACACTAGCCTGCCGTTAGCCCATGGATGTAAGTTAGCATGGCAGAAAAGTCCCCCAAAAAACTATAACTAAGCATGTAGACGCCCAGATGTATATGTCCCCAGATGTATATTCTCATTACAAGACCACGTCTGGCCCCACAAAATTAGAGTCATGCATTCTTTGAAGGAGTAGAGTCTGACCTGCTTTGATGGATTGGAGTATGATCTGCTTTGATGGACGAGAGTCTAGTCTGCTTTGGTAGACTGGAGTCTTGTTAGCTCTTATATACTAGAGTCTGAAATAATACAGTCTGATCAGTTTGATGGACCAGAGTCTAGTCTGCTTTAATGGACCGGAATCTGGTATGTACTGATGGACCAGAGTCAAGGCTACTCTGATGGAGAGGAATCTCTCCTGCTTTAATGGGCAGGGGGCCAAGTCTGTTGCTGCTAGCATCTGACCTGTTCTGATGGACTAGAACAGTGTTTTCCAACCTGGTACTGGAGACACACTAGCTCGCATGTTTTAGTGTTTTCCCTGCTCCCAACACACTAATTCAACTAATTAGTTCATTAACAACCCCTTACTGTGTTGAAGTGGGTGTGTTAAAACAGGGAAAGCACAAAATGTGCACAGTCTCAGAAGAGAAAGGTACTGAACTGTTACTGATGTGGAACTCCTCTTGTCACCAGAGTGGTACTGTCAGGGATATGTCTTCAGTACCTTTAGTTAAGAAACATAATTGTACCATAATCCATTACAGTTACATTTTTAGGTTGTATCGACTCCAAACACCCTTTTTCTTCTCCAGCCTTTTCATTTTGTTTTTTGTTATGAAAAAAATGGGCTATGAAAATATGTACCTTTTCACTGTGAAAAACTTGCACAGTTGGACCTCAAAACCACTTTGAGGTTCCATTTACATTGCTTGTACCTTGATAAACAAAAATGTACCTGCACAGTACTTTTTTCTGATAGTGCAGGCCAGGGTGCCTCCTGGATTAGGATTGGGAAACAGTGGACCAGAGCCTGGACTGCTTTGATGTGCCTGTGCATACTCTGCTCTAATGGTCTAGAGTCTGGCCATCTTTAATGGACTAGAGCCTGGTCTGCTTTGATGTACCAGAGTCTAGTCTGCTTTGATGACTGGAGTCTGATTTCCCTTGATGGACTAAAGTCCAGTTTGCTTTTATGGTATAGAGTCTGTCTTGCCTTAACGGACAAGAGCCTAGTCTGCTCTGATGGACTAAAGTCTAACCTGCTGTAATGGTCTAGAGCAGTGGCCTCCAACCCTCCTCCTGGAGATCTACTTCTCAGAAGAGCTTAGTGCCAACCTACATCTAACAACCTGCATCTAACATTTAAAACTAATAGGTCTGACCCAGCCAATCAAGAACATCTAAAGATTAGTTGGAGAAGGTGTGGGAGATTGTGGCTGGAACTAGACTCTGCTTGAAGACAGATCTCTAGGACCAGGGTTAGTGACCACTGGTCAAGCATCTGTCCTGTTTTGATCGACTAGTGTAGTGTTTCCCTGGAGGCACGCTACCCTACACGATTTAGTGCTTTCCCTGCTTCTAACACACCTGATTCAACTTTTTAGGTCATTTACAACCCCTTACTGAGTTGAAGTGGGTATGTTAAAACAGAGAAAGCACTAACATGTGCAGGGCAGTGTGTCTCTATGACCACGGTTGGGAAACACTCAACTAGAGCTTGGTCTGCTTTGATGGGCTAAAGTCTAGTCTGGTATGATGGACTAAAGTCTAGTCTGCTCAGTTGGACTGGCATCCGTTCTGCTTTGTTGTATTAAGGTCCAGTTTGCTTTAATGTACTGGGGTCTGATCTGCTTTAAAGAGTTTGAGGCTGCTCTGCTTTGATATACTAGAGTCTAGTCTGATCTAATGTACTAGAGTCTCCTGCTATCTGATGTACTGGAGTCTGGTCTGCTCTGATGGACTGATGCTGAGGGTCACATAGAGTGTACGTGTGTGCATGAGCGTGCGAGAGCTGCAGTGGCTGTCTGTTGGAGGCTGATTTAGACACTTTGTGCCTTTTTGACAACAGGAGCCATTTAGTTTCTGCTGTGAGACTTGGCCAAGCGGCATGTGAGCTGGACAGAGGCTCTGTGTCTGGCCATCAGAGCAAAACGAGCCAGGCCACACGTACCCTTCAGAGCAAGACTCACCAGTCAGATACAGATGCAGGACATCATGTGAAAGCAAGTGTAGAGAAAGTAGAGATGAGAGAACAGGTTATGTCCAAATGGAGGAGACAAGCACAAAGTTAATCGATTGACTTACAATACAATCTTTGTATATTCATTTAACTATTTTATTTCAAATATACTGTCATCATTCTTTTTTGTGGCATGTGCCTGCTTATTTCTGTAGCAATGCCAGGACATTTTCAAACCTTCCTGCTGTTTCATAACTTCAGCATTAACTTCTAACAAAATTATTTCACTTTGTCTCAACCTTTGCAGTTAAATTGGTCACCACTAAGGCTTCCAAATCAAATATGTCATGAAAATGTGAATTTTAATTGCTTGTGTTATTATGATGTTATAGGCAACTAGATGTTGCTATAAATGCACTCAAAACAGAACATATATATCATAGCATAACAAAAGTAAAACATCTGTGACAGTAAAAAGCAATGCTGTCATCACTGCCATCGTGTTTGTCCTTACTGGAGTAAAATTGCTTTATATTCTTGAAATATAAGTTGTTTACATATTGTGTGATATATGACTTGTTTCAGGCAAAAACAATATTTTTCATCTGACTGACCTCACAAATGTTGCAAAGACAAAAGAAGTGACCCAGAAAGCCCTAGAGAGGTCTACCTCCATCAGAAAGCTGTCCCTGATTGCTCAGAAGCTCACCATGATGGGTCCATGAGCTGAAGTTAGGCAAACAGCATAAGTCAACATGGTGATGTAGCCTGGTTAAAAAGTGATTCACCATCATGAAAATCCAAGGTTAAACTAAACTAAAATGAAAGTTTGCTGGATAAGCTGTCAACCCTGCTTCATAAGACAGGACCTTGTTGATATCTAGCTAGTATAGATATTGATCTAAATACAGCTAGATATAAGAAGGTTTCCAATTTCTTTGGTACTCCTACCTTGTACCTTTTGAAACACCACAGTGTCAAGAGAGGCTCTTTGGTCAGAAACCATTGATGAAGGGCTACAGGATGGCTTGCACAAGTTTTTTGGTGAATGCCCATTAAGGTGGTACTACAAGTGAGGGTTTTCTAAAAAATGGCCAGTAAGTAGACACCCCAGCAACACTGATGTGTCTGATCCACTTGTATCCAAATTCATGCCACTACCATGTCAGTGTCACTACCATGTCAGTATACCAAGAACGGTCCACTACCCAAACAATATCTCGTTAGCAATGGTCTTTTCCGCTGAGAGACAGTGTGGGAGGGAGCTAATAAATTGTGCACCAACAGACAGGTTACAGTCAGCAATTACAAATCTACAAAATGAACCTTTAAGGTAGGTGTACCTAAGAAACTCAGCGTATACTGATACATTTCCATTACATCAGTGTGGACGACTCTATCTGAAAAAAACATAAATTGAGTTACATTGTTCCCACGTTCATGATACTCTGAAAGAAACAGTAATTTAACCCTTGAGCTTTTGGATGGATTTCTTAAAAAGCTGTCCGCTGCACTTATTTAGGGAAACAGTAGGGGGCAGTGTTATCTCAGGCAGATGGTCAGTGTCCAGGGTGCAGGATTGAGGTCAGTGGTTTTGCTGATGTATGTCAGTGAGGATCATTTTGTTGCAACACCCATACCACAGCTACACCCCAAACTCCATGCTGTTCGTGTCTGGGGAAGGAGCAGACCAGCATCACCAACATCGTGCAATTCCTGCGGTAACAAAACACACACTCGCTGCTCAGCCGACGCCTGTAATTTGTCTCGAAACAGAACTGTCCCTAATCGAGAAAGCAGACATACTCATGTTTTAATCATACTCCTGACACATCCTTCACCACCAGGGCAAAAGTACTGGGACATGACACCAGTTGCATGTTGTAATGAGGCATCCCAACAAGTTATTGTTAAAAAGCTTTGTGTGGTACAACAGGTTCTTGCAGGGGTTTTTGGCCAATGATGTGTGAAGTTAGGCATGATATGGCACATTGTTGTGTTTTCCCTTATCTAGCACACCTGAATCAACACTAGGCAAGTAAAAAGTCATCAATGTGCTATAGTAATAATAACACAAACTTTTATTTAAATGCTCTTCTTAGGACATCAAGAAGACAGTACAGACTGTAGATAGTTACAGCAAATAGAACACAGATGTAGATGGGACCAGTAAATAAACTTCATTAATTCATTAATTGTTTTACTTTTTCTTGGCTGACAGGAAATATATCACTTATCTCCCTATGGAGTATTTTCACCTAAAACTAAAGTGTGATATGTTATCTGTCATGTTACTTATTGATTTGATAGAATTCACAATTTTATATTGTTGTATTGTTTTCGTTACATCATACAACCATTGGAAATCCCTGTGGTGTCAATGAATCTTGACTGCTAGCCTATCCAGTGATCTATAAACTAATTAATGGAACTTCTTCTTACCTCCCTATTAAACAAAATCATAAAGAAGACAGCAATTTTGGCTTTATTCAGCACAAAGTGTACACCAGATACAAAACGTTTACGCTTTCAGACAGACTAAAGATGCTAATCTGAGAGAAGATATCCTAATACCCATTCCATCAATTTTCTCTATTGTAATAATGATGTGCAGATAGTATCCGCAGTTATACAGCTGCAATCAAATATTTAACTTCCTGGTAGCTCTCTGCCTTCCTTCAGCATTCACCATATAATTAGAATAAATAAATAAAAAAAACAGCCTGCCCCAAAAAAATCCACCCCAAAGCAATTTTCTAGCATTTAACCTGAAAAATCTCATACTAATGTGGTGCCACTGTAGGATGTGAGTACAACAGACATAGTGATGGTTACACTTTCAATTTTGGCCAAAGTGTCTTTTTAAATCTCTAAAATCTAAAGATTTTTCAGTAGAGAAAACACAGAACTGTGGGATTGAAAATAATGTATTCCCAATTTCAGCACACTTAAGCCAGCTGATCATTACACCATTCATGCTGGAGCATTAACGTTAGGAGGTGAGAGTAGTTGAAATTGTGTAGGGCAGTGGGTCCCCAGGAGCAGAGCTGAGAACCACTGATTTACAGTTTTGGGGGCTGGCCAGCTTGGGGTTTGGGGGGGTTGCAGGATGGTGATTCCGCAGACAGGAAGCAGCTGTCCTGCAGGGAGATGGTCTCCACACACGGATTCTTCCCAAATCTGCTTCTAACCTCCAGGGCCCATGCACTTTGGCATTTTTGACAACAGTGAGAATTGTGAAGCAATTGCAGGGCAAAAGATTGAAAACTGATGTTTTTATATTCACGAATGTTCCAAGATTGAATATCTCATTACAGAAAATGAAAGAGCATCTGATTAGCACTGCCTAAGTGCTTTCATACAAGAAGAATTAGCCATCTATGGAGAAAGTCTGTCTCAGAAAACCTCCTTAACCCTACTGAACCAAGTGTCTTGCTGGTGATCCATTTGCAGCATTTGGTGATGGTCCCTTAAACCTGTTTAAATCTGTGGTCAGAGGAGTTATGATGAATGCACGTCAACATTGGCCACAGTGAAACGTCAGTGTGTAGAATCTGCGCTTTCTGTATGCTGCCATGTTTCCTATCACTGTGTAAAGGATGCACAAGGCATTCTTTACTGTTGGAAGCATATCATTCAGAGTGTAGTTCTTATTGGAAACCTTTTGTTATTGATTGGGTTTTTCAAAGTAAACAGAGTAAAAATGAACTTCTACTGATATGTGACTTATATTCCTATTCAAGTATTTTCTTGTTCAGAAATGTAGTTGGTGAGATAAACTAAAAAAATAACTAAGATGTTTTAGCTTTGTTGGATTATGTTCTTTACATACCAAATAAATGTAACAACAGCACTTAACAGAAAAGAGAGATTAAAAGGCAGAAATAGCCACTTTTTGTATCGACCTGAAAGAGTTAACATACTTGTCAATACTCAGTCAAGCTATTTTGAGTTTCATCTTAATAACTCCTCACTCTAAGTACATAACTATGGCAGTTATTGCACTGGTTCTCTCTTCTAGTCCCTGAGGGACAACTACACTGTGTGGTTTAATGTTGTCCCAGCAGAAATTCACCTCATTCAGCTCATTATGGCCTTGGTAAAGTTGTCAGTAAATTGAATCAGGTGTGTTAGAAGAGGAATCAGAGTAAACTGTGTAATGGAGAAGTTTGAAAGGCTGCTAATATTGAAACTCTGAAGCCAAATGACCGCACAGGGCAGTTTTTAGAAAGCTGCAAAGTGCTAAATCATCTGTTTACATGTAAGGCAAATAGGGCTAAGTGACCACAACATTCATTTGGCTTCAGAGGAGGGGGGAGAGGGGTAATGAAATTACGTTTTATTAATGAACGAATGATGGAGCTGCTTCACCATCACATCACATGTCCCCCGGTGTGAAATAAACTTGTGGCAGAGCATGTGAAAGAATCAAAGACAACATTTTCTTATCCACTGCAATTAAGTGTGGGACATCTGGAGGTACAGACTCAAAAATGAAAGTTCTGTGGTCGTTCTTGGCTTGGACATATTGTTCTAGAAAAAACTTTTAAAGAGTTATATATATATATATATATATATATATATATATATATATATATATATATATATATATATATATATATGTCATCATCACTCCAAAGAACCCTTTTTGGCACCTTTATTTTTAAGAGCATATTGGTTGTTCCACTTGAGGTTTTATGTCCTGTTTTATGCTCTGTGTCCTGTTTCATTTCTTGCTTTGTTTCACTTCTGTACATCACCTGCTGTTCTCTCCTTCTGTAGGTCATAGCTGTTAGGCTGGTGTGGAGTTTCTGACCATAACTCTCTCCTAGCTGGTGACAGCCAGGTTTATTCCTTCCCAATGTGTTCAGAAATCACTGTGACAGAGCCTTGAAGCCTTGCTGTCTGCCTCTGCTGCTTCTGCTGTCTGCGGAGCAGTGGGAAACATCATATGATCTCTGTAAAAGGAAATCAGAACCACACCTTGGCTGGCTTTCAGCGTCGTGCGGAAATTGGCATGTCCTCCTGCAGGATGGCTTGAGGCCCGCTGGCCCAGTCCAGCTGTAGAGCGGCCTACATTAGACTGCAGACTCAAATGCTTTGGTTTGAAGATGCTAGTGAAGTTGAGGAGAAGATGTCCGGGGAAGTCCCAGCACCAGTAGAGGCCTCCTTCGCTATGAGAGTGTGAGGGGTCCTGCGTAAATCAGAATGACATACCTGCTGAGAAAGGCATGCTGGGGGATCACACTTCAAAGAGCTGGTACGGGCTCTTTCCAAACCGGAGTGGGGTTTACCATCCCATTTTTTTTTCCCAGAAAAAAGACAGGGACAAAGAGACGGAGAAACAAGAGAGAGGGAGAAAGAAAAGGAGGAATGGATCTGGCTGGTAGGGGTCCGATGTGGAAAGAGGCGCTATGGAAAGCATGATTAACTCACATATAGTACAACCAAGGATGGATGCAATGATACAAACCAGAAAATATATTCATTAAGACATGTAGGTCTGATGCAAATAAATGGAAGCTGTACTTCTGACAGGTACCTTTAGAGGGGCAGCAGTAAGTAATGTTTGTTTATTTGAACTTGAAATTTTCTTGAGAAAATTCTTTACTCTTCCAGTTGATGATAAATTCACCAATCACTTCATTACATGTAAAAATCTTCACTATGTAAAACATTTGCTACGGTAATGTGAGCTAATTAAATGATTTAGCCAAAACCTTCCAGCTATACTTTTCAGGTGAGGATGAAATCATCAGACCAGCAAGTGCATCAAACTAGGGGACCAAACATTCTTAACTAGATTGGTCTATTGTTTGCTGTTTGTAGAACTATCACTTTCTAAAGAATTCGCTAAGTAAAGTTATTAGCATGTAAGCTAGCAACATCAGAGAAGGAGCTAGCACCTCTGGAGAATCTCAGTGATGGCTTTTACGGCATAGCATGTGCAACAACCAGAGAAAATATCAAAAACTTAGTACAGTTTTATACCAGTTCACACGAGTACGTCACTTTAATATGTGCAGGTCCACAGCTGCGGAGGATTGGGTGTTCCACCCTGGCCGGACCTTTTTGTCTGGGCTGGAACACTGCATGTACGAGCATCAGCTGGTGCGTCATCTCTGACAGAAAGGCGTCATCCGCGAAAAACAAACACAACAAGGCTGCAGTCACTCTTACTGGAGGGGAAGTGTGTGCGCATGTGTGCATGTGCATTGAGCTGGTCCCTTGAGAGACAGAGCAGAGAAAGTGAGAGTGCGAGAGAAAGCCACCCCAGCATATGGTTCCCATCATGAATGGTCCTGGAAAACTAAACAGCAGGAAAAGAGCGTTCACAAACAGACTGTGTGTTTGTGTGGTGCCAGCCGACCTGCTCTAGATACATCAGAGCTTAAACACTGAAGAGGTCAGAGAAGACTTTGGCCTTGGAAGGGTCTGACATAACCATCGTGGCCTTGGTCATCCAAAAGGACAGATCAGATCCAGTGCTCATCAAAAGTTTGGGGATACTTGGTAGCTTTTAAAAAGTATTAACCTCAATGTTCTCTGCCAACAGCCCCAAACATTTGGATTGTTGGAGTCTCTAGAATGTTCTCCCCCTGTTCAGACAGGCTCATTCAGTTTATTCGTTCTTATTCTGCAGTATAAACTCCACTACCAACATTAGAATAGTGGTGTTTGTTCAGGAATGTTGGTTCAGTGGGTTTTAAATATAGGTGGTGAAACAGCCAAACATGAAACAGACAATTTATTACAGACTAGAGAAGGGGACTTGACTTGGCCTAAGACACAAAACCTTAATGCAGTAAATGAATAAAATCCTTAGTTAGTTTAGCTACAGTCATGTACAGTCATTACTGCAATGCTGTTTCTAGCAGGGGAGGCTGTAGTTTGTATAGCAAGTCTGCTAGCTAGCTAGCATAATAGCTAATCCAGCTGAAGTTTAAAAAAATGTGATCTGTACCTTATTAAAACCTGATTACCTGATTTCAGCTAAATTAGCTTTTACGCTAACATACCTGTTATTCAAACTACATTAGCCAACCATTTCAAGTTGTTTTGCCTTTTTTTCTACTTTAAACATCACGCTTACTGCCACACATTTACAGAAACTGCATTTTTCTGTAATGAAAGCCACTGTGAGCTGTGGGAGAAAACTAAAACCAGCATAGCAAAACCAGTTGTATTTTGAATGATCGTATGCTGGTCAACCATGATGAGCATATTGGACAAACCAGCACAAGACCATTTTAAAATTTTCTAAAGAAAAAAGCAGCCTAGAGACTCTGAAATGACTCGTGAACATCTCTGCTACAGAGAGAATCCCTTCTTCCTTTCCGAGTGCCGTTTATTTATCCTTCACTGAAAAATAACAGTGAAAATCAAACTTTACTCTGAAAATTTCAAAAGAAGGCAAGGTGTCCCAAAACATTTGACAGACAGTGTACAAAGTGAAGGCCTGGAATAGAAAAAAGCGTCCCTTCATGCGGTCTACCTTAGGCAGACAAAAGCTTTGCCTCTCAGGGCAGCAGTGGATCTCTCCGGAAACGTCCAAATATTTAGTCTGAGAACATCTGTGGCTCGGGCTCTGAGCCACGATCGGTGGCCCGCAAGAAAATCACTGGAGAATAGGGACAGTGCTAAACAGCTTCGTCCCAAACCATCCACAGAAATTGTAAGAATCCCTCTCCAGCTCAGGTTACGTAATATCAGTAGGATTACTGTCTGGCCTGCTGGAGGAAAACTCGTCAGAGATGAAGAGAAAAATAAGCTGACATTTTGGAAAATAGTTTCCAGAGATTAATTTAACATGTTTTACGATGTTATCAAACAGTGGCAAAATGCTGGAGAACACATTCCTGCTTCTTCATATGTACGACTGAATCTCTTCTATTAACATCCTCTGCGTGGTTTAGCATCTCCATGGTGTTAGTAAGGGTATCCCTGTGTTTTGCTCTTGTGGCATGTCTCATTTCATTTACACCCAAAGCTGTTTAACAGATACAGCTGCAACCTTTCCTTGACCTTTGCTATCATGGGAAAAGGGCTGAGTGCCAAACAGAGAGAGAGAGAGAGAGAGAGAGAGAGAGAGAGAAAGAAAGAATATATCCAGATATAAGTGCTGTGGGCCACCACTAATCACTCTGCATGATAAGCATGAGGCAGTATTGACATGTTTCCACAGAACTATTAGTGGCTAATAGAGATTTGTTAGAAAGATCCCTTCTGTAAAACTAAAGTCAGCTGGGGCACACACTCTAACCAGCAAACAAGACTTTGGTTGCTGTGCTGTCCACTGTTGAAAACCCAAACAGGTGTTACAATGGCAACACTTTACTTGAAGAGACCACGGTAGATGCTTACTTAACTTACACTGAACCAAATATCTTAAAGTGTGATTAAATTCACACTTGCTCCAACCTAAATTTAACCCTCAGTCAGTGAACACCAACCCTGCTCTACTTCCTAACTTCCTGCAGACTTTTAACTCCAACCCTAATGAACCTCACCTGATCCACTAAATTATAACCTTCAAAAGCCCTTTATTAGTTGAACAAGTTGTGTTAGACCTCAACCTAAAACCTAAACCTAACATTAACACTAACTCTCACATTCACTTCAACCCTAGCACTCACTCTAATTTAAAGTCTTAATCTCAACCCAAAAAGTAAACCTAAAACTAATGCTAAACGCTCAGTCTAACCCTAACTTTAAACTTAACCCAAAACCTAAACCTAACACTGATGCTAAATCGAACACTTACACAAAACCTATCACCATAACCCTACACTTGATCTCAACTCAAAACACTCTGGCATGCTGGTCATCAGCAATGGAAGTTGATGTGCTGGTCACCACCAAAACGAAAAGTCTAACTTTAACCACTTAACCTTAACCTTAACCGCTACTACCGAACCTACCACTTACTAACCTTAACCCTAACCCTAATCCTAACCTCAATCTAAAACCTAAGCCTAACACTAATGCTAAACCTAACACTAATGGGAAACCTAACACAAGGGTTAAACCTACCACTAACCCTAAACTTAATGCTCACTCTGAGCATTAGCTTACCCTCAACCCAAAACCTAAGCCTAACACTAACACTAAATGTTAGGTTAGTTAATTCTACCACTCACTCTAACCCTAACCTTAAACCTCTCACTTTAACCCTAAACCTTCTTTTCTATCAGGAAGTTCCATCTAAAATACTAATGTTGCTAATAATCAAAGTGAGTAGTTAGCATCATGACAATAGAGTCATGCTAATTGTGACTAGCTTTTAACTGTTGATAGCCATGTAAGCATGCTTGGTAGAGCTTTTCCTTTAACTTTGCCCTAAAGCCTAACCCTAATCCTAACGCTATTGCTGTAGATAATTAACTGAGTTTCACCAAGTAGTTAATAATTGGAGCATTTGTAGATATTGTCAAAATAAAGTCACCAAAAGGCTCGAGGAGCAAGCATAAGGATTTTTGAAGCGTTCGATGCTGTTACAGTCTGTTGGAGGTCAACTGAGGACACTGAGGGAGATTTTCCATCATTATGATTATAATAGTCTTAATCATGTCCAGGATATGCATGTATGTTACCATCCTTGCACCTCTTTACACTGTATACATTTGTATTCTATTAGAATGTCAAGGTCACTAATCTTTCGATGAGAACCTTGAAGAGAAATACAAATAAAGCAGCAGACGATTCCCAAACCGATGCATCCTTGAGAGGCGACCTTACACTGTAGCAGAGCTGGGCACACTGAAGACCTCCCTGATGAATCATACTTGTAACAGCAGTCAAACGGTTTTTCTTTTTTATACTATTTTTCACATTTGAAAATATCGAAAACACATCATAGCTATAAACATTTGAAATTGTGCAGTGAAACAATCTTATAATTTAGGTTCTACAAGTAGCCCCCACTATGGTTGACTTCAAGGTTCTTCAAGTAGCCCCCGCTTTGATGCAGCTTTACTCTTGGCATCAGTGTTGGTGAAAACGTGGTACAAAGTAATGTGTTGCAGTAATATGACTACTTTTTCCTGTAAGCAAGTTGTGTAAGGCCTTACAGTTTAAATTATTGTAATCATATTATAGTTACTGAGTTAAAGGAATAGTTTGGCAATAAATCAAATTTACATGATTTTCTACTTACTTCAAATGCAGATGATCAGCCAAGGCATGTTTAGTTTAGAACTGGAGTTGTTAGGCTAATGGTGCTATAAAACACTGGGGGTCAATAGTCACCCAAACTATTTCCACAAATACATGCCAAAACTTTCATGTGTTTACTTCAAATTACGTTGATAAACTATGTAAACTGTATCTATATACTGTGCAAAATCTCCCTGTATGTGATCTTTTTTTACCTGATGATTTACAAGGGAGGTCTCCAATGGGATATTCTAAAATATACAACTGAACCAATGAACCAATTACATTTTTATAGATCACACCTCAAGAAGTGAATCTGAGGTAAGCATTGTTTACTTTTTTCCATCCTTGTTGTGCTCACTTACTGTACTGCCATATGTAGCTAAAAGGTGGAGTCTTGGGAGCTCAAGTTTAAACATATACGAATGAGGCTTCTTTGTGATGAAAATGTGGTCCTCACGTTAGTCAATCAATGCAGATATTGTATTGATTACACTTGCTTAGCTTCTTTATCTACATTCTGTTGTGAATTCCTCTAGACCCATCTTTGGTTATCTAGCAGGGCATGATATCCACAAAATATGTCATACTGTGTTTTAAACCTACTTCTCTGTGTGACCCTGAATTAAGACCTGTAGGTGGTTTGAGTAGGTTGAGAAAAGTTTTGAGGGTGCAGAAATTCTATTTAGATTTATGTATTTAAAATTTCCTCAGTATAGATTATCTATGCCTGTACTTTATTACTGTACTTAAGTTAAACATTTTTACATTTCTGTACTTTACATAAGTATTTCTTAACGCTTTTCACTTTTACTTACTGTATTTTCAAACCAGGCAACTCTTACATTTTCATTTATCCTTTTTATTTATATATTTTTCCCACTGCCGTTGAAAAATGTTCATCTTTAGCAGAAAAGCTTTGCTTATCATGTATCACTTTTCACAAGGTAACCAATCAAAAAAGAGTGCAAGTAAAATCTTGAGAAACCTAACCTTTGACCACAGTACACTGCCCCCACAACTAACCTCATGTGCTGGAGGTTAGGGAACCAGCCCTGTGACTGGAAGGTTGCCAGTTCGATCCCCTGAGCTGACAGTATGTGACTGAAGTGCCCTTGACCAAGGCACCTAACCTAACCCACTGCTCCTGGCAAGTGTGCTCACTGTCCCCTAGTGTGTGTGTTCACTAGTGTGTATTGGTGTTTCACTGCATGGAGGGGTTAAATGCAGAGATTAAATTTCCCTGTTGTGGAACTAATAAGGGTCACTTAATCTAATCTAGTGGAGATCTTGAAGTGTGTGAGGGGAAATTTTATTGGGGAATCACCCTGCTAGGAGAAATAAAAACAAGCAAACAAAATAGCGCCACTGCAATAAAATGACATAAAAAGTGATGCATTAGTTTTTCTCTGCACATAAATCTATTCATCATTTCCACATTTAAACATTCCATCAATACTGTTGCCAAAAGTAAACTGAAAGACAAAACTAAAGCAATGTATATTATTAATTCATGAGGAAATCCTGAATTTGTATCAAGTAAATTAAAGGCACTACTTTTCTTTAATGCACGACGTTAAGTTTAAGAAAAAAGTTTCATGTGAACAGGCCATAGAAGTTATTCATGTAGGCCCTCGCTATGCATGAGTCTAATGATCAGAAAGCTACCCAGACAGCGCTGTATAAGATAGAGAGAAAAGGTAAAGCTTTAGCACAAACTCATTCCATAGATGGAATCTAGCCTACAATATATGCATGTATTCACCTATAAAAAGTACTCCCACTTACCTGTTTGCTCTGCAAATTAGGTTATAACAGCAAGATACACTAATGATTAAATGCAGCAACATCATCATAACTGACTGGTAACCACCCTGATGGCAGATTTTCTTCATAACGTGTAAGGGTGGGTAGGCTTTTTTTCTAGTGACTGCTTTATGGTTGGTGGCTAACTGTCTCACTTTTAATGACAAGGGTGGCTGGAAGGGTAGCTGTGCTTCACGCTAGGGTGGCACTGGCCACCTTTGGCCAGCCCTTGTCTATGCCTCTAGTGTGTGGTCTTCCTGGTGTGTGTGAAGGTAAAATGTCTTAGTGCAGCTGCATCTATACACACATACACACACAGATGTCTAAGGAGACACACATACACCTTTTTCCAAACTCTCCTATCCTGGTCAGTGTGTAATCTCTGAGTTTGGCACTGAGCCAGTGTGGCCTTTCTCCAGCTGCTTTAATAACTCAGCACTGGGCCTCCACTGCAAATTCAATTACTCTCTGCAGGAGAGTTTGGATTTGTAGGAGAGGGAAGAATAATATTACAACTTCAATACAAATATTGCAACTTTAATACAAATATTACAACTTTACTACTCATATTAGGACTCACTGCAAAATTAGAACCTACTGCAAATTTTGCAACTTCACTACAAACATCACAACTTCACTGTAGTCACTGCAATATTCCTATAAATAATGCAAATATTTATTATAAACATTACCAACTTCACTTCACTTATTACAATATCTCTTAGAAATATTGCAAATTACTGCAAGTATAACAACTTGCTGCAAAAATTACGACCTTACTACAAATATTAAATATTTACTACTTATTTAAAAACTTCCAGACAACTATAAGTTGCTTTTTTTTACAACATTAACATAAACATCACAATTATACTGCAATTTTTACAGTTTTCCAACATGTATTGGAAATTACTGCAAATATAACAATGTTACTAGAAATACTACAAATTTACTACACATATTACAACTTTACTGTAAATATTACAACTTTACTACACATTACAACTTCAATACAAATATCAAAACGTACTGCAAATATTACGTTACTACAAATATTACAGCCCCTGCACATTTTACAACTTGATTACAAATTTCACTGAAAATATTACAATTTGCTGCAAAACTTTACAACTTAAATAAAATCATTGCAAATTTACTACAAATATAACCATTTTACTACAAACATTACCACTTTGACAACCATTATAATGTTCCTCCAAATATAACTTTACTGCAAATATTAGAACTTACCACAAATTTTGTTACTTTACTATTGTAAATGTTGCAATTTAACTACACAAAGTACAACTTATATCACAACTTTGCTACACATATTGCAACTCTGCACCCTTCGCTAGATGTTTTGGCAGTATATTGCTACTGTGACATATATGTCTACCTTTAATCCCTTAAAATCCCAGGCTTATCACAAACTAAGGCTTGTTATTCAGTAACTACAGGGACTTCAACGTAAACTGGCTGATCTATTCTTAAGTTATTGAAGTGTGTAAGAAAACTTTGGGGATGCCAGTGGGCCCTGGCCATTTAAGGCCCATACGTCAAACACATGGCCCATGGCACAATTCTAGTCAGCCCGCGAAACTATTTAAATTTTCTATTCATACTAGTCCGTTTCACCATGATCTGCAGTACAGTCCCCAGCATGCACTGCAATGTAATGTGCGTGCCCACTTCCTCCCCCAACAACAATCTATGGGACAGCACTACAAAAAGAAAAGATGCAAGGCAATTTTAAAAAATGTACCATACATTGGGGACATTTAAAGAGGTTTAGCAGTTATCTGCAGCTAAGGCAGAAACTTATTGTTTTCTATAAAACAATTAGTTTTTACTTAAAATTATCTCCTAAAGTATTAGCAACGTTAAGTTTAAGAAAAAAGTTTCATGTGAACAGGCCATAGAAATTATTCAATGTAGGCCCTCGCTATGCATGAGTCTAATGAACAGAAAGCTATCCAGACAGCACTGTATAAGATAAGAGAGAAAAGGTAAAGCTTTAGCACAAACTCATTCATAGATGGAATCTGGCCTACAATATATGCATGTATTCACCTATAAAAAGTACTCCCACTGACCTGTTTCCTCTGCAAATCAGGTTATGACAGCAAGATCCTCCCCCAACAACAATCTATGGGACAGCACTACAAAAAGAAAAGATGCAAGGCAATTTTAAAAAACGTACCATACATTGGGAACATTTAAAGAGGTTATCTGCAGCTAAGGCAGCTTATTGTTTTCTATAAAACAATTAGTTTTTACTTAAAATTATTTCTAAATAGTTTAAGTATTCAGTGCTTATTTATTTTTGCTGTTGCAGTTTTGACAGTTTTTGAATAAACAATGGTCACTTTGCGTCATGGCAGAATGTTAAGTAAAAATTAAACAAAAACACAGCTGGGCCCACAAGTTTGTTGCTATTTTTTTTAATATGGCCTTTATAGTGGTTGAGTTTGACACCCCTGATTTAAGGGGTTAATAACTACATAGAAGCTTTTGCAATGGGGAGATCGCTCTTCTGCAAACATTGTGATAAATGTATAAATATACTGATAAATCCACTTTACAGTTTTGATCTGACCTGACTCATTTCTTAAATCCCTCAAGAATAACTGCTCATCACATCTTTAATGAGAGGGTTTAGCACAGTATCACTCTTCTGCGTAAATGCTGGGAAAAGCTACAGTCACGCCAGCATTTAATAAATCTCTGACAGAAGCAGCTCTGCTCAGTAAACGCTGATTTCCTGCGGCTTCCCTTTACAGTGCTGCAATTCTCTCTGTCAAGATGTGAAAAAACAGAAGATAAAGGTGCCAATGAGCAATGAATGTGGGGCCTAAACCTCGCCAGCTGGACTGAAATGTGAAATTTAAATATGCCCAAAAAAATGAAGTTTAACACTTAGAAGAACAGTTATCATTTAGCATTTAGTTTACATTTGCATAATTATTCTATTGAACTTGCATAATTATGTAATTAATTATACAGCTTACTTACAATGAATTATATTTATATGTATGCTTTGATGACATTTCTGACTTTATTCAGTTTCAAATAAATGAAGAAAACATGTCAAACTCTACACACATCAATAACTTTTCTTCAAATTCAAATTATATATAAAATCTCCTACGCCACTTACAAACACTGGCTTTGTATGGACTGAAAATATAGAATCTACACTTTCAACAGAATAAAATATGTCCATTAGAAGATTATGGAAACATGAACAACAGTTAGAAATAGCAGCATTGCTCCAGTATCCATCAGGCTACAGATTTTCCCAAACCTTCATGCCTCTGGATGCTGGCATGCACTTCTCACCACTGAACTACAGCCAAACCCCATTTTCTGGCTTTATTTACAGCATGATTCACAGGCATGGTGTGAGTACAAATTACACTGAACTGATATACACACAGTACTTTAATTTCCAGTCCAAGCAGGCATCAAGTACAACTTATAAGTCTTTCAGTGGCAGGAAAAAGCAAATAAACATGCATTTACAGAAAATTACAAAAAGCCACAACAACTGAACATAATTTCAAAGTTTCACGCCTTGCCTTTATTACAGCATCAGTTTCTTTCCAGAGACTTTCAGTTTTTCAAACAAATCTGCAGGGATGTTTCTCACACTTCCAAAGTTCAGTCTTAGAAGGTGGTTGTATCCAAGTAGTGACATTCAGTGAAGTTTGGGTTCTGGACTCTGAGGTGGTCAGTTCATTGCTCTGAGAACACTAACAGAGTCTTTGCTTGATTTGCTTTAAAGTTTCTTCTTTTTTATCTATTTCATTTTCTCAGTAACAGCTTCCTGACAGCTACACATCCTTTCAGACCTTTAGCGCTGAGTTGTCTTCTCACAGTGGAAGGAGGGATGTTTTCAGTTCTGAGGAAAGAGTGGAGCTTGATTTTCTAGATTTTCTCTTCTCTAATCGCTCTCTTTTCACTCTTTTGTTTCTCTCTCTATTCTTCTTTGTCTCCTTCCCTTTCTGTCTATCTTTCTTTCTTTTTCTCTCACTCATCTCTCTCTCCCTCTCCTCCTTTCTCACTATCTATATTTCCTCCTCTCTTTTCTTTCCCTCTGCGTCCACAGTTTTGGTGGTCTACCAGTTGTTAGGTGTTAAATTTTCTCTTTTAATCATTTTCTGAACTCCAGTTTTGGAAACTCATGTTTTTTTCATTTATTTTCCATCTCCTTCACATGCAAGTGATTTATCTTGTCTGTTCTCTTCAGAAAAATCTCCTGAAAACTGCTTCATGGTCATTTTGACTATACATTATTAAACAAATGAATGGTGACCATTTTATCAGTAACATCTTGTGCTGGTTTACAATCACTGAATGAAGTTCATCGATTGCAGCACAATTTATTAGTTCCCTTCTATTCTACCCATTAACAGAGGGACCACCACCACTGCCAATCTAATCTAGATATTATGATATTATCAGGGTGGTGGTCCATTCTTATATGTTATTTGTATTAGAACTGTATTCTGGGTATTCATTTTATTTAAAACTTAATTTTGGATTTTAATTTTATTGGAGCAACTTAATTCTGTTATTTTTAATCCTCTACAGATCTGTTCATTCTGGACACATCTAAAATAGTTTTTATTATGATAAAATATATTATAATAGTAAAAGAATTTTATACATTTATTTGCAACCAAACTGGTTTTATATTAATGAAAACATAATAAACGCTGTAGATTAACATTCACAACAGTGCTTGTATGATACATGTGTGAGAAAAATCTCCTGTATTAGTGTTTCAGTATTTCTGTGACATTCTTGGATGTCAGAGACTCACTGGACAGCTGTGTGTGTGTGTGTGTGTGTGTGTGTGTGTGTGTGTGTGTGTGTGTGGAAGATAATATCTCAGATCCCTGGAGGTCATATTGTTCTTCCTGTGCTGGTGTGGTGACATGTTCTCTCTGTCATTCTCTCTCTCTCTCTCTCTCTCTCTCTCTCTCTCCCTTCTTTCTCTAATTCTCTGTCTTTCTCTTCTTTTCTTTCTTTCTTTCTTTCTTTCTTTCTTTCTTTCTTTCTTTCTTTCTTTCTTTCTTTCTATCTTTTTGCTCCCTTTCATTCTTTCACTATTCTCTATCTTTCTTTTTCTCTCCTGCTCTCTCTTTCTCCCTCCCTGCTTCTCGTGTCTCTCCATCTTTTCTCTCTCTTTCATCTCTTTTATTGTTCTCTTTTTTCTTTCTTTCATTCATTTCTTTTCTCTCCCTCTCATTCTTTCTTCTTTCTCTGTCCTTCTTTCCCTTGTTCTCATTGTCTCTCTTCCGCTCCGTCTCTCTCCTTCTTTCATTCTCTTTCCTTCTTTCCCTTTTTCTTTTTGTCACCTTTTCTCTTTTCCTTTCTTTCGTTCTGTCTATACTCTCTTTCACTGTTCTCTTTCTTTCTATTTCTCTTCTTTCCCATCCTCCTTCTTTCCCTATTTTTCATCTCTCTGTTTCTCTATTCTCGTTCTCACCCCTTCTTTCCCTCTTTTCCTTTCTTTGTTTCTCTTGCTTCTTCTTTCATTCTTCTTATTGTCTCTCATTCTTTAATCTCTTTCTCTTTCTTTCACACTCTCTCATCTATCATTTCTTTCTCTCTATCTCTTCCGCACTTTCTCACATTCTCTCTCCTTTCACTCTTTTATTTCTCTCTCTCTCACTTTTTTTGCTCATCTCCTTCTGTCTCCCTCTCTCTCTATTTATATTTCCCTCCACTTCTCTTTCCTTTCCCTCTATCTCTTTTTTCCTCTCTCTCGCTTCATTTCTTCCTGCTTCCTTTTTGCTTTCATTTTTTTCACTTTTCTGTCTTTCTTTTTCTCTCTTGCTCTCTATTTTCTTCCTTTCTCCTTCTCACTTCTTTTCATCTTTTTTCCCTCTACTTCTTTAATTGTTTCTCTTCTTTCTTTCTTTCTTTCTTTCTTTCTTTCTTTCTTTCTTTCTTTCTTTCTTTCGATGTTCTCATTTTCACTCTTCTTTCTTTCTCTTTCCTCTTCTTTCCCAACCTCCTTCTTTCCCTCGTTTTCATCTTTCTGTTTCTCTTGCTCCTTCTTTCATTCTTTCTCTTTGTCTCTCACACTTTTTAATCTTTCTCCTTCTTTTACACTCTCTCATCTTTCATTTCTTTCTCTATATCTCTTCCTTACTTTTTCACACTCTCTAGTCTCTCTCCTTTTACTCCATTACATCTCTCTATCCTTCTTTCCTTCTCTGCCTCTTTCTTTTTTCTTTCTGTCTCTCTCTTTCTTTCTCACTCTCTCACTCATCTCCTTCTCTCTCCCTCTCTCTCTTCATGTTTCCCTCTACTTCTCTTTCTTTTCCTCTCTCTTGCTTCCTTTTTTATACTCTATTGCTCCCTCCCTCTCTCTCTCTCTCTCTCTCTCTCTCTCTCTCTCTCTCTTTCTCTCTCTCTCTCTCATTTCTTTTTCCCATGTTATGTTATTTCTCTCTCTCCTGCTGCAGGCTGTATACAGACTCATATAGCTGCTGTGTGTCGGATGCTGGAGCCAAACATCCGATTATTTTCCTTCAGCTTCTCTAAACTTCCATGTTTGTGTGTTTTGTTGAAGGTTCTTTTGGCTAATAGTGCATTGGGTTCATATACGTTTTGAGTCCTCGTGTGTTTCAGGGGCCCCAAAACGCTGTCCTCAGGGCATGTTTTACACAAATACACCCCAAACACACACACACCTGGTTACCGCCCCAATCTGACCCCTTTCAGAAAGCATAGCCCACCTACATTGAGCTCAGGTTCAGCATTAAGCCTTCAGCCGCTCTCCCTACATCTGGTAGGGGTTAGATATGACAATATCCAGCAGGCGTTTAGATTATTTCCCTCTGCTTTGAGGCCTCTGTTATATATGTATGTGTGTGTACATTACTGTTTAAAAGTTTGGAATCACTATTCTCAATAAAATAAAAAAATGAAAACATTTCATACATAAAACTACAAAGAATTTGTTGGTCATATGCAACATCTTAGCTTTCAGATAAGTAGTAGAAAGCTGTAAAAATAGACATTTTAGCTAATTAAGACATGTAGTGTACAGAATGATCAACAGAGTTGACTGAAATGATCAGAAAGCTGTGAAACATCAATAATGAAGTTCAAATTAATTAACTGCCAGAATCTTCATCATGAGGCAGAAAACCTGACAAAAATACAGTATGTTCTCAAAATATTCAAAAAGGTGAAATAAAACATCTTAAAATATCGCTTTGTAGTTTTGTCTAGCTTATAATATTTTAATCCACTTTATACACGATAATACGCAAAATTCTGAACAATTCATGGTCATGTTTTGCTGATTTCCTAAGTGATAATAAGTTCCTTCACAGCGAAAAAACTTAAATATGGCATTTTCTGAACATTTTAGTGCACTGGCTTTTGGTACATAAAATGTCTCAAATGTTGTAAGTGAACCTCAGAGAGAACCATAATGTACAAGAACCATGTAGAATATGGACCCTTTAAATGTGTTGCTGGTGCGTTTTGCCTGTTCTAACTGTTGCACAATCCAACATGTACTGGTACTGTGATAATTATAGTGAAAATGGCGTGAAAATCATACAAATAGAGACGTAGCCTGAGCGCATGTGGTGGAGGTATGGTCTCCATAAAAGTGGCCAGTTCACACTATAAATCAGCGAGTGTTTAAAGCTGCTCTCCAGCAGAGATCAGCTGCAGCCTGTACAGCTCACATTTCAGCTTTATCTGATTTATAACACCCAACCAGCCCAGTGTCCACTACAACACACACTCACATACACACACACACACACACACACAGCATTTTCAGCAGCAGGGCAACTCAAAATGATCCAGTTGTCTGGGCCTTCTAAGGCAAACACAAAGACAGCGCTGTGTCCTGTCCAACTGACCGGTCCATCTGACACAGCAGTGGGGAGAGAGAGAGAGAGAGAGAGAGGGGGAGAGAGAGAGAGAGAGAGAGGGGGAGAGAGAGAGAGAGAGAGAGAGAGAGAGAGAGAGAGAGTAAAAGGAAAAAGAGAACGAGAGAGAGGAAAGGGAAAAGGGGGTGAAAGAGAAAGAGAAAAATGAGAGTGGTTGAGAAGGGGTGAGAGACAGACAGGAATAGAAGAGAAAGAAAGAAAAAGAATGAGAGAGTGAAAGTGAGAGGAAAAGGAGAGAGAGACAGAGAGAAAAAGATAGGAAAAAGAAAAAGAGCGAGAGAGAAAAGAAGAAAAGGAAAAAGAGAGAGGAAAAAGATAGAGATAGAGAGAGTGAGAGAGAAGGAGAGGAAATGAGAGAGAGAGATTGTGAAAAAGAGCAAGTGATAGAGAGAAAGAAAGAGAGAGTGAGAGCGAGAGAGAGAGAGAGAGAGAGAGAGAGAGAGAGAGAGAGAGAGAGATTGAGCCAGTAACTGAATGTGCTGCACCTGTTCTTTTCAGAATCTTGTGCTTGCTCATGTGAGCGTGATAGCCTCTTGGATGCACTGATTTGTACCCTGGATGTGTTTGTGCTGGACCTGTCAAAATTTGGGGACATCGGTAACTTTTTAAATTGTTAATTGATCCAAATGAACTTTTCTGCTTTATCTGGTTTGCATTAATATAACACATCATTCATTTGTGCATGCAGGCATTTTGGTTCCTGCAACGTTTTTCTCACATGAAAATGCCAATTACTTATTACATTATATGAAAATATCATGGTGTATGATCAATAGAAATCGTCCAAAATGACTTTTATTTTTTTATTTAATTTCTCATGTAAAGTTATTGTTTTGGAAGTGTGAGGTGTTGTATTGACAGCAATGGTACACTCACCTGTGGAATAATTTTTTTAAATAATTAGAAACTTTCTTCATCATTACTGAACATCAACAAAACCTTCAAACAGAATAAAACCTCCCCTTCTCCACACGTTTAAACAAAATCTGTTCACCGTTTGTTGAGGATCTAATTGATCTTTCCATGATGGTCTACCTGAGAATGTTTTGTTTGTTGATGTTCATTGGTTCCAAAATTCAGACATACCCTGAGAGCAGATTGGAATATTGTTATTCTTGTGTTTTTACTGAATAATAAAAATAGATGTATATTCTTTGATTTATTTTCAGTTGACTTTCGGTAGTGATTGGGAATTACTTTCATTTACTTCCAAAGTAAGTCCAAGACTATGATATAGTTACAGTTAATAATATTAGGATATAATATTATATTTAACATAAATGCACAATGATTTTTTTTTTTAAGATAATGAAATTAGGGAGGAAGAACAAATAAGAAGGATAACTAAAGCAAGGGAAATGCAGGATACCATCTGTCTGTGAACCTGACCCAAACACATATTTAAACACACATTTGTGAAATGATGACCAAACATGACCAAACCCAAACCTCAAGTTCTAAACTATAATAGCCTTAACCAACAGTTGAAAGTGCTAAATAAAGGCATATTGGCATTAGGCCAGCCATATTGGAGAGGTTTTAATAAATCAATAATAATTTTCATCAACAATGTTAGCTTAAATACAGTAATGTAGGCTAATAAAATCACTCATTTTTCCCTTCATTGGATGTCAGCACTCAACACTTTCAGCTGATTAAGCCATCTTTGGACCAAAAGAGTTCCAATTAGGGCTGTACATTATTAACATACAATGCAATTAAAATAGTGTACCTCTGACAGGATGTGGTGCAGGTACAGAGTTTTTTTAATACATAAACACAAATCTAACTAACTCTCCTTTAAGCGAATACCAAAATATATAATTACAAAAGCACCATTCACTCTTTTGCCTAATAAAAAGAAAACTAAGAGCTATTTACATACATATCTATGCACACAAGGAATTGATCTATTCTATCATTGCAGCTCTTAACGGTCTGTTCTTAACATCATGATAATGATAAAAATATGATTTGTCATGTAGCCCTTTTATGCACTTTTAACAGTAGCTCAGAAAAGAAAACCTTTCATTTCAAATCATGACTCAGGCAAAACCTGCTTTTCATAGCAAGGAAGACACTTTGAAGAGCGGGATGCTGAGTGTTGAAGATAAATATAGCGAGAACAGTGAGAAAAGAAGACAAAATGTCTCCAAAGTTTTGAGGGCAGTGTATCGCTTTCCACCTGTTGAAAGAGAGAGAGAGAGTGGGGGAGTGACAGGCCAGTTGGGAGCGAGCGAGTGACATTTCGAATGAGGGAACAGCTCGTGATTCAAACAAAGAAGTGAATCGTCTTTCACAAGCCGGATCCCTCCCTCTCTCTCCCTCTCTCTCCCTCTCTCTTTCTCTCCCTCCCTCTCTCTACTTTTCTCACCATTCATTGTCTGTGTGTGAGGATGGAAAAGTACTGGTGTAACTGGCCAGCTCCCGCATGTCCGAGTGTCCTTATTAGACTTAAAGCGATAGTTCAATGAAAACAGTCATCCAACGAGATAGATGCCAAATGGACATGGACTTTTCTTTTTGTTATGTAATGTAATGTGATAGTTACTATTTTTTATTTTTTAAATAAGTTGGTGTTATGGAGTTAATGTGGAGATATACATATATATGAGACAACACTTTTGATTCTGCCGTGTTAGATTCTGCCCTGTTATGTTCGGTGTCTAAAATATGTTTCCTGCTTCAAGGCTAATGTAGTGACCAGATAATAGAAGCTTATACCCCACCAATTCACACTCTTCTAACTGGATTTCCAAAACATTACATGTTGGTGTCAAACCATGTTATAAACTCCTTGAAATTCCCAGGCTTATTATATTCTGAGGCTTTTTCAGTAACTACATCAAAAATGATGCAAACTAACTGAGCTATTCTTAAGTGATAGGAGAGAGAAATGGAAATTTGCATTCACCAGCAGCATCTGGCCATTTAAAAGGCTAAAGAGCACATATTCTACACTTTTTTTGCGTTTTATTTTTTTTCTTGTGAGGTCAACTCATGAAGTGTGTGAGTTTATGTATCCGAAACAGACATAATACATGTTTATGTGGCCATTTTTCCAATCTCTAGTCATCCACTAGACTTACACAGGCTGCTTTTGCCTTTAATACTGGTATGTGTAAATTACCTTTGTTGATTGGCTGCCCTGTATTGAACCTCATTTAAAAAGCATTCTGGGCAGAAACGCTCCTTATAACTTCAGTATGAAAGGGCAGGGCTGAACTGCTGCAGGCTCAATAGGAGAACACATGTAATTGCATTGGTTTCATGACATTGCAAAAAGAGCTAATCGGGGCCAGAGGGACATGTTACCTCTACCTTTTTAAATGTAGTTTAAAACTAAAAAAAATAGACAACAAAACTGAATCTTTATACTCAATATGTATGCTATTATTATTATTATTATTATTATTATTATTCCTGTTAGTAACACTCTTTATTTGAGAGATAAATATGGGTAAGTCTAATTGTTGGCATGTTATGTTTGAATTGCTGTAGCCTCCTGATGTTGTACCCCCCCCACACATTTCTCAAACAAAAACTGACTACATTTGGGGCAAAAGGGCTTTGATTTTTGGCCAAACTATCGCTTTAAAGACTAGACTACAAGGAGATAGACTCTTCTCTTGCATCTTCTCTCCTTCTCTCCCCTCCCCAGCCTCTCCCGCAGAGCCACTCCGCTATAGAAACTATACAAAGAGGATTTGCCAAAGAGGGGACTCCCACTTAGAGGGTATTAAAACGTCCCACACAGAGCGGTTAGCAGGGCCGTAGCTTTAGCCTTCACTGAGATTTAAAGACAACAGTAGATAAGAGTTAGATTAGCTGACTGCCACACACACACATATACACACACTCGGAGTCTGTACCAGTTACCACACATGCCCTCTGAGCTTAGACAAACACACTGAGACCCCCATAAACACAGGCCATGAGAAATCTGCACTAGCTTTTACGTTAGCTTGTCCTGCACTGGCAAGCCCTGATCTCCTAAATCTTTTAAGAGTCATTTCCAAGAGCTTCTTGCATTTCTCCGTTTCAGTTTGTCTTTTCCATACACAGCGGCTCACACTTTGGTCACTCTGTTCTTAGCAAAAGACAGGCAGCTGCAAGGAATTAGTGCCAGGAGCCTTTAAAGGGGTGCTGCCTTCAGAACAGGCAACTCAAAACACTTGTTTCCGGTTTTGATATCAGTTCTATTCAAACTATATGTTTCATAGCTGTTGTTGCAAGCTTTATAGAATGCTGGCTAATATTCCATTCCACCTAATGAGGAACTATAGCCTGCAACTTAAAACACCTTTTAATGTATGTTAGTAACTTAAAATGATATTTATTTTGTATGCATGTAAAGGTCGCAGGTTAGATTGGGTGTACTTTTGGTCATCTAATTGAGGCTTTAAGGATACTCTTTTGATTTATAAGTTAGTTTCACAGGCTTAGTGCTGATTACTAGCTACATTAGTGTCAAGGCCTACAGCACTAGCTACTGTAGCATGACTGAAGGTACTCATACCTCATTGTATTGCCATAAATACTGATGTTACAGCAAAAATGGGAGGTGTGGGAATACGTTGCCTCAAGCTATGTTGCTCCTCAGCAGTGTTAGGGGTGATGCAGTACAATGTGTTTACCCTGTAATGAAGTTGTGAAGGGGTGGGGAACTCTGGTCCTGGAGGGCCAGATTCCTGCACAGTTTGGTGATTTTCCTGCTCAAGCTCACATGATTCAACTCATCAGTTAATTACTAAGTTTGGTTGGTGTGCTACAGCAGAGAAATCACCAAGCTGTTCTGGACTCTGGCCCTCAGTTCCCCACCCGTGAAGCAATGACAGTTTAAATCTTGTAAACACAAGCGATTTTCCACAGGAGCCTATAGCAGCTGAAGCAGCACGGAGAGTCCACTGTAGTAAGAGGGTCCATGGTAGTCTTGAGTGCTGTTGCTGAGTCCTGTTGTTCTGATTGATGGTTGGTGGACAAATCCAATAAAAGTGTCCAGTTTTATGTATTTCTATGCATCTCCAACGGATCCATTGTTAAAAGAGAACTCAATGTCTGCTGTTTGAGCTCTATAGATAAGAAATAAGGGAGAAAAAAGAAAACCTAAAAGCAAGCATAGAGCAGGCAGAAAGCATGCAGCCAGTGGCGAATCAGGAAGCTACCTGGAAGCCATATTGAATAAATATAAGTCAAAGTTTGGAAGCCAAATTGAGTCAATATTATTTGATGTTCAATAATAACTTATAAAATATAATTTAAATAGTATCAACTAAATACGATAAGTTATTAATGGATGTTGTACCCAGTAGTCCAAGTACTTTTAGGGAACAATAAGAAATTATGAAATAATGAACAGTTTAGTGCAATTATCAATTTAGAATTGTTTTCTGCCTTTTGATTTGACCAAAATTTTTGACACTTCTGGATATCAAATTATTAGAATGCCATTCTTGGTATTGTACAGCTCTGCAGTTCTGTTCATCATTCTAGCACAAGCTTTCTTCTTTTTTCCATTCTCAGTGTCTGGCTCATTTAAAACCTGTGAGGGCACACAGGACCAGCATATTAGAATCATTTTGTACATTTATCTGCAAACAAAGGGGTTTTATTTTATTAAAAAGACTGATTCAAAACTTTTGAATGTGAATCTATTTTCTAGCTACTCCTTTAAAATGTAGGGTAACATTAGCAGTGTCTGCCCTACTGCTTCAAAAAGCAGCTATAGCTGCTAAATTGCACTCACAGAAGCTAATAAATGTTTTACTGTTAACACATAAAGTAACAAAAAAAGAAAATGACCGAACTTACAACTCTATATTTTAAATTTATTCACAGTATTTTCCAGACAGTGATTGAAAAAGACCACGTAAACCTGAGAGTTTAATTGAGCCAGCGACGCTAATGCTAGTTTTCGATGGACTTTCCTGCACTATGCACGCATTTACCAGCAGACTATTTTTAGTTTGAGATGATCTCAATCAGGCACTTTACAGCGTTGGTATTGGCAGGTTGAGCTGAGATCCCACCCCTTTGAGAGCTACACCAATCCTCACATGCAGAAGCTGAGCTTCCAAAGGGAAAAAGTCACATTTGTAAAAGCCTATAGACCAATAAACATTAAGATGCATTTTTATGCAAAAAGCACTCTTCATAGCCTGCAGTTTTATTGTTGCTAACTGTCTACATTAATGTCATAGCCTACACCATTAACTACTGCAGCAGGCCTGAAGTGACGCGGCAACATTTTCTTCATCTTACTGCCATATATACCAATATTATGGCAAAAATATAAAGCAATATGTTGCTTTGAGCTACTGAGTTTCAGTGAATTAGTAAGACACATAAAGTCATATTAATGAAAAATGAAAACAACCCAAAATCACCTCCATCCAAATAATAAAATGCAGGCTGAAGCCCAGCTGCTTGTGCACTGTATGTTCCAATGATAGAATCTGCAATTATTAGCCAACATGTTAAAATACATCTTTTAAATGGCTGTTAAAGCACTTTCAACAGAACACAATGGACAGTGCCCACCACAAGCTAACAAAAACAATAGCAGAGTGGAAAACTACAGTTAACTTTGAGAGCAGTTCAAATCGCAGAGGAGTTGGAGGCATTGATTGTATTTATAACACATATGATACATATGATATATACACTCACTGGTTGGAATACTACTGATCCTATTTGACATGTGTGATGAAGATAGTGTTCACTCTGTGGAAGTCATGTGATTTTCATATATAGGTTCATGTGAACTGTGTTCACTTGATAAAAATAATATTACTAAATTATTGACTTAATACTTTCTAATGAAGTTTATTTTGTCCACATAGATGGAGCAAAATACACTGCTTTTTAAATGGAAATCTTTCTTTAGGGGCAAATTTGAGCAAATAAGACAAATATGATTATGTGACAAATATGATTTTAATTGCTTAAATTTAACCCTAAATAAAGACGAACAAGTGCATTTTGTTATTTTGTCCACAGATATGTCTATATCTATATGTCCCAACTTTTTTGAACCATTTTGCTGCCATTCAAAATTGGAATATATTTTTCAAAAAACTATTTAATTTCTCACTTTCAACATTTTATGTTTTCTTTGTACTATGTTCAATTAAATATAGGTTACAAATGATTTGCACTGCTTTTTGAATGAAAAAATCTTTCTTAAGGGTCAAATTTGAACAAACACACAAAAGTGATTATTGCAAAATAACATGAGTAATCCCAAATTATTATTTTAATGATTTAACAATCTTGGCACAAATAAATATTACTTGAAAGGAAGACCTATAAGGCATTTTGGCACAATTTGTACTACAAATTCTTATTAAGCTGAATTGTTTTTTGAGAGTGCTCTGTAAAGCTTGTCAAACTTTGCAACAGTAGCTACAAAAAGGGCATTTGTGAGCAATGCTTGGACAGGTCAGTTGCAGTATAAATGTTAGGGGTGCCGTGAGTAGCTGATTTATAATAAATGACCCCCCTGTAATTTTGTATTCAATGAATACGATCAGATATATTTCTGACAGACAGGGGGCAGCATTGCCTTCTCTGCTGGAGATCCAGCTGGATGACCCAAAGTGAGGGTCAGCATTAGTGGAAGTGGACGAGTGCATGGTGTCTTTGCTTAGTCTGGACCACGGTGTGCAGAGCAGCTAATCTGTGAAAGGAACATTAGCCTTGCTGTGAGGAAGCGCAGTGTGAGCAGGAGGAATGCACTGAGAGGAAAAAGAGGATAAATGAGTGAGATTGTGTGTGTATGTGTGTGTGTGTGTGTGTGTGTGTGTGTGAAACAGGAGCTGCAGAGAGTGGAGTGAAGTGACCTGTAGAGTGTGTGTGTGTGTGTGTGTGTGGTGTGTGTGTGTGTTACTGCTGGATTTGATCCACATCCCTCACAATCCTTCAGAGGACAACTTGAAACAGACTGAAACATCAAACTAGCACAAGTAGAAACAATAAATCTGAGATCCCAATAGACACACACAAACACACACACATACACACAAACACACAAATTAGTTCCCACGTGCTGTACAGAATGAACAGCATGTGTATGCGTGTGTGTGTTGTGTGTATGTGTGTGTTGCGTGTGTCTACTTGTGTGTGTATGTGTGTCTGGTGTGTATGTGTGTGTGTGGTGTGTGATGTGTTCTGTGTGTGGTGTCAAATCAGATTTTTCATTTGCAATGAATTTATTTATTAACATATGTAATGTGTATGTATTTATGACTTACTTTAAATAAATAACTTACTTGTTTAAAATATCTAATTATTTGTAAATATAAACATGTAATTTATTTTTTGTTTGTTTGTTTGTTCACTTACTTACTTACTTTTGTAGGATGACAGGTTTGAATTAATCCTTAATTAATTAACTGGCAACTTTTCCACTGTAATCTCTGAGGCCTGATGTTATAAGCCAGAAAAAAGTATATTTAAACAATTAAAATAAATTGACAGTTAAAACATGGGCAAAGCAACACTAGAAACATATCACTGTTGTTGGAACAAAATCTTATATCTCCAAACTGGTAACTTTACAGGAGAAGGAAAAACATACTTTACTTTTAACGTAAGTCAATGGAACCAGACTTTTTTCCAAGTCATTTTGGGCCGTTTCATTTGGTCCATTCATCATGAAATTTATACACAATGTAAAGGGCAACAAGTATTTTCAAATTATGTCAAAAACTGAAAATAACAAAAATGGAGATACAAGGTTTTCTTCCAAAAGTAGCGATATAAAGCACAAGTACAAGAAAGCCCTTTTTGCAGCAACAGTTGAAGTGGTCCTCACTAAATGCAGTGAAAGAACAGCTATGGCTGGTTTAAATTACTGATTTATTAACCCATAAAGTGAAAAATTACATCAGACTTAGTATTCATGAAGTGCCTGACAATGACAGTGCAGAATCTGCAACTTGCTTAAAGGCACACACACACACACACACACACACGCACGCACGCACACACACACACACACACACACACACACACACACACGCACGCACGCACGCACGCACGCACGCACACACACACACACACACACACACCATCTCACCTTTCATTTATTAGGATTTTATGGGTCAAATCACAACTATGTGAAGAAGCTACGAGCACAATTTCCTTCACCATCACTCCTTTCCTCTTCTTACAAGCTTCTAGCGGGAAAAATGAAAGGAATGAGTCGGAGAGGAATGACATTGGTTGAAAGCAACATAAAAACTCTCTCTTTCTCTCTATAGCACTAAAGAAGCTTAGTCAGTCCTAATCTTTAGTACCCCCTTTAGCCACCCCCACCCCTTCTGCCCCTCAGATCAAAGTGCCCTTCTACCTCTGGATTTGGCTCCTCAATTAGACGGATTAGTATCAAATTGAGTTTTGATTTGCTCCCCGTTGTGACACCCTCAGTGTGTGTTTGTGTGTGTGTGTGTATGTTGGGGGCTAAGGTATATAGCATATGACAGGGGCACTAGAACAAGTTTTGTGAGGGTAAAGAAGGGTGTGAGGTGGGGGGTATTTTAGAAGTATACTTAAAATTGATAGTTCTTTAAGAGTTCTTCAGACTGCTGTGTTGTATATGGTTCCCTATAAAACCTTAGAACCTTTTTGAAACGGGTTCTATATAGCTCCAAAAAGGGTTCTTCTATTGTTACGATGTTGAGCTTGTAATAACAGAAGAACCTTTTTTCGTGCTATATAGAACCCTTTTCAAAAAGGGTTCTACATAGAACCATCTACAGCACATTTTCCATAAATCTTAAGAACCCTTTCAGAATGCTGAAGTTCCTTGAATGTTCACGGTTGCACATAGAACCATTTTATATACTAAAAAACACTTGACCATCATTTTTAAATGTGTACACTACAGCCAAGGTGCAACATACAAGGGGTCCTGGGGGCTCCGGGGCCTCATAATTAACTTGTTGGACCCCTGAATGCCTCAGAATTTTAAATCTATGGGGAGGTCAATAAAAATTAATACATTCTGACATTGTGCTGTCTGTTAGGGAAAAATAGATGCTCAAATGCAAACTGAAGGAAAGGTGGTTGTTTAGCTGCTTCACCCACAAAATGACAAGATTCTGTCTTGATATTCTTAACTAACTAATGATGCATTTCTGGTCAGCTACAGGGTGGCTCACTGCAAAGTGGTTCATCCACTTGGTCCTTCATAGCCTAACAACTGTAACTATGCTTAGAATACCTCTGAAAAACCAATGAAACTTAGTGCTTTCGAAAGTTGAGGGCTTTTCTGTACAACTCAGTTTGAGATGCTTTCAGAGATCCTAGCACAATCCAAGACAAAGCAGAAGACAATGCAATCTTTCTGATGTTTGTTAATAGTTCCAGTTGCTGGAACACAGCTGATCAGTCATCTTGGTTACCACCATGCCAACAGAGGGTGAATAAAATAACGATTCTCATCTCGCCTTACAAAAATTCACGTTTGGTGTGCACAATATCATCAGTTATATGTGCGTTTAAATTAATTTATTGACATCTGAATAAATGGCACAAATAAATACAAGAAGTTTAAGCAAAGACTGTCATTCTACAGTTACAGACCAAACACAATATATTTGTGCAATTTATTGAGACATGAATAAATTAATTCAAACACTCAAATCAGACCCCCTCCATCATTGTTAGGGGCTCAAACGTAATTAAACAAAATTCTAGAGTTGATTTCAAGTGTGACATTTCTATATGGAATCTGATGCTGCTTACTCTCAATATGAAGGCCAAAGATCTATCAATCAGTGCCAGTGATACAAGCCATCATTAGGCTGAAAAATCAAAACAAACACATCAGAGAGATGGCAAAACCATGAAGTGTGGACAACTATTTTGTACATTTTTAAGAAGAAAGAATGCACTGGAGCTCAGAAACACCAAAAGGTCTGAAAGACTAGAGAAAACAACCGTGGTGGATAAACATACAAAAAAATTCTTTCCCTAGTGAAAAAAGGCTTGGTCATATCAAGAACGCTCTGCAGGTAAACGTATCTATGTCAAAGTCAACAATCAATTGAAGACTTCACCAGAGTAAATACACGTGGTTTACCACAAGATGTAAACTGCTGGTGAGCTTAAAACACAGGATTAGGGTTTGCTCTAATGGGATGGTGAGCTTAGAAGAGTATGGAGAAGGGAAGGAACTGCTTATGATCCAAGGCATACCAGCTCATCTGTCAAGCATGGTGGAGGTAGTATGGGCATGTATGGAATTGGTTCCTGTGTATTTATTGATGAATATTTACTGAGAAAAGCAGCAGGATGAATTCTGTATGGGGCTGTAGCATCTGCTTTGATTCAACCAGTGCTTCAAAACTTTTTGGTGCAAACACAATCCCAAATCAGAAAATCAAATTTTGACCTGTATTACATTGAAAACAGTACAACAGCACATTGATGTTTTACCTCATGAATTTTCTTGTTTTTTTTTTTAATAAAAACTTATTTCAATTTTAATTCTTGCAACATATTTCAAAAAAAGTTAGTAAAGCACCACTTTGTAATGTTGAAGCATTTCTGGTGTATTTTTGCCCCATATTTCCTGCTAACAAGTTTTAAGGTGTGCAACGACATGGGCTCTCTGTTGTCGCATTTTGTTTTTTTTTAAATGCGTAACACGTTATCTGTTTGTGATGGGTCAGAATTGCAGTCAGGCCAGTCCAGAACCAGCACCCTCATCTTCCGCTGCCATGCCTTTGTAATGTGTGCAGAATGTGGTTCTGCATTGTCTTGTTGCAGTATGCATGGGTATCTCCATAAAAGATGATGTCTTGAAGGCAGCTTGTGTTGCTTTAAAATCTCTATGTACTTTTTGCCATTAATTGTGCCATCACAGAAGTGTAAGTTACCTTCGCCATAGGGTTCAGACACAACCCCTGGCTTTTAGACTTGTTGCTCTAAAGAGTCTGGATGGTCCTTTTCATCCTTGGTCCAGAGCATACAATGTCCATTTCTTCCAAAAAAGATCTGAAACATTGATCTGTCTGACCACAACATATATATTTCCACTGTGATGGTCTATCCCAGATGCCTCACAGCCCAGAGAAGTCGACAGTGTTTCTGGATATGGTTAGCATAAGGCCTTCTTTTGGCACAGGAAAGTTTTTTATTGGCATTTGTGTTAGCCAAAGTAATCCTGAGCCCATGTGGCTACATTGCTTATAGATGAATGACAGTTCTTGATGCAGGGCTAATCTGAGCGATCAGAGAGCATAGTTATTCAGCTTAGGCTGGCACCCTTGCCCTTTATGCACTGAAATTCCACCAGATACCCCGAATCTTTCATTTATTTTATAGAGTGTGAAAGACCCGAATCCCTTGGTAACCTTCTTCGAGGAACACTGTTTTAAAACATTTCAATAATTTTCTCTTGTTTCTGGTGGCAAACTGATGACCCTCAGCCCATCTTTATACCAAATAGACTAGGCATTTAGTGGGTGCTTTTGTACCACATCATGATTGCAGTCATTTGCTGACATTAACTGTTTCAAATCACATCATTAATTAATTATTTTACCTTATTACTAGCCTTAAATTTTCCCTCTGCCAACTTTTTCTGATTTGGGGCTGTAATAGTGCAAATGGACAATGACCTGAAGCATTTTGCAAAAGCAAAAGCAAAAGCAAAAAAAGTATTTGCAAGTCTTGAAAGTAACAATTCAATTTTTGATTGTTACTTTGTCCAATTACTTTTGAGCCCCTAAAATTGGGGCACTATGTATGAAAATAGTTATAATTACTATACTCTTCTTCTGATTCCGTAATGGACAGCTAAAACAACAATAACTTTGTCAATGACTGTATCAGATACTACATAGGACCAACGAACTGATAAAACTGATGATCTCGCATCTTTCTGGATGATGAAAATGCAACATTATTTAATTGACTCTTAATGAAATAACCAAACACTGCTTTCTGGTGTTGGCATAGTGACAACCCGTGGTTCTGTCACAGCAACTAGAACATTTTGACAAATGTTAAGACAATTAGTTTGTCCTCAGTTCCATGATGTATAGTGCTGCGTCTCCAAAAGCAGCTCTCCAGTCTCCTTTCACTTTTCCAAAACGGAGAGTAACCCATCCAATTTGTGAGCTATTTGTGGAACTGAAGACCCATTTGTTGGTCATTTTTTTTGCTGTGCGAGCAACAAACCTGATGCCAAAAATTTGCTTTAAAAATATTTAATATTTTCAAAACATTAATTCACATTGTGTTAAGTGTATACTGGCCTTCAAGCTAATGTAGTCTACAGGAAAACTCTTTTCACACCCTCACACCATCTTCCATTAATCAGTTTTTCTCTTTACCCTCTCTTAATGTAACACCTGACTGAGTTGATTAGAAGGTCAGGAGATCTGCATGGGGTGATCAGGTGGATCTGATTAGAGCTACAATAAAACTGCAAGGGAATCAGCAGGAGCTGAAGTAGAGCTAGAGGAGTATTACTGTCAGATATCTATTGAAAAATCATGTCTAGCTCTCCAATGTTAGTGGTTGTTTCTAGCCTTTTTTGGATTGTCGTGCATTTGTATTGTATGTTTGGGGGGGGTGGTTTGGGGGGTGTTAGTTGGGGTAGAAAGAGGCCCCTTGGCTTTGGGGTCCCGGAAACATACGTTAATAGGCAGTGAGAGGCATTCTTGAGGAACAAAAGAAGCTTCTCTCTCTCGCTCTTTCTCTCACTCTCCTGCATATGTTGGTGCTGGTGCCTGCCAAGTGACTTTATTCAAGACAAGAGGAACACTTAAGCGCTAATTAAAGCAAAGCTTCAATTAAAAGACTTACTGTCAGCACTTAACTCTTAGAAGCCTAGAGTTATTATTGTGGTTTGCAATACTGCTTAAATGTTACATAATTACATAATTATGCGATAATGATGATAATAATAACAACAATGTTCTAAATATATACAGAAACTCACAAATCCAGTAGTGGTTCCTGGCATCAGCAAAATAGGCAATTCCGTAGGGAGGCAACTTGCTAGGAGCTAGGCACCAGCACTACTGAAATCATGGTGGGTATGTGTGGGTGTGCGCACAAACAAAATTATAAGTGCAAAATGATGTGCATTCATGAGATCTTGCTAATGTGCTTTGATGCCAGTTTCACCCCTTTTAATGATACACACAAAAAGCAACCTGAGCTTTGCTCCCTCTTGTGGATAATCTTCAGCCTGTTAAACATGAACAAACCTCATCTGCACAGGGCTTACATACATGTTGTCCCAGGGCTGACATCAGGGCGGAATGAACGGGGGGCATATTGTGGCGTTGGCATAGAGTGAGACAGAGGGGAGGCCATGATTCTGCTGCGAGATGTGCTCTTTATTAAACACCAGCAGAAAAGGCACATACAAAGCATTGAACTCACAGGGGAGGTCACCAACAGCCCATGGTGACCAACCCCCATCACAGGGGTTTTACAGCAGTGGTGCCCCACTGCTTAATTACATAGACATACACCAAAAGAATAGCAACAACAAAATGCATTAATTTCATTCCTGCTATTGTTGTTCTGTCTAGCTTTCAGCTGTTTAATGACACTAAACCTGCTGCACTAACAAGAAAGACTTGTTAGCCAGACTTAGAAAGATAATCATATAGCTTGGATTTTTGACGAGTTTAATAACCTATGCAGTCGGCCACAGTGTTTAATCCGGATCCTACAACTTTCCTCTTTGTCTTTGGTTTAGTTATTGAGTAAAATTTCGTAACTCAAGTTTGTCATGTTGTTTAAGTTCCCCACACACAATGCGGTGGCCTGCTCTTCTTAGGACAATCGGTATTTAGGAAAGGGGCCTAGTTTCTTAAGTCCAACAGACAGATTACCTTGCGTGCTGTTAAATCAAATTGTCCACCCATCATTTCTCCATCATTTTATTCAACCACCACCAACCACCATGATGTGGCATATACCAATATTTAACTGCAGTTGCCTGAACACAGACAGAGTGAAAACATAAAAAAAAGTTATTTGTAATAGTGCAAGTATTTAAATTTTTTAAATTGAACTAATAACTGACAGAATGTAAAATGCAGATCACTGTTCTGTCATCTTACTCTTACATGTTGAATGCACTCAAAATTGTAAGCCAACCAGGTTACAATATAATTATGTAATCATTTACATTTGTATTTGACTTACATTCTGTATTGACAGGTTTGTTATGATGTCAAACAATAGTAAAACTTGGCAGAAATGTAAAGGCTGTTTTTCTTTTTGCAAAACAAGACTGCACAAATTTGTCAAATACAAATCATAATAAAATATTTCTTCTACTTACAAATGTGACGTGAAAGTTTAGAATCTGCACCATCACAGAATCTCTCCATTTGTTTCAATGAGTGATGAGTAAGCATGCTTATGTTATCACCCACCATAAATGCAGCTTCCGAGGGTTAAAGTAATTCTGAGACTGAGTGCGTGTGTGTGTTGCCAGTCATAAAGCATGAAGAGCACAACACGCATTTGGTCCTGGTAAAGCCTTTGAAAGCTCGGCCATGCCCTGTGATCTCACATAAATTAAGTATTTTATTTGGGAGGACCTAAATTACTGGAAATTTACTGACAGCTTTCATTGTTTCCATTTCATTCTCAGCCCAACTGCCGAGGGGAGAGGAACCTGAAAACAATAGAATGAGACTTAATGGGTTTTAGGCAATGTAACATAATGGGTTTTATACAATGGAATGATGAAAATAGGGTTAAAATTACATGAGCAGTGGGCACTACCTCACAGCTGTGTACTGTCATTTCACTCTACTGCATGAGTCATTGCATTTAAATCTTAAAGGCTCCAAATCTTGGAAATCAGACTTTTCCTTCTTTGCTGAAATACATTTGTAACTGTTCACCCTTCAGAACAATCCAGTCCAAACCTGTAAACTTAGCTCCAAAATTAGCCTGTTTTGAGTTCACCAATGCATTTACATCAATCTGCCTGTCCAGCCTATAGCAGTTTAGCTGATTATTATTATTATTATTATTAACTGATTATGCTGAAGTTATAAATATTGTTGTAGCCTTGAAATGGCTGGAAATGGTTTAAAAAAAAAAAAGTCTGGTTCCATTAACTGGTTCCACTGACATACAAAAGTAAAGTAGGCTTTTTCCTTTTCCTGTAAGGTTTATATTTTGGAGATAAGAGGTTTTGTTCTGACAGCAGCGATGTATCGTTTACTGAGGGCAGAAAGTAGTCCAGTTACAGAGAAAATATAGTGTAACCTGGTTGAATAGAGCCTGCAACAGCAATCAGCGATGTTCAACTGGCAGTTCTACATTCGATGGATTTTAGCAATAACGGCTTTCTCACACTCTGGAGGAATATTTTTAGCAGTATCCACTAAACTCTGACAGAATAAAGGGACTCTTAAGAAAATCTACGTCAGACAGAAGGAATAAATAACGTCATGCTTCAGGTGTCGCTGGAATAAAATGGCATTGGCCGATGGAAAGGAAAAGCCGCAAGTTTACATGGTGAGTGAGTGGATGAATAAGTGAATAGGAGGGTTAAGCAGACTTACGTGGAAGGATGACTATACACTAGTCAACAAAAAGACAGAGCACATACAGCACATATGCATGTAGGCCTTACCCATGTAGGAGTCAGGAAAACAGCTGGAGCAGGGGTGGGGTTTATGCAGTTTGAAACTGAGCAGGAGTAATAGTGAGTGTAAATAAGGACCTACAAAGCCTACTAAGGACCTTTCTGCCTTGTGATTAACCTTAGCTTTGATAGTGTATACAGCTGTGTGTAAAAGTTTGAACACTTCTTGTTAAATTGCTTGTTTTGTTTATTTTCTAAGAGAAAATAAGTTAACATGTCCTCTACGGGGAACTTAAATATGATATTTTAGTCCTGAATTTCAATTTATTTTCTGAGTTTGACTTCTGTAAATAAATAAATAAATAAATAAAACTTCACTTTTGCACAGGCCACATGGCTCCCTAAAATATGCAGTTGGTAAGTGTTAGTAAGTACAGATGAAATCCTTAAAAGCCTATTGTGACTTAATTAATCATGGTAATACTAAAGTATTGTTATACTGCCTATCCCTTGCCCATCAATAATGGAGTCAAAAAGAGTTCTTTGTCTGAACTTTTCAATAGATGTTTCTTTTTTGTAAAGGAGATGTGTGAGTGTTAAGAACCTTATTAAACTTTAAAAAAATGTCCACATAGTGTAGAGATTCTAGGAAGACCCTGGAAAAATTATATTATGTGAAGGCTTTTTAATCCTTGGTTCTTCACACTCTCTCATGTTGATTTCTAATCATACTGATAAACATAGTTCATAGGAATGGTTGTTCCAGAAGTGGTTGTTCTATGGCATCACTAAAAGAACCATTTGTGACATTTTTGTTAAGGTAAGAAGTGTAAGTTTAAGGTTAGGTGTACAATATAACTCATATTAATATCACTAACAGGTAATATTTTTGTGCCAGTAATGTTTATTTGTTTATGTTTTCCTCTATATATGACCCGATGTTTCATTTATGGGTCAAGTTCAGTATCCCATGTTTGCTGCAGTTGTGATGGTTTGTAATGTCTTGTTTTCGCACCTAATGCATTTTGCATTTTGTTTACTTTACTTTATTATAAACCAAAGTTTTATTACACACGTCTATAACCTAAGAATAGCTCCATTAGTTTGCACTGAAGTCACTGTAGTTCCTGAATAATAAGGCTTTGTATGAAATAAACCTGGAATGTTAAGGGGTTAAAAACAAAACAAAATACCACAAGGCAGCATGAAAAGAGTTACAGAAAGCCCAGAGTGTAGTCATACAGCATGCTGGATCACCAGCACGTATCCAGCAGTGACACAGAAGATTGCATCATTCCTCAAGAGTGCTCAATCAGAGATGCAATGGCATATGGAGAAGCGTTTGGTCTGTGTCTCAGCCTCTGCAGAGGATATGACACGGAGGGACAGCCATAGAGAGTGTCACGTTCACCTACACCGCCAGCATTCAATGGGAGTGATTCAGATACAGTGAGGCAACTTCCTGTTAGCAGTGAAAGCAGACTTTTTTGAGGTTTATAGACAAATGCCTCTGGGGTGTTGTTGTGTGTGTGTTTGAGTGTGTGAGGTGCGTGTGAGACAGTGTGTAAACACTGAGGGAGGATTCATCTGGGGCAATCCCGGCAGAATGGCGCGTGTGTCTGAGCGTGTCTCCATCTGCGCTGGTTTATGCTCATGTTTTATCTCTATGAGTCATCGTCTGAGTCTGGAGGATTAGCCTCAGCCACTCACTGAACAGCCTAATAAACTGCTCTCACTGACCTCCTGTGTTGGAGAGAGCGGAACTCAGACCTCCATCACTAACCACTGGCTAAACTCTCTGTCAGTGGTGAGGAAGCTGCTGTTAATTATTTCCAGGATTTCACAATATTTAACAGTATTTAACATTTTTACAGTAAAATACTGTATTCATTGGTTTATTAGGAAATCAACTAATCTAAAGATATTTTCTTTAATAACACTGCAAATTACTGGGAGGTTGACGGTGAGCTGTTCCGCACGGCATTATGAGATATGACAGTGACTGAGAGTTAAAAAGGTGCAAATATTTTAATAAAAACATTGGTACCACTTAACAATAAACTTCTAAAGCGTTTATGAATGGTTTTAAATATTTTATTAATAATTAATAATTTTGTCATAAACACTATTAAACACTATTAAACACTTCAAAGTGTGTGTTCCATATGTTCTTTGTTTAAATGCACTATATACTGCTTATAAGTGCTCAATATGGCTGAAGCTTTAAATTTTCTTTAGTTTATTTTGTATTGTTTGTGTGTATTTTTTAAACTTTTCTTGAAAAGTTTTCTTATGCTGGCTGAGAAGTTTGCCATCACATCCATTGAGATCCCTGACACAGCCAAGAGAAACTTTTCCCCTCTGAGGTTTCTAGAGCTGGCTGCTCACACCACAGCTAGCAGGACCTAAAGTGGCTGCTTGACCGATGCTACATTGCTGCTTTAAAGCCATCTAAAACAGCCACTTGAGCGATGCTGCTTTGCAGTTAAAAAGTTGTCTACATCAGCTGCTTGAGCAATGCTGTTTTGCAGCTGTAAGTCTGCCTTAACCAGGTGTTTGAGCGATGCCACTTTGCAGGTACAAGCCTGTCTAAACCAACCACTTTAGCACTGCTGGCAGCTAGAAAAATGCTACAACTCAGCTACATGGCTGTCTGGCCACATGTTCAATGCAACGTGGCTGCTTGAGCTGGCAACTTGGGCAGGTCATTTGAGCAATGCTACATCACAGCTACATTGCTGCCTTTGCCTGCTGCTTGTTTGATGCTACATCACAGCTACCATTTTTAATGATTTACTAACACTTATACTTGTACAGTGTAAAGCACATCACTAATTAATTAATCACACTTAACCCTGCAGGGTCCACGAACTCGCCCATGTGTCAAATTCAATGTTTCTACATCTGTTTTTTCTTTGCTCACATCCAGAGTTATGAGGCTATGAAGAGGGGTTGAATTGTACGTCATCTGCCTTTCACAGTGTGAAACTGGTGGATTTGTGTGTCCGTTTACATTTTGTGTCAAACTGACCAATGGTCACTCAGGAAATCACTAAGGACTGACTCATCATGTCAGAAACTTCACTTCTTCATTTAGTCCACATTGGAGACACATGAAATGGCGTGCAAAGAGTTTACAGCTGCTGAAGTTGCTGCAGCAGTTTTGGAAAGTTGCGCTGAAGATAATGGAGCATTTTGATATGAAACATATGGGCATCATGTTGTATGCAAGTGCCTTTGAAGCAGAATTTAAGAAGATATTCACAAATCGAGAAAATGCCCTCAGACCTCAGAGGGTTAATACATGTCCTACAGTTTCACAAAATGCCCTGAAAGACAACAGAAATAAGAAAAACACAAGCTGGTCTTTGTCTTCTTCATCAGTCCATTTTAAACCTGTCAGATGTTAATAAGTTACTTCCATTTAACCTGCAACAGAATGTCTTAATAGTTGGAAGTGATTTGATGTAGGAATGTAGGAATTTGGCTGTATGAAATGACTAAATTCACATTCCACACTGTTAGAAATAAAAATTCTATGCAGGTACAAACATTGTAAATGTTCCCTCAAAGGTATAACAGTGGTTTTAAGGTCCAACTATGCACCTTAAATACGATTTTTCCAAGTGAAAAGTACATATTTGTACCTTATCATAACATAATGTGTTAATATAGAACAATAAAATAAAGCCTGGAGACGAGACGGGGTGTGTAAGGTCAATACAACTTAGAAAATATAATTTCAATGGATTATGGTACAATTATGTTCCCTGACTAAAGGTACTGAGCTGTACCCTTGATGGTACCACCCCAGCCTTAAAATAGTTTTACTTGAAATTTTTAGCGTGCTTTCTACCATCATCCTCGTGACAGTCACAAGAATTAATATAATGTTGCCAGGTGGTGTACACTGGACACAAAGGTACTACTGTGATACTAGGGGTCAAGTGGCATCTTCTTTAGGACAACATTCCAAATGTGGCATGGTTTTGCAACCTTCCTTTACTGGTTCACTGCTCGCCCACTCGCAGATATTTGTGGCCTGCCTAAATCATGCTTGGCATTTTGCAATTGTTGAATCACAGATTTTAGGTTTTCCTGTTTGGTTTAATGTTTATTGGCTTCTCAAACTCTATATGGCAGTTTGTTAATCAGTTACTAACATTTTAAACCACTAAAAGGCTCTTACTGTGTAAAATATATTAGCATTTCTCACTGAGTTACTAACACCTGTCACCACCCAAAGGGAGCCGTATTGTAAAGTGTACAAATATCCGCATTTGCTAATTAGTTACTAACACTTATCACCACCAAAAGGGAAATGAGTTCCATTAATACACCTCTTACAAAATCATAAAGTCAACAGTAAGTCAACAGAAATATGGAAAATGTCTTTATTTGCACAATACAAAGTCTCTCTATAATGGTAACTCAATTTCTATTCATTTTCACACAATGTGAGAAACCAGCAAGATCTGAGGTTTAGATTAATGTGAGCTCAGTATTTGGCAATCAAATACTCTTTCATTTATCTGTTGTGTAATTTATTCATGATGATAAAGCTGTTTATGATGTCATTAATATCCATGAATGACTAACTATTCATGATGGTGCCAGCACTCAAGTTGATGCTAACAGATGCCTGTGCTGATTAGCATCATGTTGGGTGATGGAGGGAAGGGAAGAGCAAGGCCAGTTAGACTCACCATTGATAGAGCCAGGTCTACACAGGTCATCTGATTCATCAGTGACTTATAATTATACTACAGTCATCTAATCCATGTCAAGTTATTTTTCTGAACCTAGCTACATTTCATTTATTTAAACTCGAAACAATAGATGGGTAATGTAATTTTTAAACTTTATAATAAAAGAAGCTGAACTCATTTTTTTTTGTCTAATGAAAGTTTACCCATTTTTCCACAAATCTGGGCTATAAACTATAAACAGATGGTGTCTCTTCAGTGATCTGCTCTGTAAAAATTATTTTTTGTAAAAAAAATACAAATAGCATCTCAGATTTTTGGATTTCAGCAGTAAATTGTAAGCATATAGCATTATGTTTATGATCATAAAACACATTTTCTGTTCATTTGAGGGGAACTTTTACAAAAAATAAAATAAAAATTTACATGTATTTCATACAGTTACTGAATAATTTGCTTTACGATTTGGTCATGTAAATTCAGATGGAAAAACCGAAATATACCCACAAGCATACGAGGTTAATTACACATTATTACTGCGAGAGTACATTGCTGTAATGCTGTGGTGTAGGTGACAGTGAAGTCACAGTATATAGTTGCTACTTTACTGTTATTTACTGTTAATATGGTACAGTATGTTACTATGAAAGTCATGCAAGTATAGCCAGTGGTTTACTGTAATTTTATATTAACAGTTTTTACAGTTGTCCCAAAAAAGCAGAGGTAAATGATTAGTTTTCAGATGAGAGGCAGTAACGTCCGCACTGCTGATTATTGTGGGCAGCAAAGCACTCCACTGTTATACTTACACACACATCATAAGTGTGACCTTTACACTGGCTACATTCAAGAAGCACAGTCACACACATATGAAGTGCAGCTATCAAGCTATCACTCACATCTTCTTGTAGATTTTTGAGTTAAAAAAAACCCCCGAAAAATATTATTCTAAGATATTTATTAATAATAAATATAACAGGCCACATTTTATGTTTTTCCCCTTACATGTTAGATTCAGGAAATCAACTGTAGTTGAGCATAGAAGTGAGTTCTCTGTAGAGTATGTGTTAATTTGTGTTAACAAGTATGTAATTTGATCAGGGGCACCCAAACATTTGCATATTACTGTATTATTAATTTTCTATTCCACAGTCTCTCTAAGTTTGTAATGTAATACAGACCTCTGCACGTTTCATTGCCTTATTGAGTAAAAGTGTCAGTTTTTTGAGCAACTTTATTGAGCAACAGTGTCGAAACCACATTAGAAAGTTTGTGATTGCCTAACATCTCCACATGGTTTGAGTCGAGCTTATGATGATTTAGGCATGTAGCACGATGCTAATTAGCACTCATTCCATTACTTTAGCTTGACTAACCTTGTAAGTCCACTGCAAAATTAAAGAAGCAAACTAATGTGCCCAACATGTTTTGGCTGATTGAATAAGATGTAAATTGTGTAAATTTGATGTAAGCAGTATTGTCTGGAGAAACAGAGCCACAGTTACAGAACCAGCCCTTCCATCTGGGAAAGGAAGAATTGTTTCAAGTACAAGCCCGTCATTTTCCTCCCGCAAATTAAATTACTCCAGTGTTGTGACGTGTTGGGATTTATGGGCTTTTACAGCCTGTGTGACTGATCAGGTTTTAGCTTTCTTACATCCACAGTGACAGCTGCAACTTGTCGAGACTGAAGCTAAGCTAACTTGCTAATCCAGGCATAGTATATCACAGAATCACAGCTCCATGGCTGGTTGAACCGGGGCTCATTCCTATGTTCCTAAGCTCCTGTGTTATCAGAGTCCTTAATTTACCTCAGTGGAATTTCTAGGAAACTGCCTCATGTTCCCCAAGTCTTATGTACGCATGTGACACTCTGACTTTTCACAAGAACAGTTTACACTACAAAGTGTGCATAACTAGCAAATTAGCTCACCAACGCTAGCCTAGCTACAGCAAGAGCATTCCTTTTAAAAAATCTGCTCCTCGTTGTTCTTTGTTTGATCTCTGATGACTCCAGGACCCTGACAAGACTTTAGGAACCCTCGCATATGTCTTCTTAATGTATTATACTGAGCTTTGATGTTTTATTTACAGACTTGAGAGAATGTACAGCCTTGGGAAGATATGATCTTGGAAACATAGATACTCTCCCATTTTCCATAGAGGCCATATAAACTCTAGCATAGCACCTTGTCATCGCAGGGGGCCTCGGATCAGCAGGTTAAAATTAAAGATACTGAATATTTTAACAAGGTTTCTGGCCAGTTACATCATCCATATTTATTTAATTATGTCAGATTATGCGCTATCATATCTCAAACACGTTCGAGGTTGAAGCTATATGTTTTCACTATGCAGGATTGCCAGATGGGTTTTTTTTAGGTTTTGTTTTGTTTACTCCTGGGTTTTTTTTTTTTACTTTTGGGTTTGTTTACTCCTGTGCTTTGAAACCACAGTGCAGTGAATTTACAGGCTCAGAACAAACTTGCAAGCTATTTTCTTTTCTTTAAGCATGGTGACATCTGATTAAGTCATATTGTAGACTTTTGAGAAGACAACTTTTATTCATCAAAGTTGTGTATGGTCAAATGTGATCACACACACAATTTACCAGCAGTTTTGCTATTCATCAATTTCTTTTTTGTAACTGTATGATTAAACTCACATCTGGTAGAGGTGTCTGTAAATTTGAGCGAACAGCTTAACCGGAAAAAAATGTTTCATTTGTTAACTAACTAACCAGACTAACCAAAACTGTTAAGAATAAAAATAGAAAATAACAATAACACAGCCCCATCCTACAAGTGTAACACAAGTGCTTCTATTAAAAATGTATTTCTCCTTATATCAAAGACTTAATTTGTGGACTGATTTGAGACATATGGGGCTACATGCCAATGACTTTGAGCTCTGGTTCAATTTAGTGTTTTAAGCAGACAAAATGCACACAAAATTCATAATCTGACTCGAGTCACCTTGCAAAAGTTGTCAACTGTTATGTTGTCATCATTTTTTCTCATTGTATATTTATCGTATATTCTTACAATATATTTCTTACACATATAAAAATTTGCTTAATCTGGCCCTGCACAGATCCTATGCATGCACTTAACATGGATAGATATATACCATAGACAGATATATATATATATCATAAAATGTATTATTCAACATAGATGCTAAATTATAATATACAGATTTATAATAGATAGAACACAGAGGGTGCTGCAAGTGCTATGGAACTGATAAAGATTACAATCGTGTTTTATGATGTGAGTAAAATCTGAAAAAAGAGAAAACCTCTGCCCATGACAGTTTTTTAGCCAAAAAGACAGTATGAAACATCTGGTGCTAAGAAGGTGAAAGAAGGTGTTGAAATGCCATTGAACACTACTAGGCCTTCTGCTTCTGCTACTTTACCTGGCACCAGTGTGTACTGTTAATATTAGCTCTGTTCATTTCCAGACGTTCTGGAGTTTATTCCGATTCCAAATGATGGGGATCAATGGAGTTGATTCCAAGACTTGATTCCACACAGTATCTTGTGTTTTTTTTCTATTTGAAAAGCCAGACCTAAGCCCCTTTCACACACCCTTATGTGAGAATATTGTGGTAATTAAAGGGAACTTGAAAAAATTGCCAAGAGGACTGATGTATGAATAGAAGCTGGTACATTTGCAGGAAAACAACTAGATCGTTACTATGGACAGTAAAGCCGGATTTCAGTGCTTTTGTTTTTAGTGTTAAGGTTTTGTGAGTGAAAACTGTTACCAGAGTGTTTTTATACATGATTCAAATGGAACACTAATCAAGAGAATTTATCAACGGAAAATGATCAACCGAAACGTATCGACTGAATACAACTTTTTGTTACAACTTTGTTACAACTGTTTTTTTTATACAACCTTACAACCTTATTTTCACTTTGTCCAAGTAATTTTTATAGCCACTATATGTGGTTAAAGCATTCATTTTTCAGACTGACTGATGTTCCTCAGTTACAATTTACCCTTAACATTTGGACTCAGTGTGCCAAAGACATAAACTGACCAAACCATTGAAAGAGAGAACATAGAGACATAGTTATTCATGCCTCACCACAGACCTCACACACAATTCATCAAGCAAAATTAATCAAGCTTCAAGAGCAGGAGGGCAGAACTGCCAACACTGAATTACTGGCATTAAGCCACTAGCATTAGCTGGACACAGATGTGTACATCTGTGACAGCTTGTACCTGTTACTGGAGTTCTCGCCCTGGCCAAACCCATTTCCCAACATAATGACATCACAGAGCAATGGTATGTAATAACTTTCCTTTGAGCGGATGACTGTGTTTGCTGAATGATCCTGGAGGAGAGACCCATATTTCCTGTGATGAAGCAAAAATCATGCTTACAAATCCATGAGTGTTTTGAAGAGATAGATTGTCCTACAGATATTCACGCACACAAATATCTCAGAGTTCATGCGACAACCTTACCATCATCATCCGCCTCCTCAGGAACTGGTCATAGCTGTAAAAGAGCAAATTTCCCTATATGGAAGAAGGTACATGCTAGGCTAACATTGTTCAACAATCAGTGCTACAAAAGCAGATGTTCTTCATTTCTCTTAATCACATCCGCTGTATCATTTTGTCCTCCGCAGGAATTACTAAAGGGAAGTGTGTGTATGTTAGTTCTCAGGAGGTCTGGAGTCTTGGCATGAGAATAGAACAAATCACACCAGATAGAGTGAACCAAACCTGCCACGGCCAGTGACAGTAAACTGTTCAATGTCACATAACAGAGCCAAAACATGGACTTTTCTGGTCCTTTGTCACCTAGAAAAGTCCTGTTTCAACCAAACCAATATGGTAGAATGGATAACAGGGAAAGAAAGACAGCTGTATGATCCAGGTGTTAGAGGTGAGAACACATTTCAGACTTTTACTGACTGAACAAATGATTGAACATTTGCATTTCATTTTGTAACTAACAACCTAATAAACAACCTAACATTACCGAAACTTTACAAAATGTTTCGGTAGTGACAATTTTAGCCAATTTTGGGTATAACTCAAAAACGCTAACCAGTACATGACTAGCGAACACAGCTTTGAACAGTTATACACAAGTGTAATCATAATATTTTTATTAAAAGACAAAAAAGTTGACTTAACTGCAGAGAAGTTTTGGTAGTGACAATTTCTCAGGTTACACACTGATTTTCAGATGTTTAGACACAACGTGATCTTACTGCTCACCATGTGGCCACAAAGGACAGGGATGCAGTCTCATTTCCTGCTCTAAAATGCAGGGGTGTGGCTAAAATAAGGCTCCGTATATGGACTACAACTTTCTGTATTTCAATAGTGAGATTAAAATATGGGACAGCATTTTTTTGAATAAAGTTTTTTGTATTTAAGAAATAATCTCACAATAAATCTAAATCTTTCATCTTCACTTATAATATTGAAAAATGTATCATTTTCACAAGTTGAAATTATAATATAAATCATGCTTTTGTATATATATATTTAGGTTTTTTTTTGTGAGACTGTCGGAAGAAAACCTTGTATCTCCATTTTTGTTGTTTTTCATTTTTTGACATAATTTGAAATGCCTGTTGCTTTTTACATTGTGTGTAAATTTCATGATGAATGGTCCAAAAGAAACAGCCCAAATTGACTTGGAAAAATGTCTGGTTCTATTTACTTACATTAAAAGTAAAGTAGGTTTTTTCCTTCTTCTGTAAAGTTTTAATTTTGGAGACACAAGGTTTTCTTCCGACAACAGCGATATGCTTTTTCCCTCATGGGAAATACAGTCTGTTTATGATTGGCATCTTTTGTGCTTTTCCTACAGACGCAGCTGCAGTTAACTCATGAGATGAGATGAGTAATGTGGGATATATCATATTCTAAGTATAACAGGGTACTGTAAATGAAACAACTTCTAGAATAGTGGTAAAAATAACAGTAATATCTATTTATGTGGTAGTTTTCATTTTAGTTATAAAATCTCAAAGTTCGTTAAACCAGAAGATAAGCTATGCAATGAAAATAAAACATTATGGTGTGAATGAAAAAGAAAAATGAATGAAATAGCAGCACAACTGCAAATGAAACAACAGTAAAAGAGAACCTATAAACGAGGCACTAGCCAGCCTAAACAAATATGTTTTCAATCTGAATTTATAAGCACTTATCCAGCTTGAACTACTAATATTCTCTGGCAAACTAAAAGGAAAGTACTAATAAATAACAAACAAGCAAACAAACAAAATTACAACATACAAATATAATTAAACAAGATCCTGTACTGATTCAGGTTTCATGAGCTTCTTATCACGGCCAGGCCTGCACACCCTGCCAACAAACCAGCATCAGAACTATGACAGCATCAAACACTTGTTATACATGTGGTAATAACTTGGCTTGGCATTTAAGTGAAAGCCGTACAAAACATACTTGGATTGAAAGAAAAATGCTTGGACGCAGATAGATGTTTCCTCACGCTGCAGGCCTGCTGGTATGTAAATGTTTGGAGAGTAAAGATTGTGAATGAGGCTGAGATTGTTTACAGCCCTGACTGAGAGATGAAAAATCGGTAAGGGTAGGTAAGGAGGACGGTGGGGACGCACGCACAGCCCTTGGCACTGCTCTTACTTTGCTAACCAATCACCAGCACTCTTGGTGGTGCAGTAGGCATGAGAACGTTCAAACCAAATGAACTGGTGTGCAGAGTATGTAAGTGAAGTGGAGCGGTAAACATTTTCACTCCTCACTTAAAGTGTTCTGTAATCACTCCAGCTGCGCTCTGGGTTTTCTATTTTCCTGGCTCCTCACTCATATGATTCATTCTTACGAAATTTTATCATTGTTATTAAACAAAATGCTAGTTAAACATTCTGTGCTACTGTGGCTTTCTGTGCTACAGGCTTAAAGCAATGGCCCAATCACTGCTGAAGCTAAACAAACGCACATGCTTTTAACACTATGTTCTTTATCGTTTGCCCAGCAAAATGGGTGACATGAGGCTAACTCTGTGTATTACCTCTAGAACTTTGTTGTGAATGGTGAGAATTTCCAGTGCCTCGAAGCACAGACGCTGTGTATGAATGGCCATCATGTGTGAGCTGTAGCAGTCACACTGCTGTATCACTCATGTCATGCAGAGGTAGTCAGTGTGGAAAAAAGGACTGTCTGGCTTAAATGGACGGATAAATATTGGAGTGATTTTAGAGCAAGAGAGAACACTGATGCTCCAACTTTCTGAAATGCCAGTCTGAGAGTCTGGTGGGTTTCATCACTCCATGTGGCTAAAAACCAAAAAGGAGTATTTACAGGAAAAGAGCACTTGACTTACATGCAAACTGAGCAGTCATAGAGGGATAATTTAGCACAACATGTAGGGGCAATCTTACCAATACACATAAGCAGTTATTTCCAGTCATACGAGACTGGGCTTCTTTCTGTTTGAGTGGGGAAAAAGAAATATAATAATGAAACTGAAAGCCAGAGTAATGTTTAAAAACATTTGAAGTCAAGGATGCACTGATACTATTTTTATACTATACTATATTTGATGCAACCTGATTTATGCAGTCATGTGAGGATGTAAGTACATAGCAAGTAAGTACTCAGGAAATGTTTAGACTTTTTTAAACATATTTAGAGATTTAGAGAAGTTCTCATTTAAACAGTGTTGATAGACACAGATAATATAATTAAATGAGAATATCTTGGAGGAGCTTGTCTTATTTAAACCTCAGATATCTGGTCTTGTTTGCTCTTTGTTTTTAGAGTGTGTGGTATCATCATGCCAAGATCAAAAGAGTTCTCTGAGGCCTTCAGAAAGATGGTTAGATATATCCAAAATATCTGTCCAGAAGATCATCTACAAGTGGAGAAGAGTTAAAACCACTGCCAATTTGTCCAGGCCAGGAAGCCCTAGCAAATGCAACCCAAAAGCAGACTATAAGATGCTGAGAGAAGTCTCTAAAACCCCCAAATTTCATCACAGGATCTATACATAGCTCTTGCCACTGTTGAAAAAGTGCATGCATCTACTATTAGAAAAAGATTGCACAAATTTGACCTACGTGGGAAGCCTTTGCTGTCTATAAAGAACATCAGGACAAGAATAAAGTTTGCCAATGAATATGTAGGCAGTATGTATAACAACCTGGAATAACATTTACTCAGACTGTAACTGGCTACAGGAGATGAGAAATCAGTCAAAGAAGCCCTTCAGGTAAGGGGTTCCATTAGCATGTTTTACATGTTGTACAGTTGTATGTTGTGTTATCTGGTCATCTGGTGAAACTAATCCTTATGAAAGAATTCCAGCGGATATATAACCCACTGCTACTGACTTCCCATGAAACACTAGCATTACAGATTTTGCCATGAAAATTTTTACTACTGTTTGTCAACCCACATGTGCCAACATGTTGTTAAGTTCCATCTACTGGCGCGCATGCATGTCACTCAGAAGTGAAACCCCCCTGATACGATACTGCATTTAGATAAGGTTAAGCTAATACCAATACTGATGTGGTCCAACCCTATTTGAAATCACTGGTAAATAGTTTGTGGCATTCATCTCAAATAATGCACAAAAGCTCATGTTGAGCGTTATGAGTTCTCCCACTCATATTTCAACCAGTCAACTGTGTTTTATTTAATGGTGTAGGTTTCATTTCAAGTTTGAGGAGGATGCATTGCTCATACAACTGCCTATACCTTTAGAGTGAGACTCAGCCAAACATTTTAACATTTGGTCGGCAGTATCAACCAGGCAGTGGACAATGAAGCTCAGAACCAGGCTCTCTGGTCCAAACATCTAGCAACCCTAGTCAGGTGTACACTGGTGTGACGCCAACACAGAAAGTACACCTTTAGATACAGAAGCTTTTTACTTGGTTCAACAAAATAAATAAATTGGCATAGATCCACTAAACTAGCTAGCTAGCAATTGCTAACAATCCAGTCTAGGGCGTTAGTGTTTTTAATCCAGGGACAAGCTACAGTCTGTGGTAAATAACAAGCTGACAGTGTTTGACATTATCACAGGCAGTCTGCTTAGTTTATCTCACTTTTAAACATCCTTGACAGTCTTGAACATTAGAAAAGTGGAGCGAGCCAGTCTAGTAGGAAAGGAACCTCAAAGATGCTGACTATATATATGGACTTGCAGAAGGGCATGATATGTTATGGAAATATGGATTTAATCCAAAGATTCTCTCTGTTTAAGATGTAACTTTAAAAAAGCAATTTTAAAAATATATATTTTGGTCAAATTTAACAGCACATTTTTAAAAAGAAAAATTATAGTATTGGGGAGGACAATTGATCTCCCTCCAAACATTGAAGGGGACATGCCCCCCCCACCCCCCCTAAATCTACACTATGGTCTCCTCATACTTTATGATCTTTTTGAGCAGATACCGTTAATACTGCTTTGTCCATTCAACCTAAAAACAGTAACTGATAAATGCTTTGAATGAAATAATGCAGAACAAACAGTTAATTTAGATGAACAAAAGACTATTTTACATTAGTCCAAACTTTACTACATACTTCAATCAGGTTCGGGCCAATTCCACTTTTAGTGTACAACAAAAACAGACCCATGAGAAACAAAATGCAGATACACAAAGAGGTAGCTTCTTCAAGAATAATGTTTAATCAAGCGATGGCATGAACTTCAGAAACTTTTTTGTGCTGTTTTGTCAAATTTGTGACACAATGCCATAAACTCCACAAACTGTTTTTTTTTTGTCTAGCGATCATAATTGCTCCAGCAGGCCTCACTGTTGTCACGGCATGAAAAGAAGGCTAATGTTTGCAAAACTAAAATTGAAAACTTCTAGTGCATAGATGTGCATACTTACAGACCTTTAGAGAAGGCCTAATGATTTCTGCGAACTAAAAAATATAATATGATGCCACTATCACTAATGCAATTAGTTAAATAATAATTTAATTAAATAATGATTAATAAACAGTCCCTTTCTGGTGGGCTTGGTGTGTTAAAGAGAACACTACAAAATGCAAAGCAGGATTGAGGACCACTGCTGTAAGAGATTCTGAAGTAAACTGAATGCTAATGAATTCTAAAGCTAATTGTCAGGGATATGGCACACAGCAATGTGCACAAGCTATTTCTATAGTTATCATGCTTGATAGCTGTAATATCTGCTAGGTAACTTAACATTGATGCTAAGATAATTTTTCAGGCTCTGTTGTTGAGAAAATGAAGTTTTATTTGACCTCTTCTTGGCGGTGGTCAGGTTTAGGTTGGTTCTGACAGATTTTTTGTCTGGCTCAGGTCAGGTTCAGGCTCGTAACTTGGTGCTGAGTTGAGCTCTGATATGAACATCATTTCAGGCCCGATTAAGGCTTTTATTCTGCCTGGCCAATTTTACTGAATAGAGTCATGTATTAAATTACAACCATCATGCAATGCTAGTATTTTGGTTTACCATCGAAGTCAGTGGATGCGGTAGGCTTGGGAATCCCCTCTGTGATTCCAACGAGTGATCTCTTTATGTTCTCACCCCAAGACATAGAGTTTACTGCTGGGTTAAAAGAAGGACTCCATGCTAAGTAGGAAAATACACTTGGAAGATTTTTTTGTTTTTTTTTATGACCAGGTCTGCTGGTCAGTGGTCTTTCAGCACATGAGGGCAGTGTAAATCTCAAACCTGTTGGGTCAGTGCCATGGGGCATGTATCACTCAGCAGCCTGCAGTGCGTTGTATTTGGAGAAAGTCTTTACTGCCCTGTTGCTTCACTAAAAAGGGTTTGGATGCGGTGAGAGGGTAAGAAGGTCAGCCATGCGTTCACAAGAGCCTTTGTGAACTCAAGCATCAGCAGCACTGCAGGAACAACCGTAGCTTTGTCGTGTTTTTGCTCTTCCTTTTGTAACACTCCAATGAAAATATTAGCATTTAACTTTTTTTGCAATAAAAGTTATTGAAATACAATAATGAGTAAAAGTAGCAAAAACAATACTGAGTAGAAATTTCAGAACTCCTGGAACTCTTGGAGTACTGAGCTACCAACTGACCTGCAGTGAAACTTCTTAGAATGTCCCGCATATACAGTATTAGCATAAGAACAGATATTTGTTAGGCTCTATTCCTTTCACTCTAAAATTAAATGCTCAGGCTGGCATTTCAGTCAAGTGAAGTGAAGTCAAAGTTTATATATATAGCACTTTTTTGAGAAACTCATTGGTTGAAAATGAAATACTGTTTTATTTTTTTCTATTGGTCATTTGAAATTTGCCATTTTTTGTGATCATGTCATGCATTATTGCTCTTTGACTGGCTGTTACATGAAACTTGTTTCATAAAGTTGAGATGGTTGTGACTTGTTGTAAATGAGTTGCAGGATGCTGAAGTGAAATTTTGTTTAAAGCAACGCAAAATATAGTCAGTCATAAATATCAAAAAAATGGTCCAAAACAAGGAAATGCTCATTTGTGCTAGCGCCCCTATGGGATTCTTGCAATATGTTAGCACTAAGCTAATGACAAAGCACATAGACATTTTTTGGCTATTTTAGATAAAAAATGGACATTTGAACCTTGTAAGGGCCTTTCCATAAACAGACAGATAATGTTTTGTCAATTACGGTTGGAGTTGAAGTCTGCAGAAAGTTAGATTTCCAAGAGCAGGACTGTTGACCGCTGGCCTGGAGTGGCATTCATTCCCTTGAAACTGGACCCACTCATTGGAAATCAAATTATAATTAGTTTCTTGGTCCTAAACTGGCACTTTAGGCCTTCAGTTCAGCTCCTAAAGTCCTAACCAATAGGAGGGCTAGCTTGGTGGTCTCTACCTAGAAGCCACAGTTTAAAAAGTCCTGATTGGATAACCTTCTGTTGGTCGTTTGAAGAATTTAACCCTTTTGTTTCCAACCAAAACCTAACGATGAAATAAAAGAAGTACAACAATACTTGAGCTTAAATAGAACAAGCACAATGATTATATTAAATAAAAAAACCAAAAAATTATAGACATGTATTTATTCATTTCCCAGAGAACATCAGGCCTTCTCTAAAGGCCATGGAGGCCGTGAAGGTTCCTCACTGATAATAGTTTGGACACCGCTGGTCAAATCACATTTTATGAAAAGTGAAAATAAGTTCACATCTTCTACAGAGAACACACATCTGCACAGTCTGTATGCAATTACTGTTTATTTGCTGATTTTAGCATATTGGAGGAAAAAAATAAAACTTAAAATGTGGCCTGTGAAAAAATTCTGGCATATTTAAAATTTTATCTTTTCTTTTTTTCCAAACATGTTAAACTCCAAAATTGGCACAAAAATAACCATATTTAAATTTGTTCTCTGTAGAGGATATATTAGCTTATTTTCCCTTAGAAAATCAACAAAACATGTCATTTGACCAGGGATGTTCAAACGTCAACATATGACTGTAAGTACATGGAACTGAATAAATGGAGCTAGATAAAAGCAATGACTGCTTTTGTGTGTTAATATATGTTCATCTCTTTCTGCTACAGTGGATCCCAAATGGACACTGACTCTGTCCTGTCCCTGTTTTGAAAAGGTGAGCGTCAAACGACCTCTGAGCTCTGACCCTGAGCCAATTCCGGCTCGTACATTCTAAATTTTATTTGACATTTAGACTCACTTTCCTGTTTCCATGATTCAGTTTACACCCACCAACCGTTTCGGAGCAGACAAAAGGAAAAAGGAAGAGTTGTCTGAGGTGATCATTACATTTCTCTCTGTCAACATGGACATTTAATGAGGAACAGAGTGGCATCTGGCTTGCATCAGAGTGCCTCCTCTTTTTATACAATCACATTAGGACAAAGATATGGAGAACAATGCTAATAGTGCTAAACCGGAAAGTTATGTGCTGTGCTGAAAAAAAACTCTTAATATTTTAGTTAATATCAAAGGTAATGTAATCACTGATTGCACTGCACCGTTCTTCATGGTTCCTGGTTTGCTGCGCTTCATCAGAACTTGCCGAACCATTTATGTTGAAGCCAAGTGATTCCGGTAACGCTAAACTTAAGCTAAACGCTAAACATCGCTGGTCTGGGTCAGAGCGGGACCTGATTGTTTTGGACTGAACCTGCAGTGAGTGGAGCGGCTCCGACAGCTGCAGTGGATTAGCCTGTGGGGAAAAAAGCATAAGAGAATAAAGATTCTGTAAATCTGTAACAAACAGCTGCAGCTGACAGTGGGAAGTCTCTTTAGCTCCAGCCAGAAACTGCTCTGCAGCTCACAGGTGAGTGTATGCAGACAAGCTGATTCATCTCCTGGTCCTAGTAGCAAAGATAAATGAAAGATTAAATCAAAAATATTAAAATGGCTAAACTGGCATTAAAGTAGTCACAAGTTACACCTGCAGAAAATACCATCATATGTTGTGATTTGGATGCTGGTATGCTGACAATGCTTGGATGCCAAATTAGCAGCTTGTATTTATTTAATACATCGTATTGCTGTATTTAAACTAGCACCTGTAACTGCTGAACCATTTAAGGTGGAATAGAAAATTCAAAGTAGCTGAGTGTAGGAATCAGCAGGCCGTAGAAAATAGACAGTAAAATATGAACAGAAAGTCATAATTTGCCTGTGCACACCACTGCATCACTCTGTCATGTTCTAGTGCTAGGCAGATAGTCATATTAATATGAAATGTTCAAGATTACTGTTTAGACTGCAAAGTAAGACAATAATAGGATTTATGTGTGTATGTGTCTGGCCTACATGGAAAATGAATAAAACAATACATAAATGACTCAATGAATAAAAGAATAAATAGCCAACAGTATCAGCTGAGGTTTGTGCAGTTAAAGTTTCTGGACATTGGACATTCTTGATCTGCAGCATGAAGTTGTACCTCACACCTCACTGGTGGCACACACTAAACCCTCATATGAGGGCTGTGTGTAGGCTTCCTGAAACGGGGCCATGAACCTGGGGTCACGTGTGTGTGCCCCAAGGTTTGGGCCCCTATGTTGGCAGCAAACACAAACAAGTGTTAGTTTAGCACTAACATAATTAGAAATTCCACAGTGGACTAGCAGAAATTAGCAGTATTATACAGATGAGTTTTGATATTTAAGACACTGAAGGCCTAGCTCTAGCAACTATCAATGTTGCATTCAGTAGAATAATAAGAAGAATAAACAATGGCACCATCATTTGTTTAAACAGTTGTAACTTTTAGTGGGCTAGTTAAGCCAGCCGGTTACAGAAGCTTTGAGAAATTCACCTTTCTTTTTCATCATGGCTCAAAAATGAAACACAACCAACAAAAATGTTAGCATGGTTAAAGCAGCATGAAAGTAGCCCCACAATTTATACCTTGCTGTTCCTAGTTCCAAAGAAAAACAAAAATATTAGCATGGAAACAAGCATGAAAGCTAATGCTTAGCATGATCTTGCTAACAGGTCCTAGTAGCTGTTTTCCTGGATAGACATGGTATAATCTGATTAAACTATTCCTTTTCACATTTTAAATAGTGGCTCGCTGAGTAGAAATATTCTTAAAATCCTCATAAAGCTATGTTAAGTAAGATAAGTGGGATAAGGCTTAAATCTCTTCATTTGACAACAAATAGTCTGGAGCTTATGAATCTTTCTGGAGCAATGCCATCGATTCAGAAAAAGAGGACACCCAGTTGTCCTTGTTCAGCAAGTTTGCTCTCACAGTTTATAAATCATAAATCATTAAAGGATCTAAGGCGCTGCCTGGATTTTCCCAGTAGACATAGATTCTTCCAGATATTTTCTCATGGTGCTCCTTACAAATCAAACATAATCCATGCAACTAAAGCATAAACAAGAAAGTGAATCTTAGCAAATTAAATGCTAAATTTACTTTTATCTTGCAATTCTAGCCCTCTACAGAGCTGATGAGTTATAATAATACTTGTGTCATGAACTATTTTTGCTGATCTGGTAACACAATTACTGGCCTAGGAACATATTAAAAATCAGTCAGTTCCTAAAATTATGGACAAACCATTTTAGCCAGCACCACTTCCCTTAGCAAATGAACTGATAAGCCAAATCATTAAAGCCTTAAATTTATTTAGAGTCTAAATATACACTATATGGCCAAAGATGTGGACACCCCTCTTAAATATTCAGTTCAGGTATTTCAGCCACACAGTGTGTACAGTCAAGCACATAGCTATACAAACTTCATCTGTGCTATTGTGAAATGGAAGCATCGAGGAGCAACAACAACTCAGCCACAAAATGGTGGACTATGCAAACTCACAGAGTGGAGCCACTAAGTGCTGAAGTGTGTAGTATGTAAAAATCGCTGATCCTCTGTTGTATCACTCACTAAAAAGTTTCAAACTGCCTCTGGAACATCAGGACAAGAACTATGTGTCGGGAGCCCATGGCCGAGTGTCACAAGCCTAAGGTTTTCAGTGCCTATGGAGACTAAGGAAATTAAGTTGGTCAAGGCATTCAAAAACAGCTGGAGATCATGCATACAGCTGTGTGTCCTCATTACTGACAAGCAGGAATGGACAATAAAAGTAAACACAGAAACATGACATTAATGTCTGGAGTTTTAACCCCATCTCTTTCCTCAATGGGATACCATTTAGTATGTCAAACAGTAAGGAATCCTCAGGGTCTTCTAGGCCTTCAGTGGCTGTCAGCATCATGCTTGCTGTATTTGAACTGTACATATGTTGTAGTAATACTTGTATTTCACTGTTAAGTTTGTGTTGGAAACAAAAAGGAGACCTTGAACTGGCCAATGGAAAATTGACCAATTCATTTAAATAAAAAAAATATAGAATGTGTTTTACAAGCTTTAAATGTCTGCGTTTAATCTAAAATAGCCAAAAATGATTCATGTTCACCAGCATTAGCTTAGCGCTAATATATTATTAGAAATCCTATAGGGGACTAGCAAAAAATAGCATTATTGTAAAGATGCGGTTTGTTTTTATATTTATGGCCCAAACTGAAGGCTTTAAGGCTGGCCATTTATGCCTAAGCTCTGAACCTGCAGCTATAATACTAAAAATAAGTAGCGATTTTCCTCAAATTTCTCTGTACTTCACCACAGAACTATTGCATGCTTTCTATTTTTAAGCTTCCTTCAGTCCAACATTCAAATCATTTTTTTTTTTCCACACAGGCCTAATATGGATCGGATAAAGTGTAAACCACAATCACATTCTGTCCTGATGTTGTCAGTTCTACGTTTGACCACATTCTTACACCAACAGTCAGAATTACTTGCCAGTACGGTGTGTAAACGCATGAATCCAATCAGTCAAAGAAGAAAAAAATGAATCAGAGGCTGTACATACCCTCAAATGTCACTGGGCGCATGACATAATAATGGAGCTGTTCATGCAATGTGGTGTACTCTTAATCTGCTTGTAAAAACATTTCATGTAGGTGTCATATGCTTATAAATCTGTTCATCTCTACATACACAGCTGGCAATCTTACAGGTCTTTGGTGTCAGTGAGACCAGTAATTACTTGCCAAGTCAACCATGAAGTGTAATCCAATTGAATGGAGCTAAGGGAGCACTCCCACCTCAAAATCGGATTCATATGAACACCATGAATAATGTTATCATTAAAACTGAAGATTATAGGTAGGGCTTATGTTTAAGATGATCAGAAATACTCAATTGCTTTCTAAATATGTCATTCAGTGCTTATGCATGTGCTGTGAAGTCAATATGTAGGTAGATTTCAAATAATGTGCTACTCAAGGTGACATGAGTTGTTTTTTTCTTTATGGTTTTGACATTCGTTTTTGTATTGTTTACCAACGCAGTACTTTTTTTCATTTTAATGCAAACAATGAACACAGTTCAATGGAAAAGTTGTGCATGGTACATATATTACCACTTTATTAAGGACTTCAAAATCATTCATACAGTCATATGCAACAGTTTGGGCAGTCCTGATCAAATTACATGCTTTTGTTGATTTTCTAAGTGAAAATAAGTTAACTGTTTAATACGTTAACATGTCTTCTGCACATTTTAATGCACAATTATTGTTTATTCGTTGTTAACATACTGGGGGAAAATAGCCTCTGCAAAAGTTATGGCACATTCAACATTGTATTTTTTCCCAACATGTTAAATTGTGACTTTGCACACTATAATTGGCATATATAATTGGCCATATTTAGTGGGTTCCCTGTAGTAAAGGTGAAACTAAAAGTCAGACATAAAAGGCTTCATTGATTAACATAGTAGAGTTTGAATGCATCGCTCAGTATTGGCTGTATGTTATGGAAAGATAGTAGATTTCCTAAATTGGTAGATGTTTGCTGAATTAGTGTAAATGTAAATGTGACTCTCCTGCTGATTCTAGCTTGTGGATTCTTGTTACATAGGAGGCTCTTGAGGGGAAGTTTAGCTTTCCACTAGGCTGTTGCTTTGGTTAGTTTCGTGCTTGTGGATTTATCCATAGTTCTCTCACAAACACTGTCCTGTATTGTCTACAGAAGATGCTAAAGGTATTGCTTTAAAATCTGTATTTAAATGATTGAGAAGGTTACAATTGCAGATACTATAATGTCAACACAAACTATATAATACAATACAGTGGGTTTAGTGGGATGTGATAATTTGTTGGCATTGCACTTAAATGACCCCCTGACGCCAGGTTTGCCATGCATACCAGTGCCAGCAAGGCCTGTCCAACCTCAACTGCGGCCTTGACTTTGAGACATGGGCTTGTAGTTGGACTTGGCCTAGAAATTTGTGGAACATGACTGCAAATGAGCAAAGTCAGCCTGCTCATGTCAAGTCTCATGCTGCCACCTCTGCCATAAAATGTTTATATAACAAGCAAACTTCAACTGGATCATCATTAACTTCAAATGTACTGTGAGATGAGACATGACGTGACATCAGAAGGTCAGGTTTGAGGTCCAGTGAACCACTGGCTGCTAATATCCCTGCTATGCAGCTAGCACTACTAGACTGTGTGTTGAACATTAACTGCAGGACTTTTACCTTTTATAGCTGCTTTCTGCCATTTAGCACTCTGAGTGAGGCCGGTGAGCCGTGGTTAATGTGACACCTCACAGAAAAACCTCCTGCAGGTGTATTTTACTGCCTGAACTGGTTTACTGGGTTTCTCACTCACTGGACTGTTACAGTGGCTTAAACCAAAACTCCAACTGGGAGCCACTGTAACTGGCAGTCACAGAAACTTGAACAATAGAGGCTGTCATACAACAACTACACAGGCAAAGAAAAGAAAATCTAATACGTAAAAAACATTAAAAAGATTCCTAACCTAAAGAAATAGTTTGGTGAAAAATTGAATTTACCCAATTTACCATTTACCCCAGGTGTAGTCGATCAGCCAAGACATGTTTGGGGTCCTAATTTTGCTTCTTTAGTTTAGAACTGGAGTTATGAGGCTAACGATGCTAACAAACACTCAATAGTCACCCAAATAGCCCAAATTGTTGATGTAAAAAATATCACCAAAACTTCTCACAAACAGGCTTAAACTGCATCTATGTGCTCATTATGGTTGTGCAGACTTGCAGATGTGGTTTATGACTTCTGAAAATTTTTAGAAAAACTGTAAAAAAGAACTATGGAAAGTTCTTAGATTTACATCTGTTGATGTTGGTCAAGAAATTGTACTATACTATACTATACTGTACGATACTATAAGAACTATAAGAAGTATGATGTTTCCAAATAAGTTAAAGACAGTTCATATACTTGATTAAAATCTGAGCACCATGTCAACACAGTTTTGCATTTCATTTTGCTTTCATGAATGATATTACTGTAATTCTAGTTATGTATATTTCAAATGATGTACACAGTAAATTCAAGACATTACTTTTTTTCAGCGAGGAGGCCTAAGCCTGTGGTCCAGCTGTGATGTTTCTGACTCTACCCTGGGTCAGGAAGTCAGGTGCACCTGGGCTCCCTGTGGCCACCTCAGCCCTGGGGACTCACACACTTCAGGAAGCTGAGAGCGGCCCTGGTTCTCCAGGGGCTCACATGAAGTGTGTTTACACACCTGGGGATATTAATGGCCCCTGCTGAAGAGAGATGCTGGACTAAAGGGGTGTTGTTGGGGGCTGCAGGGGCTGCAGGGGTTAAACAGAGACAGAGGAGCTTTATGATGGCCCCCAGAGACAGCGTTTACATTAGTGTAGAGCCCCCAGGTCCAGCCTGCTGGAGCTGGTGGACTTTAATGATGCACAATGTAGCCATTAACAAGAGGACTCAGTTTCACTAGAAACGTTTCAAAATCCGGTTATTGTATCCCTTAAAACACACCTAAAGTTATCTAGATGTTGTGGGGAAACTGCTAAATGATGCAGACATACTCCTACTCCTGTCCAGCTTTAATAATCCAGAAGTAAGAATTACAATTCCGATGGAAATATCAGTTTTAGTACTATGTGAAAATGTTCATTTTTGGAACTGTGCATGTATGTATTCTAGGGTTCTATGTACAAACAGAGATTATGTCTAACCATTAGTGAGATTAAGGGAAAAAAGCGTGATTGGAACAATGTATTTCTGTGCAATAATATAAACTGTCTATGTTGTCTATTGATATGCATGTATTTGCATTTGCAATGGCTCCAAATTACTTGACTTGTTTTTCCCTCTCTTTTAAGGTTACTAATTAAGTGATACAAAGTTTTGTTGTGGCAGCAATTCTTTATTATACGTTAAAAATATTGCATAAGTGAACATATACATTGGCCCCCAAAAGTTATTGGACACTTTAAATATTTAAACTTCTTCAACTTCTTCAAACTTCTAAATATTTAAAGTTCTTCAAGTTACTTCATACAATTTTATTTTTTCTAATATTTTAGAGAAAAACACTTTTAGCACAACATCAAACTTGATGTGAAGAAAACCTGCAGAAGAATTCCAACCAGACTGCACTAAGGCTACTGAGGGTACACTGAGCTTGTGTTTATTGATGGTATTATGAACTCAGAAGTGCACAAAGACATTTTAAATGCAAACCTGGAGAAATCTGCAAAGGAACTGCTCAAGTGATAAAGATCTGAAACTCACTACTCATTTTTGAAAGAATAATTTCCCAAAAAAGAAAAAAATCAGCCAAAAATTCCGTCAAAGTTCAGTTAAAAAGTACTTGGTTTTACATTTTGTTTTATAACACTGTCAACTTAAATGTTTTCAATGAGTGACAGGTCTGGACTGCAGGTAGGCCTGTTTAGCACTCTGACTCTTTTACTACAGAGCCATGCTGTTGTAATACATGCAGAATGTAGTTTGGTATTGTCTTACTGAACTGAAACAAGGCCTTCCCTGAAAAAGACGTCATCTGGGTGGCAGCATATGTTGCTCCAAAACCTGTATTTATCATTCAGTATTAATGCTGCCTTCACAGATGTGCAAGTCAGACATGCCATGTGCACTAATGGAGCCCATACCAGAATGGATGCTGGCTTTTAAGCTGTGTGCTGATAACAAGCTGGACAGTCCCTCTCCTCTTTAGTTACAATTAAGGCCAGCCAGTGTAAGTTTTTATCCTTGTCCCTTGCATACAGAGAACTCTCTGGATTCTCTGAATCTTTTAATGATTTTATGTACCACAGATGATGAAGCCCTCAAGTTCTTTGTTATTTGACATTATTCTTGAAATGTTGCACTATTTGCTTGCGCAGTCTTTCACAGACTGGTGAACCCCTCATCATCTTATATTCAGCCTCTCTGGGAAGCTCTTTTTATACACAGTCATGTTACTGATCTTTTGCCAATTAACCTAATTAGTTGTAAGATAGTCCACCAGGTTTTATTTTTTATTTTTTTATTTTTGGACAACTTTACCGGTCTTTTGTTGCTTAGTCCCAGCTTGTTGCTGGCATACGGTTTAACTGATTTGGAACTCATTGCATTCTGTTTTTATTTACATTTTGCACAGCAACTCAACTCTTTTGGAACTGGGGTTGTAAGTATGACACAAATGTGCAAATTCATTTTGGGGCTACTGTATGCTAATATGTAAAAGGTGGCTGGTGTTGCGTAGTGCTAAACCTACTAACTAATTGCTGAGTTGTATCAGGTTTGTTTGAGCAAGCAATTCAACAAACTGTGCAGGAATCCGATGCACTGGCATTCCCCACCTAACATTGCTTCTCTCCCTGTGGTAGACTTCGGCACTTTATTTTTTTGCTTGAACATGCAGTTCCTGCTATATGCATATGAGTCATTTGGCAAAAGTCCTAATGTTATGATTGCATACTTCTGTAATATAATTACATTGTAAGTGTTTCTGCCAGTAATGTTTCCACCACCTCTGTCTGGATTTCCTTGTAATTGGCCTTCCCTGACATGTTTCTTAGCCATGTGCTTTTGTTTTTGTTTCCCTCCTCCCTCCTCCCTCCTCCCTCGCTGTGCCCTTTTGTCCTGTCTCTCACCTGTATTTTGTCTGTTACCTTGCCCTGAAACTTGGTTTGTGTTTCTTGTTCTGTTTCTATGTTAATTTATACTCTTGGTTTATTGTCTGTACTTGCTTGGTGTTTTTGTTTCATAGGCCCTGATTAATGTTAGTTTTCTTCCTTCTTCCCAGTAATGTGTTTTCTTTCAGTTTAATATCTTGTTATCTAGAGTTCTTTGTTTCTTTCTTAGTCTACATCCTTCAACAATGGTTCTTCAAGGGTTCTTTTATTAAAGGCAACCATTGGCTTTACTATAGAACCTTTGAAGGACCATCTTTTTTAAGTGTGTAGTGATTTTATTTCATTGTTCTTGTGGTTTCTTTTTCTTTCCATCATGGATTGCAATGAGACCTAAGATTTGTACTTGCATCCTGCCTCCTCGCCTCTTACTTTGTAACACTGCCAAACATGATAAATATAAAATGAGAGTGAACAGTACACGAGCCAATGTATTAAGCTATATAAATAAAGTATATTTTAATGCATTTTCAACATACATCAGCACCTAATAATGGCCAGCAATTCAGAGCGGCTAAATCATCCTGACCCCGATTTCCTGTCTGTGGCCTGTTCTAAGTGGGGATGAAAAAAACACATCGCCTAAGGCGGAGGTGAAGTGGAGGGGGCCATTAACAGCATTAAAGCTGGACACACGGAAGATCCGTCAGAGGCAGCACATCTGGAGCTTCTCACACACACAAGTAGGGTGGTTTGGTCAGACTGGGTTTTAGGGGTGGCTAAAGATGGGTCCTTGAAATGTCCAGAATGAAGGAAATGGAAAATGAAAAGTCATGCAGTGGCATAGATGTTAAGAGGAAACTATGAACATGAGGGTAAAGAATGATAGCGGTGATGACGAAGATGATGATGATGATGATGATGATGATAATGATGATGATAATGGAAAGTTGCAAAACCACAATACAAAGAACCTCCAGAAACAATTCTTCCCCTCCTGACCCTACCAAACCCCCCCCACCCCCCACCCCACCCCAAGCATCCAGTCTACGTGTGAACTCACACATGTTCAGTTTTTCCACAGAAGACTTCAGCCTGATGCAAGAATGTATGTTCCTTATGATTACAGTATGATTTTCAGTTCTGGTTTTATTTTTACTGTATGTATCTTTTCTTTGAAGCAGCTTTTCCCCAAAAGGGACTTTTTAATGCTTTCTTGTAATGCATTCTCAACAGGTTTATGAGCTAATACACTTTTGGTAAGCAAAGCAATGACTGGACTTGTGTCAGGGGGATTAAGAAGAATGAGCCACAGGTGTTCCTACAGGTCCAGTGGGGCTTTGTGTTTATTTTATGTATGACTTCAATAATCCAATGACTGAGAACAGTGTAACTCACATGAATTGACCAACAGAAATGGCATTGTACACAAGCAAAGAGGACAAAAACACAGGCACTTACCGCTGTTTGAGCTATGTGCTGTACTTGTGTCCAGTTCTACAGAAAGTAGTATGTCATACAGTTTCAGAAACCACGTAAGCGAGTCCTCTTGAGATTGCGCAACAGCTAACTTGGCTTGAGACAAGTGTGTGATGATTTATGATGAAAAGTGTAAACTTCAGACATCTAGCATGTTTTGTACGATCGACTACATTTAGAGTTAAGAGGGAAATTGTGTACATTTCTCTCAAACTATTGCTGTTGTCTATATGTAGCCAATACCAATGCATCTATTCAAACTGTCACATGTATAATAGTACAAGGAGGCACATTGCATAGTGTGACCTAATGCTGGCTTTTCATATTGAAAATTTCATGCAACAAGTTTTAGGTTGTGAGTTTGTATAAAAAAAACAAAGCCACTTTATTGGTGTTTTGATTTGTTGGTGCTTTGATTTGTTGCTGTTGTAAACTTGTTTCACAGAATTGAAACTGTTGTGGTACATTTTTAAGCAAGTTTCAAGTGATTTGCAGGATGCTTTACATTATACAATGCAAGTGTCTTGGCCTAATCTAACTACATTGGGTAGCACCACTGTAGATGAACCATAGAATCAGACCCCATTGGTCAGAACCATTCTCGGTGGACTGTAGAAATGGCCTCCACTGGCTAGCACAACTGTAGACAGACTCTAGAAAATGGACCCCATTAACTAGTACCTTTTAAGATGAAATACAGAAGTAGACCACATTGGCCAGTACCACAGCAGATGTACTATAGAAGTGGACATAAGTAATTGAGTTGTAAACAAAACCTTACTGTTATGAACAGCTATTTTAGACAACACAGAGGCTAACATTCACAAAAAATGACTGGTCTTGAATCAGATTCCTACATATTTTTGACAGTCATTTCGCAGATACTGATTCTAGGTCAGCACTACTACCCCTATTGTGGTTTGTGAATACAGATCTTGTTGCCTATAAAGGCTACCCAAGTTTAGCTTTGTTTTAAAGTTTTGGTAATTTTTATGGTTCATACGGTGTCCTAAACCACATTGACAAGTCTGTGAGATCTTGGATATTTATAGAAAAGTTTTGCATTACTATTTACATCTAGCGTTTATTAGCAATGTTAGCCTCGTAGCTCCAGTGCCAATTTAAAGAAGCTAAATTTCCATATTCCCTGTCAAGGATATATTTTACATAGAAAATCAACAAAACATGCAGTTTGGTCGAGGGTCATGTAAAAAAGAGTTAAAGACTGTTTTTGGTTCACAAACCAATACAAATGTTGTAAAGGGGAAAGGATCAAGTAGAAGAATGATGTAGGATATTGGCCCTTTAAATTTCATTTGAAGTAATATTAAAAAGTTTTTGAAATATTACTTTTAACTTTAGGCTGCCTGCAGCAACAAGCTACGTTTGCAATGTGTTATTCCCTATTTTAAGTGACCATAAAAATCTAGACACCCAGTCTTTTCATAATCTGTTAGGACTGTTAAACTTATGTAGTCTATCCAAGGTTTTAACCAATCAGAAACTCCACAGAACAAACATCAAACATCAAAAGAATTTAAGAGCAACATCAACATCTGACCTGCCCTACAAGTAAACTGTTTGTCTATGAATTTGTGGCATTCTCCTTGATTAGGCATGCATGAAACCACTTCATACCACTGATACACATTTGAAAAGTGTTTGGCTCTGACGTAAATCATACTGATAGAGCAGACTTGACTTTGACTTTAAGGTCAATATTTACGTTCTTCAAGGTGAGTAATACCGCAAGTGGTGCTAAATGTGTTTGAATGAAAAGGTTAGGCCCTGTACAAGCACTTCAGACTCTAAAACCCCTTCACTTTCAATGCACTTTCCAGCTGAGTGTATATGGAAACATGGAAAGTCAACAGAAACTGTTTTTTGTGTCATACACTGCAGCACAAAGTCGTACACATACATAAACAAAGCATGTGTGTGTATGTCTGTGTATGCTAATGAAATATTTAACCCTTGTAGGACCCCTATGCCTTTAAATGAGTTGTTTAGTAAAAAAATCAAATGTACATGATTTTTGTCTCACCCCAAATTCAGTCAAAAATCAGCCAAAAATTAGCTTTTTTTAGTTTAGAACTGGACAAACACTGTGTTCTAAACTACATTTACTTATCTGCACAACCTGAATTAAGACCTGGCTGTGATTTGAGCAGGTTAAGAGAAGAGTGCTAACAAACACTGAAGTCAATAGTCACCCAAACTATTTCCACAAATGCATGCCAAAATCTTCATATATTTGACTCAAATTACATTACAAAAGCTACTTAAACATGTTTAAAAATACTCAGTAAAATGGCAAAGATAGACCTTATTTACACATTTAAAGTAAATGTTTAACAACATTATTAACTGCATAGGGACATGCTGTAAAATGTCACTACACAGGTAGGTAGTGTTAAGCACAGTAAAACTGAAGGCTTGCATATTGTACGACTGTTAGGCGTTGCATATCAAATAACAGTATAATGTGTCGTTTTTTCTACTGATGCAGGCATGAGCAAACTTTTGACAATGAACCACAAACTAGCAAGACAGACAATCAGTAAAATCTACAGCTGTGCCAAGTGCGTTTTTACAGATCACACATCATAAAAGTGCATTCGAAGTAACCGTTGTTTACTTTTTCTCCATCTTTGTTGTGCTTACTTACTGGCATGCCATATATAGCTAAGAAGGAGGCCTGGGGGGTCACTGGTGGGTCCTGCATCCAACTGATGCAGTTTTCCATGTGAATATTCAGGTTCAACCATATGTGGTTGTGGCTGATACAAAAAAAAATCCTCGGACATCGGGCAGTTGTGAATTCTATTATAGCCCTGTCTTTGATAATCTTGCGTGGAATGATATCAAATTGTGCTCAGGAAAGAAGATATTCTGATTGTCCTAAATGGCTGCCCCTTCTGTTTTCTATTTAAAGCATTTTTTAAATTATTTTTACAGGTCATATTCAGTCAAACTTTGTACTAAACCATATTCACACAAACAGAATAAGACCTAGATGCAGTTTGAACAAGTTGAGAAAGGTTTTGAGGGTGTATTAAAGGAAATGGTTTGGGTGACTACTGACTTCCAGTGTTTGTTAGCAATGTTAGCCTATCCAGTTCTAAACTGAAGAAGCAAAATTTGAAAACTGAACATGTCTTGGCATATTGACTCCATTTAGCGTAAGTGGAAAATCATGTTTCATTATTTATTTCTTGCCAAACTATTCTTTTCTGTTGTTTAGTTATTTCTCACTCATATCCCACTGAAAAAAGTGCAGAGTTTCTGTGGAAAGTGCAGATTCTATACTTCAAATACATTCCACATCAGTGTTTATAAGCAGAAGAGATGTTTCATTATGATTTGAATGTGATAAAATTATTGTGTGCAGAATCTTGTTTTGCAGAAAGAAAAAAAAAAACATCCTTTTCATTTATGCCTTGTTCTTGCTCTTCTTCCACATCAAAACAAACAGAAAAAGTCAGAAGTGCAAACTTGAACCTGTCAATACAGAATGTGAACTTTGTGTAACAATGTAATTAATTCTATAGTTATGTAATTACATTTAAATAATTCTGTAATAAAGTAAATTGAACGTAATTCTGTAATTCTATAGGTGTAAACGTGTAAAAATCTGAAATTGCTTCTGTAGGCGTTGAGATGCCACTGCACTCTGAGAATGTCTGAGGAATGGATCACATGACTTACCCTGAATGACTGCTGGCTTCAGTGACTCAGGTTTAAGCTGCTGAAACAGGAGAATTTCACTGAAATTCCAGCGGGCCAATCTGTGGGATGAGGGTGGCTCCAGAGGTTTCAGATGAGTGGTGAAGTGTGTGTGTGTGTGTGCAGCAACCTGAGGTAAGAGTGACTCACAAAACCTAGAAATTAGTCAGTGTCCGACGTAGGCAAAACCATACCTCAGATATTCCAACAGGAAATAATCAATGACTACTGAAAAATGAAATACAGACAGATAATAAAAACAATAATAATAATTTGGTGTCTTTAATTCAAAAAGTAATCCAATTGCCTTAAAATGTAGATTTTAAGAACTTAAAATAATAAAATAACAATGCAAGACACTGTAAACGTACTATTAGAGGTTCAAGCTCAAAAACAGTCACTAAATCAGTTTAGTTATTATATCCTAAATTGTGTTAAGTACCAATATTGGCAGTGTAGTCTAATAAAACGGCTACTATATAAATACTCAGACCACATGTGATATTTGATAAAACTAATAAACTAACCCACTCAAAAAATGCAGTGAGTCATTAATCTGTTGGGGTCATTAGACTGGTCAGCAGAGGCTTGTGGGAGTGAACTCTGTTCTGGAAACCTCTATCTGACCCACCTACTCTTTGTCCAGTTTAGCAGTGCAGAAAACGCAAAAACACAAAAACAGCAACAAAACTAGCCTCCGAACCTGAGGCACTGGGTCAGAGGGAAGTGGGAGAGGGGGTAGAGGAAGGAATGAATGTGTTTTACTGACCATTTCAACTTCCTCTTGTTAGATAAGTCCCTTAGTGAAAGTTTCCCCTTTCACTTTTATTTGTTTTTTTTTTTTGGTTTGTTTATTTAGCCCATAAAAGACAAAATCGATACACCTTGAAAAAAGGTTGAACTTCTGATATACAGTTAACAGAGCAATACTCTGTTTTACAACAGCGTCCTGTGACCACTGATGAAGGACTAGAGGATGACCAACACAAGCTGTGCAGCAACAGATGAGCTACTGTTTCTGACTTTACATCTACAAAGTGGACACCTAAGATAGGTGTGTCATGCTTTGGTTGCTGGACTATTCTCAGGCCAGCAGTGACACTGATAGCCCTGCTGTGTCTGATCCACTTGCAGTGCTGAGAATGACCCATCACTCAAATAATAGCTGCTCTGTGGTGGTCCTGTGGAGGACCAGAAACAAAGTGTCTGAAAACAACATCTGAATGAAAAATAATAGCTAAAAACAGAAATTAAGTTACTCACTAGGAATTCTGGGTGACTCTGCCATGTACTCTTATTGCTTGTCTTCTTGAGTTTGTTCCACTCACTAAAATGAAACAAGTAGAAAAAGTATGAAATGTAGACTTGACATTGTCACTAAAGAATTTAAGTCAAATATAAATGTAGTCAATTATAAAACTATGTAATTATGATTGTATAACTATGTAATAGTGGAAATAGTAGCTGACAGTAATAAGTAGAGTTCTAAGGGTTAATCGCATTGTTTCATATACCTTCACGTGTGTGTGTGTGTGTTTCCATTCCTGTATACTTTTGGAAAGACTCACGCACACACGCTCCTGACTCATCCTCCAGTATAAACATTCGTGAGAGTGAATTACATGTTTGTGTGGGTATATGCCATGGAGAGTATCAGTCAGTGTGCTAAAAGTGAACGGGTGTGTATTGGGGAGATTTGTGGTAATGTGGTCATGTGTAATGTTTGTCAGAGGTAGTAACTAACTCCATTTACTCAGTCCATTAATGTACACTGACGTACTTGATGTACCAACGTTTACTGAACACTTTTACCTCCACTATGTCCCCCAGTTACATCACATTTTCCTTCAAATTTTAGTGCACAATTATTGTTTATTTTCTAAGTTTAACATATTGCAAAACAATTAAACATAAAATATGAGATGTGTCATGTACTTTTGTACAGGCCATATTTAATGTTTTTATTTTCCTCTAATATGTTAAATTTAGATGTGCAAATTTAAAAGTGAAAGTATGTATCAAAACCTGAATTAAAAGTAGGATGGAACAAAAATATATATGAGCAAATGTAAAAAAGTATGAACTATATTTAAATACCTAAATGAAAAAGTAAACAGTTTAAAATAGGGATGTGCACGAATACTTGAGTACTTGGTTAATTCTTCGAGGTGCCAGTGTTGAAATATTAAAATCACTATTTGGGTACTTATTACATTTCATCATGGAAAGACACAGAAGATAAAGAGGCTAAAAATTCAATGAAACTGCATTTTGGAAGTTTTAACGGGCCTGTAAAAGTATATAACACTTTGCTACTAAGCAACAGGATTGAGTGCCTGAACATGAGCACCTGGTCAAGGATGCATTGTTAAGGACATGAGTGAGATAAATAGCAGTGGCATAAATAGCATAACGAGCTCGGATGCATTTTTTGCTAACTAGGCTAACTACTCTAGCTGATGTTAACTTGGTCCAGAACAAGTGAAAATATGGTAGCATGTTGGTACATCGTCCACTGAGGAGAGAAGACCTCATGTAGAAGATGACGAGTCTTCATCAGCGTCCAAATGTTGTATCAATTAGCTGTAGTGCTAGCTCATTAGCTCATCTAAAGTGGCAACCTTCCTTACTCATCTACTCATCGAAAAACCTTTGCTAGGCTTGGATCATCCAAAGGTTTTATGGACACATGCCCAGGGGTCTGAACCACTAGGGGGGCCCTGCGAGCAATTATGAGAAAATCTAAACAGCTTCACATCTTTCTTAAATGTCTGCTTCATTCTGTCCTCCTATCTCTGCTTAGTAACTTCTACCCCATCCATCAAACCTTGGTGAAGCTTTCACTGTTTTAGCATGGAGCTGGCTTTCCTACAAATGTACTTTGAATTAGGAGCTCCAGATATTCAAAAGATGTGTCTGTAAAAGCGAGACCTGAAACCTTGACAGAGTAAAGGATGCTCATTTCCAAAGCCAAATATAAAATGTCAGCCACCTAAGATAAAGAAATAAATTGCATCATCCTTGTCAGCAGTAATCAAAGGTAAGATATAAATAACCATATTCATCATGGTAGTATGCTATAGCTAGGATGTTTGATGGCCTGGCTTTTTTACGTTTGCTGCTTTTTTCCATGTTTATATACAATTCAGCTCTCTGATTATAATTTATAAGGATATGTAGTGTTGGTTTATGGTATGTTTGTCTGTGCTTTCATCAATGTGTCCATAATCTATCATAATCTGATATTATGATAAATTTCCTGACCATCTAAAATATGGGTAGCCATATTAGGGCCTAGCAAATATCTGTGCACAGAGAGGCCTATAATGCGATGATTCTGGCCTGCCAATAGCAATTTTAAAATTCTAAAACATGTTTTCAAATTTTGACCCCTTATAGGCCAGGGCCCACCTGTTGGTCCAAAGCTTTATTACACACTTCTGTAACCTGAGAATAGCACAACCAGTTTGCATTAAAGTCCCTGTAGTTTCTGAATAATAAGCCTTAGAATGTAATAACCCTGGGATTGTAAGGGGTAAACTATAGTTAGAGAAAGAAAATAAACAGGCTACTAATTCAGGGAAATGCAGGTATTACTGTAGCTGGTGTTAGCTAAATCCAGAAACAGTGAAGATATATTTTTCTCTGATGCAGTAACATTTTGGAACAGTGTCCACTGATGGGAAGGAAGCTCGTCATCTTTTACACAGGGTTTTTTTCCCATCAGTGGAAGATGTACCAACATATGTGGAACTGATTCTCATGTAAAGCTGACTTAGAAGTTATGGGTAGTTTCATTTTACCTGGAAATAACATTCAAAATAAAAGAAAAATGATTTTCACAGGAACTCAATTGGCAAAAGGAAAATAAAACATGAAAAAAATCATATGGCCTTTAAAGAACGAAATGAAAGTGTAAAAACAAAAGGTGTGATTTTCTCATAGAAATGTAATAAATGTGTTTAGTTTCAATAACACTTCAGTGAAGTATGAATCTTTGGAAATTATACTCAACTATAGTCAAAACCACTTATGTAGTTTCCACCCCCTTAGGCTGAGTTCAGTCTCCCAAAATGGCATTATATCCTACAGCAGGTGGGGACTCCGTAGGCTCTGCTTGTTCCGCTGTAAAACGCATCTTTTTCCAACACAGCATTTGGATTTTTCTTTTTTTTTTAAAAACCTAAAACTGCCCACAAAGATCCACTTTTCCGTTTTGCAGTACTCGTCACAGGTGAGACACAGATTTTTTGTGGAATACAGTCAGCCATCCAAACACAGCTTTATTCCTTATTCAAGCTGGATTAGTATTACTTGTGGAAGGGCATTAATTTGAGGGATTACTGATGAGATTCCTGATTTTAAACCAGTATGATTCCATGTCCATAGTTTTTACAAGTCTGCTAAGTAATCATTTTGGAGTGAACAACATTCTATAATTTGCTGAACTCAGAGCTCCTCAGTAACAGCAGTCATTTTCAAATCGACATGTCAGTAATGTTATAACAGAACTGGGTAACAGAAAATGGTACCTCAAATTTATTTTTCTTAACCCAATTCCTTAATCCTCAACTTTATGACCAGACTACTGAAATCCACAACAATTCGGTGTGTATTCCCTTCCATATGCTCTGATTATGCACCATCATTTTGGATGGCCATTGATAACGGGTGACACCCCACACTGAAATGAAATACGGGGAGATTCACTCGAAAGAGGCCCTGAATATTCTGTAATAACTCTTGCGAGGACGAAGCAATCGGAGGGAAACTACATGCAATGTGCTCCTCAGTATATTGAGCTTTGATCAAGCCAGGATGCCCCTACATCAGAGCGATGAGGTAGGTGCCGGACAGCTGTCGCAATGTTTAATCTCCTTTTGCAACTTCTGGGTGCTGTACTCCTTCATGTGTCTGGCAGAAAACGGCGATCACTTCCAGCATCACATGTAATGCAATTGATTATACATATGTCAAGGTATGTAGCGTATTTTTTCAGATTGCTTCATCCTAACGGGAGCTACAACAGAATATTTGGGGCCTCTTTCGAGTGAATCTCCCTGTATAAAGTTTCCTCTCTCATCCAGTGTTACGTCTTGGGAATTTTAGCCACACAAACCTGTTATTATTGTTCTGAAGTGTGGTGCCTGTTGCATAATGCTGACATAAACATCTGAACAATGATGTTTCGATCCGGGCTGTTTGGGGTAATTTGGGGGCACTACACAGATCCTTTATCTCGGACGAACTGGCCAGTCAGATCATGTGCAAATGACATTACTGCACCTCTTCTGGTAAAAAAACTAATCCAACTGGAATAGGGCTTAGGTATATCTGTGCAATAATGTACATTTTCCTCAGTTCCTCTGTAGTCTTTCACATTGAGCTCACTGTAATTAGGTTTCATTTTATTATTTTCTGTTGGTTGAGCAGTAGCTGTTACTCACATCTCTCATTTGGAGGTTTAGAGTTTTAATTTAGAACAAAAGGATCTCAAAAAAAGAATAGAGCCAAACAATCACCAGTTCCTATGCTGATAGTAGATGCTGGATGTAAGAGTTTCTGCTGGAATTATATAACTTACTCAGTACTGAAATAGTTTAGACCTGAATCTTTTTTTACTCAGTGAATGATTACTTTTACTTCTACTTGAACCATTATTTCATGGGTATAAGCTGCTCTACACACACTGAGTGTGTTTCCACTGCTGTCTGTGGGCTGGTCTGGGTGTGTGTGTGTGTGTGTGTGGCAGAGAGAGAGTCAGTCAGACTCAGTCACTCTCACACAGAGATTTTACGTCACACACTAATCAGGAACTGCTGTGTGCTGCAGTCGAGTGGAGTAAAGCATTATGCAACATACTAAAACATACGTGTGTGTGTGTGTGTGTGTGTGTGTGTGTTCACAGAAGAGTGTTCAGTGTAAGCCTTCTACTAATCAGAAGCAGCAGGAGAATCCTCAGTGGGCCTGCTGGTCTGTAGTCTGGGGCCACACGCGCACACACACACACACTGAAGTGATTATCTTTTAAAAGTGTATTTTTTGCCTTATAAATGTAATAATAATATGTCCAATATGTCTTATATATATCATCAATGATGCAATAAGCTCATATCTCAAACTTTACAGAAGAAGAAAAAACATTCTTAGCTGTCATAAAGGCAAAAAGGTGGAAATTAAATTAATGAACGGTGGTTTTCTAACTTCAGACACTACATAATGGTTTATATGTGTTATTGTAATGTATTATATACACATATATAAATTCCCAAATATTACTTAGAAAAAAATCCTGTTCCATTAACTCCCATTCAAAGTTCCTTCTCCTCTAAAGTTACCATTTTGGAGGTTTTGATCTGAAAAGTAATAACAAGCACAAATAAAATTAAAAAGTAACAAAGCTGCCTTGTTTCAACCAGTAAGATCACTCAAGACAGATTCTTGGTCTGTCAACTTACCTTTAGAAATTAAATTAACACAACTCATTTGAAGGCAACCAGGTTACCAACTTTTTAAAGTTAAAACAGTGCCCACACACTCATTTCAATAAAAAACAAAGCAAAAGCTTCTAGTCACATTGACGTCACAATGCAAACCTATGGAATCTGAAGTGTATTTAACTATGATTCACTTTTGTAATCTGAAACTGAATGAACAATTCAGCTGCTGTCTGGTGTTGAAGTTTATGCACTATAAACAGTCATAACCCACACTGTGATCACAGGCTGCTCATTATCTTAAAATGACGGATAGAACCAGTTTCTACTGGCTTGGATGTTTAAGCAATAGAACACTTGTGGTAGTGAATGATGTATGATTTAGTCGCACTAGATCATCACATCCAGTATCTCCGTCACCATAACACACTACCAGTGTTCCACTGCTTTTATACAACACTAGTGTCCTATTGCTTTTACAAAGTGAAGGAAAACATGTACCAAAACTTGTACAACAATAGTGTGTTTGTAATATTGACATTTTCTTTCACAAGGAAAGTAGTTCCAGCACCTTTTAGTAAGGTGACCATTATTGCTACTTAGCAACTGGTGGTCTGCACTAACTGTATAACTACGAGGATACAAGAGCACTTTTAACCAATCAGAATGTGTGGGTGGAGCTAACCTTTGTGTAGTCTGCCATGAAGTGCTGTAAGAATCAGTGTGAATATTAGGCCTTATGAAAAGCTCCAAGCTCTTAATTTGGGATATGGCAAAAGCTGAAAACATTCTTATCTTGGTGGTGAGTGAAGAGATACTGTGTTCAGTGTTTTAAATCGAGTGAATTCTGTCCAAAATGATTAGTACATTAATTCATCTCACATTGTTCTGTACTAAAGAACATAATTAACCACTTTAATCAATATTCCACCACTGATTTTTGGCCCCTTTCCCATTCTGGCCCACATCAGATACAGTCTGCTCTTTCATATTGTTCATATCTAATCTACTTTTTCTAGGCTGTGTTTTCCCAGGACAAGCAAGTGTTAAAGTCATAGCATGGCTAAAAATCTAATTTGCACAATTCTCACTTACATGTCTGCAGTCAGCCAATCCAAGGTGCTTAGATGATGGTGGTGGAGAGTGCTGTCTAACACATTGGTCCGAAATCTCCTATAGCTGGTCAGATCTGGTGACTGCAAAGTTCATAGGATGTGATTTACATAATTTTCATAGTCATCACACCATTCAGTGACCACTTCTGAGACCTCTTCCATCAGGACTGACATATTTCATGGGACGTTTTATACGATTAGTCAGAATGACTTTGGATTCATTTGCAGTGAGCCTTCTCTAAGGAGACAAGTGAACCCAAAACATGCCAGCAAAATGCCCCCACCATAGCATAACAGAGCTACTTGATGCCCTCATTGTAGGGCCCTTGGTAAATGGAGCACATGTCTCTGAGTTGAGTCTCAAGTCTCGGAGGTGTGAGTCCGAGTCGAGTCTCAAGTTTGTGGTGTGAGTCTGAGTCAAGTCTTGAGTCTGATTTGAGTCGAGTCAAGTCAAGTGTGGAGTTCAAGTCTCAAGTGTGTATCCGTGTTTTGAGTTTCTTGGGGTGTGATCCTGAATTGAGTCTTGAATTTCTGAAGTGCAATTCTGAGTCTTGAGTCTCTGAAATGTGAGTCCAAGTACTAGTCTTGAGTCACTGAGGTGCACGTCCGAGTCTCTGGGGTGTGAATACAAGTCAAGTCTTGAATCTCTGATGTGTGGGCATGAGTTGAGTTTTGAGTCTCTGATGTGCAAGTTCTTCTCAAGTTTTAAGTCTCTAGTACATGATTATGAGTCAAGTCTTGAGTTTCTTAGGTATGAGTCTCTAGCATGTTATTTCAAGTCAAGTCTTGAGTCTTTGGGGTGAGTCCGAGTTGAGTCTCGAGTCTCTTAATTGCAAGTTTGAGTCGAGTCTCAAGTCTCTGTGGCACGAGTCCAAGTCTTGAGTTCCTGAGGTGTGAATCCAAGTCAAGTCTTGAGACTCTGACATGCGAGTCTCGAGTCTCTGAAGTGTGAGTATGACTCTTTTGTCTCTGAGTTGCAAGTCTAAGTCTTAAGTCTTTGAGCTAGATTAACTGACAACTAAAGCCAAATTAGCCATTGCTAGGTTTTCCTCTATCCTTTAAACACCATATTCACTGCAGAACTTTGTTCTCCTCAAGGCCATGGTCAGAACAACTCACAGGATCTTTTCCCATAACTAGCTCCAGGCCAAAGTAAGTTTAACTTTCCTTCCTCTCTGATATAATACTCACGTTTTTTTAACACTTTCCCTTTTCCAGAAGTATACACTGGAATGGAATGTCACCCCAACACAGGGCATGATTATAGTAAAACTGAAAGGCAAAATTACACACAGACACCTTTAATTCAGTCAGTTTAGTTTATGCTTTTTTCTTAAGCTGAAATTTCACGAAATCTCAAGACTTAAATCTCTGACTTAAATCTCAAGTCCGAGTCGAGTTACAAGGGTGAGTTAAGCATGTGTCACGAATCAGGTCAACACGTGAATCTGAGGCTACCATCTATAATCTAAGATATGTCTTTGCTGATTGATGAAGGTTAGGGTAAAGGGGAAATAGTGTAAATTTGATTTTGCATCAAACTTCTTCTTTACGTTTCTATCAGCTAATGCTCACCCCAGTACCTCATGATGGTGTCTGAGCTCTAAGGCATTTGAGAAACTGGGTGCTAATTAGCCTGGCCTGAGGTTCATAAACTTCTAAGTCTTCATCTTCTCAATGGAGGCATTAAGACTGTTTGTTCTGTTACCAGGGTGACTCGCAGATAGCAATGAGGCTTAGCCCTGCAATAAAGTGCTTTAATGACCAGCGGCAGAAGGCTAAAACAGGGGCTTGTGTAGGTTCTAGCCCTGGCTAACCCTTGCTAACTCACAGGCTGTTGCGTAAAAGCTGGGGCGAAGCAGCCATGGGTCATTGACCTCCATTTATATGCTCCGTCCCATAAGCCAGGTTCAACCCGAAGGAGCAGTGATCACATTTAATATAACCACAACCACACAATGAGCAAAAGGACTCTATGCCGCACAAGAGGATTAGGCTATTATCATTGGGTCGGAACCAGGCTATCCTCCAGGATCTCATGTGCCTCTCCATCTGGATGACTGCTTTTATTGGGTCAGGACCAAACTATTTCACTATGTCTCCATCTCTCTCTCCATTCATCTGCTGGCATAGTGGTTACATAATCTCTGGCATTTTTAGGCTAGTTTGTTTTTACAAATGAAAGTGACTGAAAAGGAAATTGAAGTTCAGAGGAACTGCAAGTGAATCTCCTGATTGGATTTCATGAATGAAAAAGACAGCTAGAACCCTCACGACTGAGTGAATTCCAAAGAATTTGTAAGCATGAGATCTTATTGGCTGCTAGTATTTTCTGTTCATTGTAAACTGTTGAACAGCAGAATTTCTATCATCATACATTACTGTGCAAAAATCAGAGACCGCCTTTTATCTATTTAACTTTCAGTCAAACAGGTATTAAGTATGTTACTCATTTTCTACAGCAGAAAAAATAAATATGGAACATATACAAAACATATTTTCAACAGAAAATTACACAGAAGCCTTGATAGTTTTATTTTTACACACTTCCAAAGTTCAGTCCTAGTAGTTGGGTGCAATTTCTCACAGTTCAAGTAATCCCAAACACACTCAGTGAAGCTGAGGTCTGGGCTCTGGGGTTCCCAAAGCTCCTCAGAACTCCTGCAGTTTTTTGGTCCAATTTGAACTGGATCTTCTCCTCTCTCCCAAATATGAAGTACTATTTATTTGATGGTGACTGTTGGTCTATCAGGTTTGGCACGGTCGTTAGGAGTCTCTGTAGCTCTGTACTTTAATAACTCTAGTTTTGGAAACTCCTCTTATTTTCCTTAGCTCCTGAAAAAATAAAGAAATGAATGACTATGTTGACTGGAAATTATTGGTCATGTCAAAATTTGGTCATGTCAAAATTTTGCTTTGTTTTTTTTTTACACAATTTAAAAGCAACAGTATATTGTTTGAATATTTAATGATGAATGGACCAATGGAAATGGTTGAAAATTATTTTAAGAAAATCCTGTTACATTAAAGTACATTACTGTTTTCCTATAATTCCTATGGTTTTCCTATAAAGTTTCCATTTTGAGGAAACAAGGCTTTGCTACAACAGCAATTTGTTGTTGGAGCACATCCTGCATTGTGTTCTATGTATAACCCTATTTCCAAAACAGTTGGGACACTGTGCAAAATGTAAATAAAAACAGTGCAATGTGCAATAATGTGCAAATCATTTAACCCCTATATTTCATTGAAAGTACTACACAGACAACAAATTTGATGGCATCAAATTCAAAATGGGCATATATTTTTCAAAAAACAATAACATTTCTCAGTTTCAAAATTTGATATGTTGCCTTTGTACTATTTTCAATTAAATATAGGGTTTAAATGATTTGCACATAATTGCACATTGCACTGTTTTTATTTACATTTTGCACAGCGTCCCAACTTTGGAAATGGGGTAGTAAATATTTACATATGTGCTACTCTAGTTTCAGAAGAATAATAATACTTTGATGTTAGAAGTTTGGTGAAGTAGTTGGTGTAATATAAATAAAATGTCCACCTCAGGATAAAGCTCTGGAAAAGAAACTTGCTGGTCGTGGATTGAGGAAAGGAATAACTTCCTCAAGTTTTTGCTGACAATTCCTGTCCAAGGAGAAGATGTATTGGCTGGATTAGTTTTTTCATTTGGCACTGTAGGTACCCACTTTACAAAAAGTGCACTGAGACTTTCAGAGTTTGATTGATGTAATGGATATTTCTGGCAGTCAAACAGTAACTCCAATATTAACTGCAAAATTGTTTTGTAATACATCGATGTCTTAAAAAGCTTACGATGCATTTACCGATGAAATGCGTAGTCTGCTGTAAATGAACTTCATGCAGCTGTTCTTTGGCTTAGTTTTGAGGTACCACTTTTCCCAATGCTATAACATCTGACAGTCTTAAAAAATAAAAGAGGCAAAGAAGGGTTCTTTGGAATGATGCCATAGAAGAACCACGCATGGAAGCTTCTATGACGATTAGAAAGTATTTTTTTTTCCTAGAAGTGTAAATCCCAGCCAAGAATCATCTGTAAATCTTTCCTTTTAAACTAATTGTGAATTGGAAATCAGAACACATCATTCTTCATTAACATGGTTCGGAAAGTCACAGGATATTCAGGATATTCAATGATTGTGTCTATGATTTTTTCCATTCTGATTTGATTGGACATTGAAAAGTGGCAATTCTGAAACAAACATGGAGTCAGTCTTGGACTACTCATGGAGGACTACTCGCCTTCTGACACACGTCTGGCTGCCGCGTTGGAGGAGGGGGATTAAATTAGGAGGAGATGTAGGGAAAAATGCGATGATTTTATTGGTTAATATTATTGGTAAACCACTCATGGTATATAATACCATAATTAAATAATGATCATCATAATATGACCAGTGGCATGAGTTAACAAAGTAAAAAATAAAAAAAAATAGACATATCAATAGGTCAGTCACTGTAGCATCACATTTTAGAGCCTCTTCCCATCTACAGCAATAAATCAATAAAATGTGAAATGACTTTTAAACGGTGATGTTCACCATTACCTTATGCTATTGTAAGCTAGCAGAACAATCACAGTGTATTTCACATCAGCTCTGCACTTTTTATCAACTACAACATGAACAGAACAGGACAAAATCTAGGTTCAAATCCTTACTGAGAGACTCATTATACAGCAATATAAAAATTATGAAATTTAACTTACCTCGATGTATGTTACACATTGCAGTTGTGCAGTTATAAGCTTTAACCATTGGGTGAAAGCTCCAAATGTCAGTGTATTCCTGCTATAGCACCTCTTTCAGCAGGGAACTAACATAACACTGTTAATCCCATAAGGTGCTATTTGGAAATTAGCATTATTGCAGCAGTGTGAACTGCATAAATACAGGTTTCTGATTTAAAATTGCCAGGCAATGATATACTCATAATCTGACTGTATCTCTCAGACTTTTAGTGTGAGCAGAATTATTTTACAACAACTTTGAGTGAGTCTCAGCTGATCAGATTTTAGGACTGACCTACCTGCCCTAAACAGTCTGAGGTGAATTAGAGTAGTCTAATGGGGCAAGACATGATCTTGTACCTTGTATTTTTGAGGGTACATTTACATCGTTTGTACCTTGATGCATGAAATATTTACCTACATAGTAGCTTTTTCTGACAGTGTGGGGACAACCATGAGAAATTTTGGACTAATTTTGTTAAGTTAGGAACCAACTGAGTGTGAAATTTCTAAAGCAATCCAACACTTTGTAAAGGTGGAGCTCAAAGAAGGGTGTGATGGTCTGATAACAAGCTTGTCATTAGCCCATGGATGAAACATAAGTTAGCATGACTGAAATGCCCCCCCCAAAAAACTCAAAAGAAGTAAGACTTTTAAGACTGTTAACTCCTCTGGACTGCACTGGAGAACACAGTTAGAACAGAAGCACAACAGGTTTACAGGGAAGATCAGTTCTCCTTAAAGAACAAAGCCTGATCAGAACTTAAATTCAATGTAGTTCCACAGAACAGACTTGAGGGTGATTTCCATTGAAATTCCTTGAGATCTGCAGTGTGTGCAGTATAGCAGTGTGTGTGTGTGCGTGTGTGTGTGTGTGTGTGTGAGTGTGTGTGTGTGTGTGAGTGTGTGTGTGTGAGTGTGTATTAGAGCAGAGTGTGAGATAGACCAGACTGCTTTACACATACTCAGTTCAGTCTCAGCTTGTTAGCTCAGCTGAGCTGCGACACTGAACACATGTTACACTCCAGACTGTTAGTTTGCACAGAAGGTGATTGATACTGCCAGCACTGACCACAGCAAACAGCCCTGTGAGCGCACCAAACCACACACACAGCATGCTAACGTTAGAAAGACCACCCTCAGCACTGACAGCATAAACGCACACACACACACACTGCTGTTCACAAGCTTGTAATCACTGAGCTCAATAATACAAAACCAATTAGTTAGAACACTTCAAGTTCATCAGTTTCAAATAATTAATAAGAAACTGTAAGATATGTTATGTGTCCAGTTACACAGAGATGTAGAAAATTCTAAAACAAGTCAGAAGCCTTTATAACAACATAACAAAAATGAAATCATAACAACAATGTCCAGAATCAATTCAGTACATACTTCATTGTTGTATTAACTTAGTTTGACTTAGAATATAAACAAAACATTAATTTTGCTTGAGGTGTTTCAAGTTTTACATATGACTGACTTACACAATGTGGAAAAAGCAGCTGTTCTTTACAGTGTGTGAATATTTCATGACGAATGGATCAATAGGAATTATCCAAAATTACTTGGAATTAAATATCAGCACATTAACCTACTTTAACATTCCTTGTCCTGTAAAGATACCATCACAGAGATGCAAGTTTTTTTTTTGTTTTTTGTTCTTTTTTGTGGTCACTGTTAGCTACACGAGGCCAGTAATGGAACTGTAATTCCGGTAGAATCTGTAGGTATGTTTAGCTCTCAGCATGGGTTCCAAAAACACACAGGACCTTGTTTTTACCTTCTTCATTTCCGACACGCTAGACATTTCCATAGGGTATTCTCAGACCCTCCTCATAACCTCCACAGATATTCTCCATAATCCTCTTCCTCCGTCTGTGGGTTGAAGAGATGTTATTGGCTGGAGAGTAATTAGTTGGAGCAGGCATGCCTCTCTGTGACCCCTGACCTTTTGACCCCAGCGGTAGCGGGTGGCCTTGTGTGGTCAGGGGTGGGGGGGGCTGAAAAAAAACAACAGACATATACACACATAAACAAACATCTCTGGCTCCATTGCTGTCCTTTTAATGCATCTATGTATATTATGTATTCCGGACAACTAGCACAAGTAAAATTTCTAACTGTTGTAATAGTGTCCACAATACATGGAAAGGAAAACTTATGCCGGTCAGAAAAGCTACACAAAGCACTTTGCATGCAAAGCAGGATTAGTAGTAAGTGTCAGTGGGGAACCTTCAGGGCCTACTAGGCTTTTAGAGAACTGTCAATAGCAGTGGTAATGCTTATTTCATAGTTACGTTTAAAAATGAATAAATATATTTATGAATCGCCCAATAAAAAATGGAATTTTTATTCACAGGATTAAGATAGGTACAACAAGCTAGCTTTTACATTGCTTAGGACTTAAGGATCTGGAAAGAAGGCCTAACTACCAACATAATAAGGTAGTGACAATGTAATAATAATATATATATATATATATATATATATATATATATATATATATATATATATATATATATATAAACAATAACAAGGGGAATATAAACTTTTTTTGAAGCAGCAGCTTTTATGAAAACTATGAAGATTTTTACACACACACACACACACACCTACACACACACACACAGCTGCGCTCACATAAGATTCACACCAGAGCCCCAGTTACATTTTAACCGAATACCCCTATGAATGCACAAACTGAGACAGAAAAGGTGCTCGGTATGCATGTGTGTGTGTGTGAAGGGGGAGAAGTCGAGGACAGAGAGAATGAATGTGTGGTGTAAATATAGTACAACAGCACAGAGAGACAATGAGAGAAAGAGAGAGAATGAAAGAGAGAGAGAGAGAGAGAGAGAGAGAGAGAGAGAAGAGAGAGAGAGAGAGAGAGAGAGAGAGAGAATGTCCACACAGACTGTTCCTTTTCCTCTTCATCCTGTTTAACTGGATGTGGTTAATACAAGTCAGATATCTTGCAGTGCTGCTCACGTCGTCTCTCAGTCTGTTCCTGCGTTCTTTGCAGAGTTGTGATAAAGTGAATGTATTAGTCAGGTCTTTACTGATGAACCCCCATCACCTTTAACAAGTTAAAGCAGATATTAGTCAGTTAATAGGGCACTCAGTAGTCAGTTGTTAGTGCAGAGCTGCGAGGAAAGCTTTAATTAATGTCTAATAAACCATCTCTGCCGGCTACGTTTCAACTGACCACAGCGTAGCTGACTGGACATGTCTAGCTACAACTCCACTGTGAATGAAACCCCCCAAGAAGTTATATTGTTGATGTACCTTTTTAACTCTTTAATCTCCTAGGTGGATATGAGCTTCCATTCCTCACTCCATAACTCACGGACAACTCAGCTCTTTGTCAGTTACCTTTGCTTTCCATGTAGGATTTTTCAGTGACTACTGTAAGGTATTAAGAGAGAGAGATACAGGGAGAGAGAGAGAGAGAGAGAGAGAGAGAGAGAGAGAGAGAGAGAGAGAGAGAGAGATAGAGGGGGGTGAGACAGAGCATGATAGAGAGTGAAAGAACAAGAAAGAGAAATGGAAAGAAAAAGATAGAGAGAGACAAATAGGGGGGACAGAGAAAAATGAGAGGGAGAGTGAGAGGAAGAGAGAGTAAAAATGACAGACAGAAAGGTGGAGAGTGAAGGAGTGAAAGAAAAAAGACAGAGAGAGACAAAAACAAAGGAAAGAGAGAAAGAGAGAGAGAGACAGAAAGAAAGAGAATACAACTTTTGCTGGCATTTCTGACACAGTCATTATGCTGTCTGAATAAATAAATAAATAAATAAATCTCTGGCATCATTAAAATAAATATAAGATGAAGTTTTTTCTTTGTTCTGGTGCCATCAAGGACTCCAGGGTGGTTGTTACAATGTGCATGAAACAGCTGTAAGTATAGTGTTTTTTCTTTTGCTTTTATTTTGTATTTTCTAGGGCCATTACTCAAAGTAAATGTATGTTATCTGCAGGCTGAACATAGATGAGGTTAAAAATAGCCCTGTCTGCAGGGAGGGGAAGTGTTCTGGTCAGTTGGAAATGAGATGCAGTGTTTGCATGGACACAGTCAACACTGAAAAAAGACCCCCATGGATAACACTGTTGGATTCAACCTGTTAGATTCAATATCTAGTTTAAATTGTGCTGAGGAGGCTTTAACTAGATGCTGGAACATTGCTGTGAACATCTGATTGCATTCAGCCACAAGAGCATTAATGAGGTCAGGTACTGTTGATGGATGATTATTTCTAAATCATAAATGCCACTCCAACTCATCCCCAGTCAAGCACTAGCCTTGTTGAATAAAACAACAATTTTGAATAGAATTTGTCTACAGGATAATACAACATCACCATCACACTGGGGTGCCTTCTGATTACATTTAAACATCTAATATAGAAGTAATGAAGTATCTGGGTTACCCCGCTGAGTGCGTGTTTGGAATTTTTTCTGCTTCTGAGGAGCTGGCAAAAATAATGTGTTGAGAAACGTGATGTTCTTGTTTTGTTCTGCTAATTTATTTTCCATTTCCTCCCTGTTACACTGGAACATATTTCCCCCCTGCAGCCTACTTTTCATACTTATTATCAACTGAGCATTAAATAGGCCTACTTTCACCTTTCAATGAAAAGACATGATGAAAAATTCTATTCTTGTCTTTGGTGTAAAGAAATGTTTATTGAGGTTGTTTATGGTCTAAAATAACCTGTTGTAGTGCTAAGAAGTGCTTCTTGAGGTTGTTTATGATCTAATATCTCCTGTTCTAGTGTAAAGCAGTGCTTCCTGAGGTTGTTTATGATCTAATATCTCCTATTCTAGTGAAAAGCAGTGCTTTCTGAGGTTGTTTATGATCTAATATCTCTAGTTCTAGTGTAAAGACATGCTTACTGAGGTTGTTTATGATCTAATATCTCTAGTTCTAGTGTAAAGACATGCCTACTGAGGTTGTTTATGATCTAAATATATCCTGATCCAGTGTAAACAAGTGCTTATTGAAGGTGTTTATGATCTAATATGTCAGGTTCAAGTGTATTTATTGAGGGTTTTTTTGGGCTAATATAACATGTTCTAGTGTCAAGAAGTGCTTTTTAATGTTCTTTATGATCTAATACATCCGGTTCAAGCATAAACAAGTGCTAATTAGGGTTGTTTAGTATCCAATATCTCCTGTTCTAGTGTAGAGAAGTGCCTATTGGGTTTTTTTTATGGACACATATCTTCTGTTCTAATGTAAAGTAATGCTTATTGAGGTTGTTTATGATCTAATATATCCTGTCCAAGTGTAAACAAGTGCTAATTGAAGGTGTTTATCATCTAAGATCTCATGTTTTAGTGTAGAGAAGTGCCTTTTGAGTTTTGTTATGGACACATATCTCCTGTTCTAATGTAAAAAACTGCTTAATGAAGTTGTTTATTATGTGATATCTCCTATTCCAATGTAAAGTAGTGCTTATTGTGGTTGTTTATGACATAATATCTCCTGTTCTAGTGTAAAGAAATGTTTATTGGGGTTATTTATGAGCTAATATATCCTGTTCTGGTGTAACAAAGTGCTTATTGAGGTTTTCTATGAACTAATATCTCATGTTCTAGTGTAAAGATGTGCTTACTGAGGTTGTTTATGACATAACTATCCTGATCAAGTGTAAACAAGTGCTTATTGAGGTTGTTTATGGTTTAATATAACATGTTCTAGTCTCAAGACGTGCTTATTGAGGTTATCATCTATCTCCTGTTCCAATGTAGAGAAGTGCTCAGTGAGTTTTGTTATGGACACATACCTCCTGTTCTAATGTAAAATAGTGCTTTTTGAGGTTGTTTATGATATAATATCTCCTGTTCTAGTGTAATGAAAAGTGTATTAATGTTATTTATGATCTAATATATCCTGATCAAGTGTAAACAAGTGCTTATTGAAGTTGTTTATGACCTAAGATCTCACGTTCTTGTGTAAAAAGTGTGTATTGAGTTTTGTTATGGGCACATATCTCCTGTTCTAGTGTAAAGGGAGTGCTTATTGAGGTTGTTTATTATCTAATATCTCCTATTCCAATGTCAAGTAGTGCTTACTGAGGTTGTTTCTCACATACTATCCCCTGTTCTAGTGCAAAGAAATGTTTATTGAGGCTATTTATGAGCTAATATATCCTGTTCTGGTGTAATGAAGTGCTTATTTATGTTTTCTGTGAACTAATATCAACAATTCTGATGTAAAGTAGTGCTTATATATTGGCCTGGACTTCCAAGGCTATGGACCCAAAATTGTTTTATCAGATTGTTGTTTTTTTTATAATTTGTAAGTCAACTCAATGATTAGCCTGAATTCCTGCAAGATTTGTTAATGTGTAGATCCTCACATAAAAATATGGACATTTTACAGGTTCATAAAAATAAATCTGAGTGAGGATGCTTTAAAACAATCCTACAATGAACTGGGCTGAGTCATGGATCTTTACATGTCCAGCAGATGCTCCTGATCAAGCCATTTTTTTTTAAAACAAATTTTACTTTTTACTTTATTTTATACCTTCTGCAAAATAAAATACTGCCAGATCATGAATGTATGTGTTGTATAAGTTATTTTTTTCAGAGCGGTTGTCTAGACAATGACGACAGAATATCTGACATTCCGTGTGTGCGTGGGTGCAGGAAAGTTTGAATGTCATGGTGTGGAATTGAGTCCACAGATTTGGAATCGACTCTCAATTCTCAAATGCCTGGAATCTGAGAAGCACTTCTGGGATGGACTGCCAGCCCTAGTGACATTCAGGGCGTCAGCTTTTTTTCCACACAGTGATACAGGTATCCTAGCTATGTTATATAACAATAATATATGTGCACTAGTGACAAAAACCTACCCATTAAATGTGTAACATTTTGCTTGCGCCTTGCTACAAGAAACTGACATAACCATGTCATGGAAAACGTCATATGCTGTAATAAGTCATCATGACAGATTTTGTTTAGTAAAAAAAACAGTGTCATGTCATCATTATCATTATGATGGTTATGACAGATGGCGTAGTGTATGATATTGTGACAGCTTATGTCATACTCTAGTTAGCTGTCATGACATCAAACATTGCAACTGTCTAAATTAAAGGAACATTGCTGGCAGGGATGGATTACTGACAAGGCCAGTGGGACTAGTGCCAAGGGGTCTCTCACTGCCAGGGACCTTAGGGAGCTCAGACTATAAGGCCAGAGGGGGTTCGAATACTTAGGGCAATTCAATTCAGATATAAGCATTAGATGAATGAATAGCCATTTAATAAAGAGAAAAAATCTTACACAAAAGCAGAAACCATTACAATGTAGACACAATCGAATATTACACATTATTCCTCTGGGGGCATTTTGCATATCTTCTTAACCCCTTAAATAGCCAAAGTTTTATTACACACTTCTATAGCCTAAGAATAGTGCAACCAGCTTGCATTGAAGACCCTGCAGTTACTAAATAATACTGTAATAAGCCTGGGATTTTAAGGGATTAAATTCACTTTTAAAACATGATACCCATATGTTTCATATCAAATTGTTCTGTTATCTTCATTGCTACTTTCCAAAACTGCTGCAGCAACTTCAGCAGCTGTAAACTATTTGCACACCATTTCACATGTGTCTCCGATGTCGAATCAATTAAGAATGAAGGGTTTCTGATGTGATGATGGGCACCTGTGTGTCCATTGATCAGTTTCACACAAAATGTAGACGGACACACAAATCCACCAATTATACACGGGGAGAGGAAGATGATGTGTTGCTCAGCCCCTCTTCACTGCTGCATAACTCTGGATGTGATTGATTTACAATCTTGTTATGAGACAGAATGGAAAGAGCGACTCTACAGATTCAGGAAATGTTTGAATCATATTTCTGTGCTGTATTATCACAAAGATAGAGAAACAAATATAGAAACATCAAATTTGATGTGCGTTTGTGGACCTCAGGTGCTTAATCATTCAGAAGGCAAATTTTGTTTATTCTCCAAACAATAAAGTTGAAAATTTGTATTGCTGATAAACATGTAATATAGTTTATTCCTTTTTTTATTTTTGTTTATTTATTTATTTATTGCAGTGGTTCAAGTTTGGGGGACCTCCAAGCCTTACAAATTTTTTGTTGTTTTCTCTGCCTCTAATTACAAACTGGCATTTGAAGCTGAGCTGTCACTGCACAAATAAGTTATCTTTAGTCAATATAATGGCTGCTTCCATCTGCCCCCCAGTCAGTTATAAAGTTCAAGTTTGGATTCTACCTTGGCTAATGTTAGCTTGCTTTTGACAGTTTTAATTTAAATAAGAGCTTAATTTTAGGTCAGCTGAGGCTTGGCCTCTCTCGTTGTTCGTCATTTTTGTTTCAATATTAACCTTTTACTTTGCATACTTAAATAATGCAGGTAAAATAGACTGCTGTGATTTGCTGACAACTATATAGCAATACTAAGAATATAGCTGCTCATCCACATAACAACAAAACACTCTTTCATAACATGCTTTACAGCCAATTTATGTGATAAACTGGTCATTAGTTTCATGATAAAAGGGTCAATATAAATTTAAGAACAAACCTGCCTCTACTCTATTATCATAATAGCTTGCGATGCAAAGGCTCATGGGGGCTGAGAAGGATACAACGGTGCATCCTCAGAATTTGGCTAAAGCATGCATTTCTCAACTGCATTTCAAGGATCTTCTGCATTCTTTTGAAATGGGACAGTGCTAATGATGTATATGGCTGAGAAATGTTTCCTTTGAAGGCTGCAGCCCCGTAAATGAGACACATCTTTTGTCTAAAATTTAATGTTCACACAACACTGTTATATTATTGGACATAATTTGTCATGACAACTTAAAACAGCTTACGATTCTTAGATAGTGAATCTGAAATAAAAATTCTGATGAATCCTAAGCGAGAGGTTGGTTGGCACAGTATATCCTAAGCATACCATATATTAGGATAGTCTATTAGCAGCAAACGAAAGCTAAACATCTTAGCTGGAAAAACAGGCACTTTAATGTTGGAAAATGCTTCCTGGAATTGCATTCATGGCTCAGTTCATGTTGTGCACTTGTGCCAACCAGCCCTGGGTTCATTGAACAAGGGGTTCGTTGGCCCTGTTATGGGGAAGTTTGGCACAGCGTTGAAACACTATTTTTTAGTTTACAAATTCTTTTAAAATGTAAAAATTAAGTGGCAACCAAATAAAATCTTTGAATCAATCAAACATTTATAATGTTTGTTTTGTTTTGGCCCTTTATTCGTATTTTATAGTTTATGGGATCAAACCCAAACAACCCCCCCGTAATTCGCACCCTGGCCACAGCCTGGTCCGGGGTTATTCAGTAGAGGAGTGTGATCTCATGGAGAACTGGAATGAAGTAAAGTGCCTGATTGGTCTTAGCTGAGTTATATTCCTCAGAGTGCACTTACACAACATGGGAGTGCTGAACCAGCCAGCTCTTATATAAGCCCCCCTTCCAACAAACATGTTGTTTTGGAATCTACATTTCTTCACACTCAGCACTGCTTCACACCTATAATAAAGATCACCAAGATAAAATCATGATCACGACAGTGCATTTTAGCAGTGCTGGTCATGTATTGCCCAACTGTGTGATTGCCAGAAAGCACACATACTGATTAAAAACATGTCAACAAGCTAGTATTTGAAAATTAACAGGATGCTCATTACTGTATTATACATAATAATATTTTGCACAACATTTTAGGTGCCTGTTGGTATGTTCTTAATAGGTTAATAACAAATAACTAATTGTGCCAACCAGCCCTAACAAAGGGTTTACTGGCCTGCGTTATGGGGAAGGTTGGCACAGCATTAAAACGCTATCGTTTCAAAGACGTTTACAAATTCTTTTAAAATATAAAAATAAAATGGCAGCTAATTAACTGGCTTTTTATCACTACATTTTAAGCAGCACCTAGTGTGAATTAATTATTTTTCAATGCTTTTTAATCAAATCTCAACACCATAAACTCTGTTAATTTCCTTCTCTTTCCCCTTGAAAACACAACTATGTAAATTGCAGTACGTTCCACTGGGCACCCCTGGTCAACCTATGCACTATACAATACAACTTCAATTCCAAAAAGGTTGGGATGCTGTGTAAAATGTAAATAAATGTAAAAAAAAAAAATCAAAATGCAATGATTTGCAAATCTCATGGACCCATATTATATGCCCAATAGAACATAGAACACATATCAGATGTTGAAAGTGAAAAGTTTTATTACACACTTATATAACCTAAGAATAGCTCAGCCAGTTTACACTGAAGTCCTTATAGTTACTTGGAGGGAGGGGGGTACAGGAAATATACATACATACATACATACATACATCATCTAAACCGCTTATCCTTCTGGGTCGCGGTGGGGCGCTGGAGCCTGTCCCAGTGGTCATTGGGCGGAAGGCACAGGAAATATATTATATCCTAAATAAATGAACTAATTTGTAATCTGTTTCTCATAGCTTTTACTACAGAGCTGCAGTAAACAACTCGCAAGTTATCATTTGAGTTCTTCCCTGCATTCTGCAATTTCTTTTTTGAAATAAATTGAAGATTCTGGTCCAAAGCTTGTCCTCACCTGCAAGCTGGGTGTCTCACTATTAAGCTGGCTAGCTTATATCTACATAGGTATACTCTAAAGTTAAAGTGTTCACTCGTATTGTGGTCTTTGCTTATGGAGAATATCCTGATAACACAAATCAACAGTTCTCTTTACCCCTTAACTGTCCAGGGGCCCGAAGTTTTATTACACACTTCTATATCCTAAAAACAGCTCAGCCAGTTTGCACTGAAATCCCTGTAGTTACTGAACAATAAGGCTTAGTATGTAATAAACTTGTGAAAAAGGAAAACATTGAGACGACGGCCTTTTAAATGTGAGGTGCGCCGTGTCTCATGCTTAAAAAGAAGCAGCACGTGCTTCTTAGGAGGCAAGTTAACACTTTTGATTGACATGCAGTTAAGCATGCGATAGCAATTTGAGAGAACAAGAAAAGTAAACTTCCCATATAGTACTGTGCAAATGCCTTAAGCACCTAAGCACAATGTGTTTTTGCATGTTTTGCGTACCATATGTCATTAAAATAGATGCAAACGAAAATCTAAATGGTAAAAAGTACCAAGAATGTCTTATTTTGAAAGAAAGAAGATGTCTTATGAGCAAGTCTGAAGTTGGTTCCAGATTTCTCCTTGCTGGCTCCAGCCATCACAGAGATTTCTTAAATTCCATCACAACACATTTGGTTTAACATAGTAAAGTACTGATTGGCCAAACCAGAAATTGAATGATACCTACAATTAATACTAAGCTGCTACAAAAAGCAGTTTGGAAAGGCTTCCCCGAACACATTGATATACATAAAGTTACTACATATTGTGCTATTTTTATTTGTATTTATTGTAATATTAGTGTTTTTTTAAGTTACCTAAAACTTTTACACAGTAATGTATAGAATAACAAATAGAAACCACTTTCCCAGTCTAATCACTGCGGTTTTTCACTATTCTGAAACTCATTATGATGTTATTAAAATACATTAAACCAAGAATAAAACCATAGACACTGATATTAAATGACATATGGCTTGACATTTACATTGTAAAAGGCAATTACTTGAAATTTTTAAAAGAAAGCTATTTGCTGTGTGCAAATCACATGTTACATTGCCTCAACCACTCCTACTAGTCAATAGACAGTCTGCAGTCATGCTAATTAACCTTTAATGGCCTTCACAATCAGAAAATTTACTACTAAATTTTAAAAAGAAATCTCTTTTGGGGACTAAACCTTCCAGTGATAGATAAGAACAGCAACTTCCTGCCAACATGTTTTGCTTGGTTGATGTTTTGAAATCTACATTGCAGTCACTTCCTCACACTCAGCACTTTGCAGCTAATATCAGGATCATCAAGATAAATAAAGTCTAGATCATGACGTGCATTTCAGTGCTCTGTGGTCATGCATTGCTCAACCTTGTGGAGCTAAACTTTTAGAGTATCACGCTAGCAATATCAAGATTGTGGTTTTGATCACCAGAGAGCACACAAATGGATTAAAAAAATAATGTGTGTATATGTTTACAGCACCCTTAGTGCAGTCTGGTTGGAAGTCTACTCCAGGCTTTCTCTACACAAAGAGTCAACCATTTTGATTTTGAGAGTTTGATTTTTTGGTACAAGTGTTTTTTCTCTGAAATAAATATCATTTTGTTATACATTTTAAGAACTTCCGTGAAATTTATCAATGGTTAAATGGATGAAGTGTCCAAATACTTTTTGAGACCTTTGTACACAGAATGGAGAAAAGAGAGAAGCTGATGTGATTTAGCATCTTAGATCAGAGCACCAAACCAGTCTGCTCTTGTGTAAGCCTCTTCCTGCTAATCTTGTGAAATCTGCGTTTCTTCACACTCAGCACTGGCTGTTTAACACCTCAAACCGAGATCATCGAGATTAAATTAAGATCGTGATGGTGCTTTTCAGCAGCACAAACCAGTGTGGTCATGTGTTGCTCAACTGTGTGTTCCTGTGGCTAAACGTGTGGAGCACAGCTCTAGCAATGCAGTGAAAAATAAAGGTTCTTAAAATGATGTACAAGGTGTACAGGTCAAGGACAAACCAGGCCTTGAACATGGAGGGCTATATGTTAGAAGGTTCTTTAGGGAATCTTTCAGTGGATGGTTTATTTCTGAGAATGTGTTCTTGTATTTCCTGACGAGTGCTATCAGCTCACATCCAGAATTGAGGTGAAATCAGCCATAGCAGGACACTTTACATGTCTAAATATTGCTCATCCAATGTTTCTTCTGAAATCAGGGGTATTTTTAGAGAGTTTGTCTCCCTTTGCTTCAGTAACAGCCTGTATTCTTCTGGGCATCCTTTAGACTAGATGTTGGAACATTTTTATTAGGATTTGATTGTATTCAGCCACAAGAGCATTAGTAAGGTCAGCTAGTAATGTTGGATGATTAGTTCTGCATCACAAACATCCCTCAGACACATACCAAATGTACTGGATGGAGCTCCATCACTCCAGAGAACACATTTCCACTTCTCCACAGTCCAGTGCTGCTGGGCTTCAAGTGCAGCTGCTCCAGAGCATCCCAGTCAATTGTTCAGTGCTTTCCTATGGAGATTATACAAGCTGTGTGCACACAGTTGAATGCATTTTTCAGCAATGGTTTCACCTTAAAACAGCTGAATTCACTAATTAGAAGGAGTATCTGGGGACTTTTTGACATACAGTTGCATGCAAAAGTTTGAACATCCCAGGTTCAATTACATATTTTGTTGTTTTTCTAAGTTACCCTTTTACAGGAAGCAAACTTAAATGTCCAACTTATTCAGCAAGTTTTTTTTTCCACAGTTTCCACATAATGGAAAAAAATGAAAACAGAAAAATTTAAATGTGCCAGTTCTTTTGCACAGGCAATATTTTATGCTTTGTTGTTTTTTTGTATGTTACGTTCTGCAAATAAACAATAAGTGTGTTCTCTGTAGAGGATGTATGGACTTTTTTCACTTAGAACACCCACAAAACATGTCATTTGACCAGGGGTGGCCAACTCTTTGCATAGAACTGTATTGTTTATTAGCTTTAATGACTAAAAACCACACACACACACACACACTTTGCAGCTTGTTAATGACCTACTTACTAATAGAAATTAGGGGAGAACTGGCTTAGTTACCATAGTGGGTTGTTTATTGGTTTTGTTTGGGGTTGTTAGACTTCATGCCCACACACACACACACACACACACACACACTCACGCACACAAACACACACACACACACACATGCACGCACACAGACGCAGCACTGCAGGAGGCAAAAAACACACACTGACTATTGCTCCATCATGCTGTTCAGTTTCCTCTATGTGTGCGTGTTTGTGATGAGGGGGTTGATGGAAGAGTCTGGAGGACAAATGAAGCAAGAAATTTCTGCAACCTGAAAAGAGCAATGTCGAAAATAATGTGCAAGAGACACACACTGTGTCCCAACTGTCAATTACTAAACACTAATACTGAGCACTAATATTAATAGTAAAAGTCTCTGGCACAAATAAGTAAGCAAAGAGTTTATGCATATCACTGTTTTTTACTAATAAGAAGCAGAGGTGGAAAAAGCAAAAAGAATCTGTACTTAATTAAATCTTACTCAATTAAAAGTGATAAAAGTGGAAGTGCAGAGCCATAAAATACTTAAGTTGAAGTTAAGGTACCTACATTTTTACATATGGACCACCCTACAGAGATTGCACAGTAAAAAAAAACTATAAAAAAACAAGCAAAAAATAAAATGAATAACACATTCTTAAAGAAAGAAATGAACTTGAGCATTAATGAAGAGCTTATGCCAGTACAATGTTTTATGATGTAAATTATATTATATTGACATAAGGTACCTATATGTGATAATATATACATTTATATAATATGTATATGTATGTCCCATTTTTATTCTGTACATGTAAGAGCTGAATTTTCTTACCTAAACCATAACCTTAAATTAAGGAAAAAAAAAAAAATCAGTAAAACGTAATCAGTAAAAATGGAAAAAATGAGATGACAATAAGATGAGTTTTATTGGTTTTGACATTACTTATCATTCCTTATTTTCTTGGCTTTCAGAACACGAACTGAGAATGTATGAAAACAAGCACACACACACACACACACACACACACACACACACACACACACCTACACACACACACACACATACACACACACCTACACACACACACACACACACACACACACACACACACAAACATTTTCCTTTCCACTAACTTATCTGCAGGAATGCTTCTGTTTTTCCCCTGATGTAGCCAGACAGGACTCAGAAAGGACTGGACTGGAGAGAGATGAAGAGGGTGGACAAAGTTTGTTTTAGGTGTTTAAAGTGGTGGATTCCTGTTACACTGAAATAACACAAATACATATATTACTACTGGTCACATTTCCTAAAGAACTTAGTGGCAAAACACGAGTATCAGATCAAGGAATTCTTTTTGGCCCATGATAAAACTAGGTCAAGAAAACTAGAAAAAAAAAGCACAGCTATGATCAGGCACATGCACAGATCTAGTTTAAACATGGATATTTGGAGCTTGTAACAGGTCCACAAGGCCTAACCAATAGGAGACCTTGCTTGACTGTATCTACCTGGACAACACATTTAAAAGAAATCCTGATTGGATCATTTCCAAAGTAATGATAATTTCTAATTTCCAGAGTAATGAGAAAACCTTGAAAAGTTTAAACACAACAAACGCTATGATGATATGAAATAAAAGGAATAAAAGGTCATGGACATAGAAATCATTAGACCTTAACTGAGGGCCTTTTAGGCCCTGAGTGTTCCCCACTGCCTAAATCCAATAATCAGTTTAAGAATTATTTTAAGAATCCTCTTAGATGTCACAGGTTTGAATGTATAGACGTGAAAAGACAAATCAATAAAGGTATCCAAGTCAGAAAACATCCATGGCGTCCTTAGCATCTAGCATGGTCATTCATTGCTCCAAACCCTGTACAAGGATCCTCCACCGTTCAAATCACTAAGGACTTGTTTATTCATTTACTTGATCAGAGTAACAATAAAAGGCTTCTGAAAAGCAAAGTATATTCCTACTTATGTTTGCTTGCTCAAAAATGTTTTTACTGGAATGAAACTTTACAATCTGCATTTCTTCACATACCACAAATCATGATGATCAAGATAAAATGAAGATGAGGACGATGCATTTTAGCAGCACGAACTAATGTGGTCATGTGTTGCTCAAGTGTGGTCTTATGTTGCTCAGCTGTGTTCCTGTGACTCAAATTCTCTGGTACAATGATAGCAAAATAAAAAAAAATAGATTCTTAAAGATTCTTATAACGGTTCTTGACTCAGATGTTCTAGGAAAACAGGTTCATTACTGTCATAGTCACCATCACCATCATCATCATCATTGCCATCATCATTGTTATCACCACCACCACCATTATTATCACCATTGCCATCATCAGTACCATCATCATTATCATTATCATCATCATCATCATCATCATCATCATCAACAACACCAGCATCATCACCACCATCACTATCATCATCATTATCACCACTATCATGACCATCATTACTATTATCACCATCACAACTACTATCATCACCTTCCTGAGCAACATCACCACCTCCACCATCATCATTACAATCATCGCCACATCATCATCTTCATCTTCATTAGCATTGCCACCACCATCACTATCATCACCATCTTCATCATCATCACCATCATCGTTATCATCTTGAGGATGAAATGAGGACTTAGTGTCCAAATGCTGAGCTTATTGAAGCTATTTCTGGCTTTTATTCAGCTTGAGTGCAGGTGTTGCAGATGTTGCAGGTGCAGTTTTTGTGGAGGACAAAGCTGATTATGAAACTTTCTCTGTAGTCAGTTCAGCAGTGTTTATTTGCATTTCTCACTGGGGCTAATGATTCATGAGAATGACCTTGCATGCTTCGGTCCACTGCCTGGAGTTATGAAGTCTATCATGTAACTAAACCAGAGTCCAGAGTCTAATGAGTCCAGATAGATCAAGGGTATTAATAGTTAGTTTATTCCCCCTTTGCTGCAGTAATACACTCTACTCTTGCTGTGAGGACTTGATTGCATTCAGCTATAAGAGCATTAGTGAGGTCAGGTACTGATGCTCGATGATTAGTTCTGGATCACAAATGCAACTCCAACTCATCCCGAAGGATGGAGCGCCGTTACTCCAGAGAATGCTGTTCCAATGCTGAGGGGCTTTATCCCCCTGTGTCTGATGCTTGGCATTGGGCATGGTGGCCATACGCTCATGTGCAGCTGCTCCGCAGCATACCATTCTATTAGCAATAGTGTTCTGTTTTTCTTTCTTTTTTCCTCCCAAATTAATCATGGTAAATTCCTGCCCATTTGCTAGGCCTCCCTCATCTCCAGCAGATTATACAGGCTGGGTATGCACAATTGAATGTGTGCATCAGCAATGGGGTCACCTCAAACCTTTGGACATATAAAGGCCCAATCCCATTTCTTCTTTTTACCCCTACCCCTTGTTTTCGAGTGTCACCCTAACCCCTTGGAACTGAGTTACAAGGGGTAGTGGTTAAAAACTTGCCCTACGAAATGGGACAACCCTCAAATTAGGAAAATCACTTTATTAACAACCTACTAACATTGCTCTGCAGGTGACCCAGTGCGTCTTCAGTGATAGCAGAGAGAATTCTCACATTTGTGGGTTTCTTTGGTCGCTCGCACAGCCATCTTGCCGGTTTTTCTTTTTTTTCATAACACTCCATTTGGACATCTCCGTTTGGAGGGCCATGTAGCCCTAACACTTCGCTCTACCCCTCTATCTCCTCTACCTTACCCTAGATGTGAACGTGCAAAACAGAGGGCTAAGGGCTAAGTGGTAGGGGCAAGGGGTGAAATGGGATTGGGCCAGTGTCACATTAAGTATTGACAGATATTGACTGCTACAGTTACATATTGTAACGCTGAAAAGTATCCTTCACAGTAACATTACTGCAGTCTACAGCACTGTGAATGGAAATGTCTGCGGGCACAAAAGAACACCTTAAAGGTTCAGTGTGAGGATTAAAGAAAGGAGTGAGATACCACAGTAGATGAGGTAATGGAAGTTTCTGGCATGTAAGGTATTTAGATTTATTAGTATTATTATTTATGAGAAACATACTTACAGTGGCTGTTTATTAGCCATTTGTCTAAACTCTCCTGAGAAAGGAAGACAAAACCCACTAGCACTCCGGCATGACCGGGAAGTTTATGTCCGTTTGTGTTTTCATAGTAAAGAGATCCGGACGGCGTGCAGGACAGTGAGGCTCCATGTCTAATTTATCTATTTATCCAGCTTCTGTTTAGTGTTGTGTGAAAATGTGGACGTGCTGAAAAGGCCAAAAGCATCATTACTCCCTCAGGAATACTGATCTATCTCTTTTAACCCCCACCCTCCCATTTCTCCTTCTTTCTCTTTTTTCTTTCTCTTTCTCTCTCTTCTGTATCTCATATATATCTCTCTTTTCTCTCTCTGCATTTTATCCTGTCATTCTCCTCTCTTAATTTTTCTTCCCCTTTCTTTTCACTCCTTATATCTTTCTGTCTTTTGTCTCTCTCCCTATTTTTCTCGCTTTTTCTCTTTTTCTTTTTTCCTCTTTCTCCCTTTCTTCTTCTGTTCTCCCTTTTTCTTTATATATATATATATATATATATATATATATATATATATATAATATATATATGTCTTGCCCTATCTCTTATTCCATTCTCCTTTTCTATTTCTTTGTCCATCGCTCTGTTCTTACTCTCTTTCTTCTTCTTTCCCTCTTTCTCTTTTGTTTCTCACTTTCTGTTCGCTCTATGTTCTTGCTCTATCTCTATTCCTTCCTTCTCTTTTGTCTTCCTATTTCTCTCTTTTTTCTTTTCTCTCTCCCTCATTCTTTTCTTAATCTCTTTCTCATTTCTTTTCTGTCCCCTTTTTCTTTCGCTTTGATCGTATTCGTTCTCTTTCTCTCTCTCTCCATTCTCTCACTTTGTCTGTTTATCTCGTCTCTCTCAGTCTTCTCTTTCTGTATTGCTCTCATCTTTTCTTTATTTCTCTCACTCTCTCTCTGTTCTCTCACTATCTTTGCACTTTCTCTGTCTATCTCTTTCAATCTCTCCCTCTCTCTATCTTTTTCTCTATCTCTCACCTTTCTCTCACTCTTTCACTCTGTCAGTCTCTTTCTCTCTCTCTCTCACTCTGTCTTTCTGTCTCTATCTCTCACTCTTTCTCTCACTTTTTCACTGTCTGTCACTCTTTTCCTCTCACTCTCTCTCTGTTCTCTCTACCTCTCTCAATCTTTCACTCTTTCCTCTCTCTCGCTCGCTCTCTCTCTCTCTCTCTCTCTCTCTCTCTCTCTCTCTCTCTGTTGTGTAAACTTAGAGACTTTGATGACCTCTCTGTCACTCACTCTCACATTCTGTAGAGGAAGTGATGTCGTCAGTCTGTGACGCACAGAAAGCTCAGGTGTGCTATACACACTCTCAGAAGTCAAGAGGTCATGCTGCATTTCACACACACTCTTACACAGCTGAGTGTCTGTGAAGCAGCAGAATGAAATGAGAGAGAGGCAGAAAAAAAACAGTTTAACTCACTTTTTATATGGACTTATTATTCAGTTGTTTATATTATAACTAACTTTACATTTTTGAGCGCTTCTGTCCATTCAGAAATCATATTTTCAAAACAGTTAACACACAATACTAAACAGAGGTTTGCTGGCCAAAATAACACTTTTTCTTAGCAAAATGGCCAAACCTGCACCAAACACTAAACACACAACACAAAAGCATCAAACACTACAATAAACTGCTACAATAAAAATACTGGTTTCAGTTTCACAAGTTTCAGCCTTCAGGATTTCACCCAAAATAATCAGAAACACCTTTTTTTATCTATACTTCTGAAACACAGGTGTGAGTGTGGAGGGGCAACACTGTCCAAAAAAGAAGCCAAAATCTTGACCTGAATATATCAGTATATCAGTAAATGTGCAGAGGGGCTCAAATAGACCTTGCCATTCATACCATACTGAACAGAAATGTACAGTGGAATTCAGACAAAACAGTCATAAATCACATCATCATTCATAGCAGGTTCTTGACAGAAGGCGAAAAAGGATCAAACCTAAATCTAAGTCAACACACTGTAGCATTCATTGTACCACAAGGTGAGTCTGACATTGTATAAATCTATTACACATCCCTCTACTCACAAATACTGTCTCCTGCCATGAGCAAAACACGGCAAGAATGTAAAGCCTGTTTTATCCTTCTGCAAAACAAATCAATACACATGGCAATAAATATCTCCTGTTCTATTTACAACTACAAATATAGTGTGGACTGACAGTTTAAAAGTTGCACTTTTCACAGAATGTGTTCACTTATTTCCATGTGCTACGAGTGAGAAATGATCTTAAATAATACAATAATAATAAAAAATAAATATATAAGAGTAAAGATTAATTATAACATGCTTTTGTTATCATCACATTGGCTACTTATAAAGGTATGCGATTGGGTGCGATCATGGAAACAAGTTGTTTATATGTCTCACCTTAGTGAAAATGATGACGTGATGTCAGTATATGCTGTTATTAAATGTGTTGTCTGACAGTGTTTCCTTTACAGCTTGGCAGATGAGCTTTAGTGTGTGACCAGCATACCAGTGCTGCATTACAAAGCCTCAAACAGATGTTTTCATGTTTTCATTTCAGTGTGTTACGCAACAATGCTCACACACACACACACACACACACACCACACACACACACACACACGCGGCATATAAACACTTGGCACTAGTAAAGTGTGTTGTTGAGACCCATCCGTGTCAGGACATTGCTAAGCACAAATTTCTTAGTTTTGATTTCTTCAGCCAGCTTACTGCATTAAGAAACAGTGCTGAAATATATAACCTCTCACTGGACACTTACAGTCGAATCCAGCTTTATTACAGACAGACGCACTCAAAAATCAGGCCAGATCCACTGACCTTCACTTTCATTTAACAACACTACAGTTTCTGCAGTAATTCAGGCCTAATTGAATGATTCTCTTGAGGATTCTCTTTTGAGAAATATACTCGCTAAGTGTGAATGACGGCACTATTAGTATAGCTGAGTGGCAAACCATGACTACTCAGCAGTAGTAATGCCAACCAATCAGCACTCAGTAGCAGTAATCCCAATCAACTAGCCTTCAGCAGCAGTAATGCCAAACAATCAGCACTCAGAACTAAAATTTTTAGACATGTACTTTTTTTTTCACAGAAATGAATACACCTTCTGTGAAGGCCTAGAGGCCCTAGAGGATCCCCTCTGGGCCATCCTTGTGTGTGTGTGTGTGTGTGTGTGTGTGTGTAAGAGAGAGAAAGGTGTGTGTGTGTTTAGAGTCTAAACATGTTTCCTCCTCTGCTGAAATAAACACATGGCTCTTGGTCTTAAAGTACTTCACCCAGATCTCCAGCTGGACACGGCAATTCACTCCACAAAATATCCAGATGTCCAAACGGCCTTCTGTGTGTGGTTTGTGAATGTGTTGTGTGTAAATGTGTATGTGTGCGTGAGGCCAAGCAAGATTAGTGCCCACAAAATCACAAATGCATGTTATAATGTTATAACTACAAGAAAATGTACAGTATATATACAGTTCTGTGCTAAAAGCAGAGATCATTAAGTTATTCATTTTTAGCTTTAGGAAAAAAAGGAGAAAACTGAAAATTACAACGAAGCCTCAACTAAATATAATATCAAGTTTTTCAGTATTTAGCCTACTTTTTGCCTTTATCACAGTTTCCGTTCATTTCAGGAGACATGATTTCAGTTTTTCACAGAATCTGCAGGGATGTTTTTCTACACCTCCAAAGTTCAGTCTTAGAAGTTGGTTTGCATTTTCTGTTACTGACAATTGAAGTAACCCCAACCCATCCAGTGAAGTTGAGATCTGGACTCTGGGGTGGTCAGCCGACCACCATCAGCTTCTTTGTTTGATTCACAAAGTTTCCTCTTTTTTTGTCTAATTCCTTTTCTCAGTAACAGCTTCTTGACTGCTACACAGCCTTTCAGACTCATAGCATTGAGTTGTCTTCTCACAGTGGAAGGATGGACAGAAACACCTGCATGATTTCTCCTCTCTCTCAAAGACGAACACTTTAAGTCCTGTTTATCTGATGATGACAGTTTTGGTGGCCCACCATATCTTGTATGGTTGTTGTGCATCCCATTTTCTTTTTAAAAATCTTTTGAATTCCAGTTTTGATAACTGGCTGTTTGGAGTGGAAATTAAATGAACGAACTACCAGCCAGGCTGGTCTGTATGTGGTAAAAGCTACCTTTAATATTTTTTGTACTGATTTTAGTTTTAGTTCACTACAATAACACTACTAATGAAATGAAAGAAGAAATTTAAACTGCAGCTCTGCCTCTACTGTGTAAGTGTCCAGTGGAGAGCACTGCACTTGAAGAATTAATAGAAGGCAGGAGGAGTGGAGAGACCTGATGTTGCCAAGTAACAAAGCAGTGGTCAGTGAAGGTCAGTCTGAAGTGTGCTGGATGGCCGCTGATGCGTTTTCTGCAGCTGCCTAGATCAAAGGTCACAGATAATAAGGCCACAGTCTCTGGATCACCAGCCTTCTAGAGCTGCATCTGATGAGGAAGATTTTGGTAATGACAGGCAGATCTCCCAGGAAGATACCTGACCTATAACATTGATTTAGCCTTTGTTTACTGTTGGCTATTTGTAATCCCAGCATTCCAGAGGTTTGTTTAGAACTAGCATAAATATGAGTATTTTACCTAAAGGTTGCACATTTTTGTGTGTGGTCAGAGCATGTGAGGGGTGAGTAAGCTGGAAACAGGGTTCTACCGCTTCATACAAGCAGTAAGTACTGGTGTAAGTGTCACCCATAACATTTAACCCTAACAGGTTCCTCAGCTCCAGTCTAACCCCAGTCACCTGACCAAAGTTGCAAACCTACATTGATATTTGTTTACATTTCATTGGTTGCACTAGGTACTTTTACAATGTGAGGTAAATGTTAGGAGGATACCAAACTAGACAAGCTTAGCAAACTAGCTAATGTTACAGTGTTACAACAAAACAACAACTTCTTGATATCCTCTACAATGGTGGTCACTAAATGTGGAGATCTAACTTTCTACAGAGTCTAGTTCTGACCACAATCTGCCCCACCTGCACAAGCTAACTAACTTCTTCAGAAGTCCCTAATTAGCTGGATCAGATGCATTAGTGTTGGGTGAGGAGTTGGCAGTATGTTTGCATGCAGATTGGAACTAAACTAGATCTACAGGAGGATGGTTGGTGACCTCAGCTCTACAAAGTACTTTGATCGATTGGGTTTGTAAGTACAATACACAACACAAGAAATAGTGTTTGCGAATAACATCATGGTCACAGCTCATTACAGTCATGTGTGGCTTGCAATATTATATCTCCTGGTTCTATATAGGACTATGAACACTTTACATGATTAAAGGGTTCTTTGCATTGTGAAAAGAACTGATGGAGAATGTGCTACAGCTGGTTTTATTCACAAACTTTTTGAAAAGGGTTTTATATAGTGCCAAGGGATTGTTACAATGTCAAACTTTTAACAATAGACGAACGCTTTTGGGTGCTATGTAGAACCCTTTTCAAAAATGTTCTATTTAGAACTCTCTACAGCACATTCTCCAACAATTCTTTTCATGATGCAAAGAACCCTTTAGTCATGCAAAGGTTTCTTTAAGTGTTCATGGTCCATGGCACATTCTTCATCAATCTGAAGAACAATTTCATCTATAAAGAACCATGAACACTTAAAGAACACTTTGCATATAGAACCCTTGAAGAACCATCTATAAAAGCTAAAAAACAATATCAAGTTCATCTTTTTCAATACTTGCCAGATTAACCTGAATGCCTTTTTTCCAGTTGCTCTGTAAAGCTCATCATTTCACAGCTCATCTTGTTTGCTAAATTGTATTCAGTTTCTGGCTAATACCAATCTGTTAGATGTTCTGCTATCACAGCTACCGACCAAAAAGCTTACTTGGTGGTAACAACAGGTTTGGAATTTGATGTAGTCCTGCTGCCAAACTCTTCTTTAGAATCTGACTAAATGGGCTGCAGGTTAGGTATTGTAGAAGTTATCTAAAATATCCACGCTAAAGTAGAACCTTAGAAAACACTGTGCAGCTGAATGATGCAGTTATTTTGAAAACCAGTGTGCAGTTATAACAAATCACAGCACGAGTAGAAACCTTCTACTCCATACTAGTGCCATAGTAATTTGGGAACTATTTAGTATGGTAGTATGTGGTATTAGATGCAGCGAAAGTCCATAGGATGAACCTTTTTGTAGCCAGAGCAGGAAGTGAGGCTGCATCCTTGTCCCTCATGAACACATGGTGAGCAGTTTTGAATTGGTGTTTTCAAGTAAATGTGTCCCAAAGTCTGAAAATCAGTGTGTAACATTGAGAATTGTTGCTACTGAAATGTATATTTTCTGCAATTAAGTAAACTTTTTATGTTTTAATGAGAAATTGATGTTTTTATGTGTATAATTGTTCAAAGCTATGTTTGCTAGTCATGTACTGGCTAGCATTTTTGAGTTATGCTCAAAAGCATTATTAAAATTGTCACTATTGAAACAGTCATTACTGAAATATTTAGTACAATTTCTGTGGTGTGGTGATTATTTTGGCAGTGACAAAATGGAACATTCAATTATTTGTTTTCATTAAAAAAAAACAAACATAATTTAGGAGGATCGGTCAGACAAAGCAAAAGAAATTTAATTCAAAGTTAGTGCAAGATTTTGAACTCTGCTCTTGAACTGGCAGAGTGATCTATAAAAACTATATTACGAGCATGTGAAGGCAGAAGAAGATCTCATGTTTCTCTATACTGCAGGTGCTAAACTCAGTCCTAGATTCCCACAGCACTGCATTGTTTCTGCTGCACAAGCACACCTGATTCAACTCATTAAGGGCAAATTATCTGCTGAAGCGACTCAAGTGTGTTGGAGCAGAGTAAACATTAAACAGTGCAGAGCATCTCCTACAGCATCTAACCCACCAGACATGAAGAGGAGATAGTCAGGATGAGGAGGGTCAAAGGTCAGAGAAGGGAGGCCCACAGTGGTGACATAGTGTCAAACTGACTCTCTTAAACAAACACACTTCTGCTGTCTCTCGCTCTCTTTCTCTCTCTCTCTTTCTCTCTCTCTCTCTCTCTCTCTCTCTTTTTTTCCTACCTGTTTTTCTTTTTTGTCTCTCATTTTTGTCTCTTTTCAGTTCATCTCTCATTTTGTTCTTTCTTTCTTTCTTGCTCTCTTTCTTTCTTTCTATCCCTCTTTCTTGTTTCTCTGTTTCGTACTCTCTCATTGTTCTCTTTCCTTCTGTCTTGCTCCTTTTCTCTTTTATTCCTTTTTTCTTTAGTCTCTATCACTTTCTTTTTCTTTTCTTTTTCTCTGCTTCTATTTTTATCTCTTTTTCACCCTCACTCTCTGTTCTCTCTCACTGTCCTTCTGTCTTTCTTTTTTCTCTTTCTGACTCTCTCTCTTATTCTCTGCCTCTCTGTTTCCTCTTTCCCTTCTCTTCTCTCTCTCTGTCTCTCTCTCTCTCTCTTACACACTCTCTCTCTCTCTCTCTCTCTCTCTCTCTCTCTCTCTCTCTCTCTCTCTCTGTCTCTTTCTCTCTCTCTCTCTCTCTATCTCTCCTTTTGTCCACCTGCAGATAGGGCAGAGAAAATTGAGGTTGAGTATGTAAGCAGAGGGTGCGGCAAAAACTTCAACAACGGTGCGATTTGTTGTTTTTGCAATTATTTTTGTCTCCCTGACAAGTTCATGCAAGAGCCTGAAGGCTTAAAGTTTAGCTCTTACAAAAAAATCTCAAAAATCCTGAATAAAATACTTAAATGATTATTAACTTCTGGGTTAAACAATACTGCAGAGAGAGAGACAGAGAGAGAGAGAGAGAGAGAGAGAGAGAGAGAGAGAGAGAGAGATGCATGCAAGGCATGCATAGCGATAGCTCACCTTTTTAAACCTTGAAGGCATGTTATGAGGCATAGCTGAACTATGCCAGTGCTTCTTGGCACTCTTTTTTGCACAGTGTGAAACAATTTAGAAGAATAAATTTCAAACACTTGGCTATAATGAGACACACCCTGTATAAACCTAATCTTCGAATCATAACAGAGAACAAAACCACATTTCAAACATCAAAGAAATAAACACATCAAAATATCCAGGCCTGAATATCTGCCTCCTGGCTGTATGTGGTAATTCAGGGCTTGTTCTTGCAGCCAAGACAACCTTTAATATTGCACAATATGACATTATTTTGCTGCTTTGGGATCTCAGCCATCTTTTCTGCTGTTTTCCTACTTTGATATTTTGTTTTCAGTGTGGATTATGTTTAAAATTCTGTGTTTATATCTGAGGTAAAAAAAAAACTTACCTATCCCTGCTTTTTTGACCCACCACATACTGTCACTATATGTTTTCCTTTTGTTTTACACAGTTGTCCAATGAGTTTTTGTGATTGTCTGTGATATACAACATATATATTCAGATATATACAGCCAACAGAGTCCTATGGACAGCATCCTGTAACCACTGATGAAGGACTAGAGGATGACCAACACAAACTGTGCAGCAACAGATAAGCTATTGTCTTTGAAGTTACATCTATGAGATGGATCCACAAGGTAAGTGTACCTTATAGCGTGGACAGTAAGTGGACACAGTTTTTAAAACTCCAGCAGTACACTGCTATGCTTGTTCCACTCGTACCAGAGCAGCACACACTAACACACCACCACCACATCAGTGTCACTGCAATGCTGAGAATGATCCACCACATCATACCTGCTCTGTGGTGGTCCTGTGTGCAGCGCTCAAAGTGGACCGATACTCACTGGTACGGAGTACCAGCACTTCTACATTTTACTCTTTGGTGGATCGTGACTTTTTCTCACGTACCGGCACATTTCACACGTTGCCGGTACTCTTTTCTGCCCTCGCCATATCAGGTCCTGGGAGATTCATAATGACCCCACATAAACTGCATTAAGCAGGGGGCACTATGTGTGCTCACCTGTTTCCATTCTCTAGTAAAAGACAAGTAACATTAATGCTAGTCTAAGTAACGGCAATGCTGAGCAACAATGTTGGCCTGGCTCCAAAAGGGCACAAATAGAACGTGTGAGTCAAACAATGTCATAGCAGAGATTTCTGGTTAGGCTTCTTTTTGTTTACCTCATCTGTCTTTGGCAATGAGTATTGGTCAACTTGATGTCTTTCAATATTCCGAAGCACAGTAGGTGACAAGTGATGCTGGATTAATTTACTATTTAATTTCATGTCCTCACTGAATTCATCACCACATTCATAGCTAACTCATTTTCTCTTTAGCCTCAAGCCGACATGTGAATAGAGGAAGCACTGTTGCTTTTTTTCCCACTTCAAGCACTGCTCGTGGGGTTCTGACCACTGAAGAACAGGGTAAAAGGGGGCTAACAAAGTATGCAGAGAAACAGATGCACTACAGTCTCAACTACAAAATGCACCAAAACTATGGCCAAAAGTATGTGGACACCTCACTATCACACCTTTATGAGCTCAGTGGGCCATTGGCATTAATATAGAGTTGGCCCCTCTTATAACAGCCTTCACTCTTCTAAGTGTTTTTCCACAAGATTATGGAGTGTATCTGTGATCTGTGGGAATTTGTGCCCATTCAGTCGAGAGAGCATTTATGAGGTCAGGCACTGTGAAATCACAGTGCATTCAACAGTAAAGGAAGGAAACAAGGTAGCACACAGAAAGCACCAATTCTACATGCTGATGTAATTGACTGTGGCCATTGTGGACACGCATGCACTGTAGCTCCTCTGGTGGCAAATTTAAGTTAATCAACACTTCTTAATTACAGTTTTTCTTAGTTGATAAAACACATTTTAATGAAAGTAGGGTTGACTCAATCTTCCTTGTGACTTTCTTAGCAATGTCAAAATGTCCATTTGCAAATGTGTTAACATGTTATTATTGCTATCCTTCATTTTTCACACAGATATCATACAAAAACACAAAAGTTCATTGTATAACAGTGTAAAACAAAAGGAAAACATGTAGTAACAACTCTCATATGTAAATACTCTCATAGGTAAATCTATCTTCAGCACTTGGGTGAAGCAGCACCTCATCCACCAGGCCAGTGTCACTGCAGTGCTGAGAAAGATCCACCACCCAAATAATACCTGCTCTGAGGTGGTCTTGTGGGGGTCTTGACGATTGAAGCAGGTTAAAAGGGGGTAACAACATTTGCAGAGAAACAGATGAACCATAGTCTGTAATTGTAGAACTGCAAATTGCACCTGTACGGTAAGTGGAGCTGATAAAGTCGACAATGAGAAGGAGGTGTACTTAATGAAGTGACTGGTCAGTGTACTTCATGCTTCAGTGGCCTTTAATAGGCTGTTACTGAACTGGACCACCATTCCTTCATTACTGCTATTGCTATTTCAAATAGTAGTAAAAATGTAGGCTATGAAACAAATGTCGATACGAGTATAGGGGTTTGGGAAGTGCAGGGGATGAGAATGGGGAAGAAAAATGCCAAACATGACTACACCATTTAATTCTTGGTCTATGATTGCAGTAACCTTGGCCCTGTTCACCCTTGGTATTAACAGTTGTCTTGGGTAGGGATGCAGTTGTGTGACCAATCAAATTATCACTGAAATGGTAACACTTTCTATGAAAACCATGTCTATAAGTACTTGTAACCACATTCATAACACATTATACATCCATGCATTGTTATGCATTCATAAAACATTATGAATGTGGCCAAACATATTTACAAAAATTCAGTGCACATTAAAGCCATACTTATTATGCATTGAATTGTTAATATAACGCTTTAAAAGTAGTCTTCATAGCACATTATATTGTCACTCCCAGCTTGCGTAGTGCATTATAACTAACAGACCTGCCTAGTCATAAACTCATGCTGAGCCATGCTGTGCTATTTTTTTTAATAACTTGTGTTGTTAAGGTGTCAGTCGAGTACAATAATGATGGGCTAAGAGTGGTAGATCAAACGATGACAGAGTGCCAACATTGCTTAACCCTAGGATCAGATACCCATGCTAATACCTCAAATATGTATCAGTAACTCATTTGTAAATGAGTTACTGATACATACTTCTCTATAAATGTCCACACCCATGTGCGAATTCCTCATAATGCACTCATAATTTGAGTAAGTATGGGAGATTAGAGTGCCCTGAAGTCAATCTTGAATTCCATTTTATGATTTGGACACTAAAGCCCTACTTGAGGTGGATTAGTTTTTACTTGGAAGGTGCTGTACTTTGATTGATTAACTACGAGATCTGGGTCTTTAATCCTGTATAAATCTGCCATGTCCATAGTATTTACATGCCTGCTAAGTATCAATGCAGGAGCAAATGACCAAAATAATTAATTAAACCCTGAGGTTCTGAGGTCAGTAATAGTCCTGTTCAAATCCATGTCACAGTAATGTAATAACAAATTTTGGTAATAGGTATTGACACTTCATTTTTTTAGCCAAAAAAACTGAGCTTAAGGCTCATAAAAACTCACTCAAATTCAAAACAGGACAACTGTAATCTAAATTATTTTTGGTGATGGGCTAATAAGAAGGAGAATGAAAATTAAATATCTGAAGGTATCTCTTGCTGAGCAGTTTCTGTCACTGTTGGGTGACATTTGATAAATTGAACAAGTACTCTTCAATAGCCTAATGCTATGCTATTTACTGGAAGTTAGTTTTTTGTTGTTTGGATCCATTTAATTCTAATCTTAACACTGAAGTGAATGTCCAGGCTATGACATTACCTATCTGAGGTAATTTGGGGAAATTACATGGATATTTTATCCCGTGTAATGTGGCCAGTCAAATCCCAAAGCCCTCATAAATTAAATTACTAAAACTAATCCAGCTCGAGCATTGCTTAAGAGAAAAATGGCATAATATGCAATAGTGCCTTTAAATTCAAGATCAGTTTAGGTCCCAGCCATTGTTCCTCTGAGGAAATGAATCAGTAATATTTCCGTAGCACTGTGAATTGCAATCTGAATATGCGCATATGTTTGCATGTATTCAAAAACTAAAACATTGCATCCAACAATAAAGGCAGCATGGTGCTAGTGATATAAAGCACAGCAGCAAAAAGACAGTTCCGATTCCACATGCTGATCCATTTTACTGCCCAACATGGAGGCTGTCCAACTACTCTGGGGCAGATTTTAATGGGTTAAAGGTAGCAAAGGCTCTGAATGTGTCACCAACAATATATCAGGGAAGATAGGGTTAATGGCTTACCAGGGTTAAATAATTTGAACCACCCAATAGTATGTTTATCCTTATCCCTGGATTTCTTTCCCATTTTCCCAATCCCTCTTTTGTCCCAGCATGTCCTTTCCTGTGAGATGAGTGTAAGGTGAGAACTGCTTTGTTGATGCTTCACAAACACTACAGACATGGCAAACACTCTTATTTACCAAATCAGATCTGTCCTCAGTATGCTCAAAGAGAACGTCAAATTCCAGTGACAACTTCTCACATTCCTGTGTTTCTAATCTGCTTTTTAAGTGAAAATCAAATTTGCACAATTCCCCCTTATCCCTAATGTAATTGATCAGCCAAGGTATGTTCAGTATCTGAAGTTTACTTCTTTAGTTTCAGCATCCGTACAAAACTAATGTAGCCAAGAGTTAATGGAAGCTTAGACCTCACCAGTTGACATTGTGCAAGCTGCATGCTTAAATCATCACACACTTTCCTCAGACTGTGATGAGCTGATAAGTAATGTTAAATTGACTTGTTTATATGGTTTCTGACACTGTATGAAATATTGCTCTCCATAAAAATGGACATTTGTGTGACGTTATCCTGAGTTGTGTAACTACTAGGGGCACAGAGAGGGCAACTGCATTGAGAATCATGGGGAAAGGGAGCCTGCGGAAACTGGGCCCCCTAAAACCTTTATTGGACACCTCATATAGATACACTCATGACTCTCAGGAAGATCAGATTTCTTAACAACATACCTTACCAATTAGCTTCAATCAACACTGCACAGGCAAGTATTTATCCTCCTGTACAATGGATCTCATCCATGTTAACCATTTTCAGAAGGATCCTTCACAACCTGCAGCAAGAGATATTCATTATTTAGAATTTTCAAATCATAGGTGGCCTAATGTAAACATTTAGGTAAACACTGAATGCCAGTGGGTGGAGTGGCATGCCTTAAGAGTTTCAACTTCTTTGAAACATTACAATAGCAGAAATAGAGAATTAGCAAATGACTTTGTGATTTTTATTCATAGAAAGCAATTTTTGTATGTGGGGAACCATCAATTTCTTGTTGCACTGGCATCCATTAGATACACCCCAGTCAGTGTGGTAGAGCGTAAGCTTCCATGTTAGCTATATTGACTTCGTAGCTCAGTTAAACTTATTTATGTGGCCTCTGACACTGTATGACATTCAGTTGTTTGCAAAAGTGCAGACAAAATTTAGGCTTCATGAATGCCACTATTGTTTTTAGCTAAGTGATGAATATCATGACCATTTCTTTGTCTCTTAGAATTAAACAGGCTGTTTTTGTGACTGTATCTCTAAGATATATGTATATAAAAGCCATAAGCCACGAGAGGCCGTGTGTTACTGAGATTTTATCATGGCATGGTTGTTCTTAGGCACAACATGAAGCCCTTCCCTTCCTGTGATAAAACATAAAATAAAACATAAAATAATATATGATAAAATACACAACTTTTCAGAAAATAATTTATTATTAATAATAACCGACATACACAAATATTCCAGATAAGAAATGTAGTTCCTTTAGAGTGTGGCATCATTGCCAAGCAACCATAGACCACTGAATGAGGAGAACATTTGGCTCCCATTGCTGCATATTGCAGTTATTTTTAATGAATTTTTAAAAAACTTTTTATCATATAACAGTGAACATATGATAACATGGCACTGTTTAATGCAAAAACTTTCGCCTCCTAAGTGCTTTTTAGTCACCAAATTACAATCAGAATTTCATTTAGCACCAATCCAGTGGTGCCCCTCTTCTCATGCTGGGGCCAAATTTAAAATGGCTCCCTGCTCCAACAAAGGGATTTAAATACTGGATCCTGCACCCCAATGGGGCAAAATACAGCTAAGTAAAAGCCATTTGTGACTCAGCCACATCCATACTCAATAAATAGTGCACTCCTTGGCTGTAGAGGCTAGAATTTCTAAGCTTTAATAGCTAGTACACTATTTAGGGAGTGTGGTGCCATTTGGGATTTAGCCTTGGTTTGACACTACCTCTAACTGAAACACAGACATTTGAAGTGTGTAATCCATTCAAGTGACATTTTTTAGATTTTTATACTGCCATTTTACAGTTAAGCATGCCTTAAGTACTTCAATTCAAGCCTGTGATATTAATGATGAAGCTGTTTAGGCTGCTGGCCTGTTTAGCCTTTTAGCTAGCTGACCAGCCTAGTTCTAGTTTAGAACATTGCCAGCCCCTCAGTTTAAACATAAAACAGGTTCTTACTTCATCAGTTTACTCAGTGGTCCATGCGAACAGCATGAGAGTCAAAGATTCCTTTAACAGCACAAGTGTTTTCTTTTCGTGCTGTGGCATAGTAATACAAAAGTCAGTTGTTGTAAGGCGGTCATAGGAGCTCAGCCAATCAATATATATATATATATATATATATAGAAACAAAATGCAATGATATGCAAATCATTTAAATTCTATATTTAATTGAAAATTTTTTTTGTTTTTTGAAAAATATATGCCCATTTTGAATTTGCTGCCAGCAACATGTTCCAAAAAAGATGGGACAGGGGCAACAAAAGGCTGGTAAAGTTGTGTAATGCTTAAAAAAATAACTGGTAATTAATTGGCAACAGGTAGATAACATGATGTAAAGATAGGAGGGATTCACCACTCTGTGAAAGACTGCCCAGGCAAATAGTGCAACAATTCAAGAATAACATTTCTCAACATAAAATAGCAAAGAATTTTTGCTTTTCATCATCTACAGTAGATAATAATATTAAAAGATTCAGAGAATCTGGAGAAATCTCTTTTTGCAAGAGACAAGGCCAAAAAAACAGTATTTGCTGGCGGTGATCTTTGGGCCCTCAGGCCGCACTGCATTAAAAATAGACATGATTCTGTATAGGAAATCACTGCATGGGCTCAGAAACACGTATGTGAAAACAGTTTGTCACTGCATCCACAAAGGCAAGGTAAAACTCTAAAACGCAAAGAAGAAACCATATATAAACAGGATCCAGGAATGCTGCCACCTTCTCTGGGCCCAAGCGCATTTAAAATGGACTTATGTCTCATGGTCCGATGAATCAATATTTGAATTTCTTTTCAGAAATCATGGACACTGTGTCCTCCAAGCTAAAATCTCTTAAAAGAGTCCAGGTGCTAAACTGGCCTGCCTACATTATAAAATGAAAAATACTACAAAGGAGACCCTGAACTGTTGAGCAGCTGAAATCCTATGTTAAGCAAAAATAGGAAAACATTTTACTTTAAAAACTACAGCAATTTGTCTCCTCAGTTCCTAAATGCTTATAGAATGTTGTTAAAAGAAGAGGTGATGAAACACAGTGGTAAACATGTCCCCATCCCAACATTTTTGAAACGTGATGTAGGCATGTTGTTTGAAGTATATATATATATATACTACTGCTTTAGCTCCTGGTTTTGCTTTTTCACCTGTGCTTACCTAAAGGATGTCGCATGTGAAGCGACTGTGCTGCAAGTTCAACGTGCAAACGTCATCCTTACTCTCTGGTCAGGCCTCTTCTAGGTCAGAGAGAACATCTTTTCATCTCTGTCAGCAGGTTTTGTCAGTCGCGTGCTCATTTTAATGATTTGCAGATCCACTTCCACTCCTAGTCAGATATTCACTGGATGAATGGATTTGTCATCTGCAGGCCAGAAGCTGTTGTGGCTGCCTCCTGTGAGCTCAAGGCCAGCAGCCCAGTGTGCCAAGAGGAAGATAAAATGGTAATGTAACAGATATGATACCATTTGGATGTTCAAGGTTTCAGACTGCACAACCATTACAGTGATAATGACAGCAAATGCTAAGAGCCATCATTCCTCAACCCTCTTGCACAGCTCATTCACAAACACTTCATTGCTTCATTAAGCCTTTCATAGCTTACATGCACAATGCAGAAAGAGGCATGAACTAGGTAGAATCCCTTTTGGACTTTTAGCCTGTGTCTTCTACATTGGTAGTATTGATAGTGATCAAATGTGGTAGCACGGGTAGTGATCAAATGTGCATCCTGTAAATGGAGGATGTCTCAGTTGTTGGTTACCTTAAGTATGATTTATTTTGGTCAAGCTTTTGGCTAAATGTTAATGCAGCCTTATATGTGTGCTTATTTGATAAGGCAATTCCAAAATGCAATGTCTATATTGTTGTTATAGAACAAATAAGAGATTTGTTAAATCTGATTTGTTAAATCAGAAAAAGTAAAAAAAAAAATAAAATAAAAAAATAACAAAGGCAGGAAAACACATCTGATATGGCTAGAATGAATGTGGAAAATGATACTGATAACATTTCAAATTTATTGAATATCAACCCTTTTAGTGCACTGTTCAACTATTATTTCGTGAACATAGTGCTCTATAAGGGGAAAAAGCAGTGATTTGAGATTGAGCCAAAGACTCCACACTGGCTTGGTCTTCTGGTCGTGGGAGCAGTGGCCTGGAGCCTAGATGGGGCTGGGAACGTTACCGTCTGGCTGAAACAGACAGGGGATGAGACCACCCAGAGCCAAGCTGAGTGACACTAACCAGGATGAGGGAAATCCCTGTATATTCATTTACGTATGAATAATATAACCAAACCGCAAGACTGCAACCTTACCTTGCTATTAAAGGTTATGTGGGTCATGGGTGTGAGCTTGACTCATCAGGGTATATTGATGTGTATGTGTGAGATAGAGACATTATTCCTCTGCTGTGTTTGTTTCTCCCAAGCCTCAAATCCTTAATGTTCCTGAAGCTTCCTCATGGGAATTTCTGCACCATGTTTTCTGAAAACGTTAAGAAAATAAACCTCTGATCTCATCGTGGGCATTTTAAACCTAACCCTGCTAACCATGTCTTATATAACCTGTAATTCACTGAACAAAGCTGATATATCCTGATGCTGTTCAGTGTCCTCACTGTTTTGTCTAATACAATACTGTTTTGTCTTTTGTTTGTACTTTGAGATTGTATGTATGGTGTCTGGCCAATCTAGGCTGGAGGTTGTACACTGGCTTGATTTGATTGTATTTATTTTGATATGTAAATCAGAAAGACAGTGCTTTCACAAAACCCTGTATGTGCTCATTTTTGGGTTTCAGATATTAAAAAAAGACTTTTTTTCATTGTCTGTATTATGCTACTATGTAAATAGATCCTCTAGTCACATTTAAAACCATAACCAAAGATTTTTTTATGCAATTTATCATTTTCTATTTAAGCTGTAATAGTTTATTTTATAACCCTTTAAGTTAAAGATATTAACCAGGTAAGTGTGAGGTACAAACACAAAAATCCTGACTAACTACTTTGTGTAACATGATGGCAAAGTCCAAGATAATTACACTGACATGCCCAACATGTTGTTGATGTTATCTGGGTAACTGTTAGATGCCAAGTTTAAAATGCTGTGACATTAACCTTTAGTGGCCTAAAGTTTTATTACACACTTCTAGAAGAGTGTGCATTGAAGTCCCTGTAGTTACTGAATAATAAGGCTTAGTATGTAGTAAGCCTGGGATTTTAAGGGGTTAATTTGGGTGAAATAGGGATAGGTACCCATACAGTCTAATAATATTACACTCAACTAGTTCTAGCTATTAAGCTGATGAAGGATCTTTGTTTCAGTTTTATTTCTTGATAATGGACATTCTATAACAGACTATGTTTTAAAGTGTCTTTGTATCTTGTTTTTGTCCCCCATATAACAAATCACTACTTAGAGATTTTTCCAGTTTACATTCTTGCATAGACTTGTGGTATTACATTAAAATATGGAGCATGTTTGTATTTGCCATCTTGCTACAAATGATTATGCAATTTTGAGATATTTATGTTGTCCTTTATCAACTTAATATCTAAAACCTGTTTTTCAGTGTTACTTACTTAGACTGTCTGGGTACCTAAGATCATTTTACCGAGTACTTTGGAGATTGTACCACACATGCATCCAGTGTATACCTAGAACTTGTTGTCCATTTCAGTGTAATTTAGCTAGACCACTTTGGAACTTACCATCATGTTGCCCAAAATAATTACCTAGAACTTTGGAATTAGTACCTCACATTTATCTGGTTAACACCAGAACTTAAGGGACTGTAAAAGAAAGTGTTTCCATTGTACTGAATATTTATTAAAGAATCAATGTGAGCTCTATGTTGTACCACATTGTCTAGTACAAGGGAGCCTGTAGGAAGTGTATTCTAGTGTGTGAGATATGATTGGTTGATTCATGAAGGATTAAAATCATTCCACAGCTATCACTGTCAGACTTCCCATTGCAGTGCAATCTATCAGCCAACAACATGACTGCAGCGCTTCTCATGACTTCAGTGTTACCATAAACATCAGGAGAGATAGATTAGTAATGAGTACTAGATAAAAGAATATTTCACATGTCATTTTTAAAGTGGGTTGTGAGAGTTAAAAAAAAACCAAAACAAACAAATACTACTTTGGGAACTGACTTTGGGCAGCTTAAAGGACAACATAGTGACCTTTTCAGTGTTCTCTAAAGGGCTTTAAATGTGTCTGGGTTTTATGACACCAGGCTGTGAGTCGCATATAAACAGAATCATCTTCAAACAGAATCACACATTCATCATGTGTGATTAGTCACTGGGGTAGGAAGTAGTTGTGTGAACGGTAACTAAACTACAGCTGTGAAACTGCACCTTCTTTCAAGGTTTTAAAATAAATAATTCTGCTACGTCCACTGATTTAGTTTTGGTTACATGAGGACAATATATTCATTTTACACAAAAAAGAAATAAGGTGTGTGTGTATGTGTGTGTGTGTGTGTGTGTGTGTGTGTGTGTGTGTGTGTGTTGAATTTTTAGTCATTGCTCATGTATTGTGATCTCTAAAAAATAGATATAACAACACACAAGAAACCAGCCGAACTATCAGCGTCACTCAGCAAACATGTAAAAAAAAAGTTTAACTGTAATAGTTTGATCGCCTTTGCAGGGACGAAAGTTTACTTTCTGTGTCACTCATGACACAAAAATGCAATTGCAGTGATACACTATATGGCCAAAAGTATGTAGACACACCTCTTAATTATTACGTTCAAGTGTTTCAGCCATACTCATTGCTAGCAGGTGAATAAAATCAAGCAAATACCCATGAACTTTCTATAGACAAACATGTATATGTGACTGTGAGGGTTACTATCTCTAGTAGTTGACATTCTATGAGTAAAAAAGAACTTTACTGATAAAATGTTTATTGAAATACACTCGGTTTTTGTTTAATAGTGGTTGTCTGAATAGACTCTACTGCACTCTGGTGAAGAAGCAGCCCAGCAACACATAGCATAGCTTTAACACACAAGATGTGATGTGACCTCAACTTCGAACTCCACCTTTACATTTACATTACAAGCAGTAACACTTGTTTGAACATCATTTAGTGAATGTGTCATATTTGGCTTCAGATCTCTTATGAGGTGAAATAAGTTAGCATGTGGCTAAGCTAGTAACACTGGTTGAAGTGAAATAAAAATGATAAATGCTTAAGCTTGACTTACACTGACTGTGTAAATTTCAGACTACATGTAACCTTCTACCGTGCACCTGAAAAACAAAAAACAGGTTTTGAGTTTTTGGACGATGCTCATAGTCTAGTGTGCAGTAGTCCTTGGTTCTGCTGATTGTTAGCCTTGTGACTACCTCTTTCCATGCTCAATAAAGCGTGTGTAATTTGTCCACAACAGTCAAGAGGGAGCTCAGTAGTGTCATGTTGCATTAATACTGATTAAATGGATTTTAAGTAGATCTGAAGGGCCCACAACCACCTCTAGTCCATGAGTAGGTCAAAGCACCTCTGGCAAGAGGGATAGACTGTGTATGTGTATGTGTGAATCCACCCCCTCCAGCAAGGCTTCAGAGCCAGATTAGTGTTTAACTACAGTCAGTCAGGTCAAAAGTCTACAATAATCCCCACAAGTCCTGATTTCTTGGCCTTTTTTGACATAAAGAATCAAACATACATGAGCAGTCAGAATGACATGTCAGGGTTAAGTTTCTTAAAGGAACATTCCAGCGTTTTTCAACCTAATTTCTACCTGATAGATCTTTACCATGTGGTTGATACTGACAATAATTTTACAACACAGTCATTTATAACACAACTTTCTGCACTTGGACAAGAAGACAAAAACATTATTCAAAATATATGTATGACAGAGGCCAGTGGTCAGGTGGAAACCTTAGACTAAACAGTAAGCATTTCTGTGAAACATATTTTTTAGAATACTTTCATGCATTCTTCAGTAAAAAGTAATTGTAGCTTAAACTGCATATGTATATAATTCGTTCTTCCAGAGATGAGACTAGTTTTGCAGAGTGAAAATTTTGTGGTAATTTGTTATCAGCACGTCTGTATGGGTGCAGTTTTCACAAGCTTTGTCTGATCATCATGGATACCACAAAACCTTAATAAAAGTGGATGTTACCAAACCTGGCTCCAGTGTTGTAACTGTTGGATAAAAAGTTCGATAAAACTTAGAGGATCAATGAAATAATGTAAATTTTTACATCCCAAACTATTATTTTAATTAATTAATTGAAATAAATTGCAAATATCACATTATTCTAAAAAAGGTTCTGAATACATTTTGACAACTTCAAAATAATATTGTTTTCAGGCATTTATGCCAAACTTTATGTCTAAATACACTAATATGACTAAAAATATGTGGACACCCCTCCAAATTATCATATTCAGGTGTTTCAGCCATACTCATTGCTAATAGTGTGTAAAATTGAACACATAGCCATGCAGTCTCAATAGATAAACACTGGAAATAGAATGGGTTATACTGAGGAGCTCAGTGACTTAAATGTGGCACTGTCATAGGATGCAACACAAGTCAGTTTATTACATTTCTGCCCTGCTAGATCTGCCATAGTCAACTGTAAGTGCTATCACCGTGAAATGGAAGGGTCGAGGCACAACAGCTCAGCAACAAAGTGGTAGACTACACAAACTCACAGAGTGGGGCCACTGAGTGCTGTAATGTGTAATGCATAAAAATTGTCTATTGTCTGTTCCATCACTCACTACAGAAATCCAAATTGCCTCTGAAAGCTAGATTATCACAAGAACTGTGCACCAGTAGTTTCATGAAATGGGTTTCCATGGCTGAGAGTCTGCACTATGCAAAATGCCAAGTGTCAGCTGAAGTGGTGTAAAGCTCGTTGCCATTGGACTCTGAAGCAATGGAAATGTGTTCTCTGGAGTGATGAATCATGCTTTCCTAACTGGCAGTCTGATGCACTGATTTTTTGGAAGCCAGGAAAACACTACCTACCAGAATACATATTGCCAACAGTAAAGTTTGGTAGAGGAGGTATAACTTCATGGAGCTGTTATTCAGGGTCTAGTCTGCTTAGTTCCAGTGAAGGGTAATGTTAATGCTGCAGCATAAAAAGATATTTTTAGACAATTATATGCTTCGAACTTAGGGAAGGCCCTTCTCTGTACAAGTATGTCTGTACCCCTGTGCACAAAGGGATGTCCGTAAAGACATGGTTTGACAACTGTAGTGTGGAGGAACTCCACTGGACTGCACAGATCCCTGACCTCAACCCCACTGAACACCTTTGGAACAATGTTTGGAACATTTGCGAGACAGGCCTTCTCATCCATCATCAGTGCATGACTTTACAAATGCTCTTTTGACTAAAAAGGAACAAATTCTCACAGACACACTACAAAATCTTGTGGAAAGCCTTCCTAGAAGAGTGGAGGCTGTTACAGCTGCAAAGGGGAGTGAAGGGCAACTCCTTCTTAATGTCCAGTAATGTCCAATAAGGTTATACACCTGTGATGCTCAGGTATCTACATGCTTTTGGCCATATAGTGCGAGACAAGTGGTGTGACTGTCCAACTATATATGCAGATTAAGAAAACTATCAAAAAGGGTCATTTAATGATATAAAATTCTAAATAAAATAGCTTGGCTATGTTCTATGTATTCTAATTATGTTCCACAAATATTGAGCTCATTGAAAAACTTTGGTATGTAGTGAAAACATACTAACATATCAGCTCATAATAACTGACAACAAATAAAAGGACTTTTATTGTAATATGCTTTTAAGAAAGAGTGGTCAGGGCATTGCATCATAAACAAGACCCTAATTGAGCTTTATGGTGTAACGCCAAGTTCAGTTGACCTTTCACAAGCCTGTCTTTTTTAAGTCCTGGTCTGGCTGATTCAGTTCACCGACTCAGATGGTGTGACCCCACAGGACAAACCTTTTATCTTTTTTTATTAAAGAAATCGTGAAACACAATCACTGCTAGGACAGCTGAGGGTTTTATCTCTGTCTGGTCTTAGGCCCACCAGCATGTTCCACATCTAAAATGAAACTGTCAGCAATTAAATACATGTGACATCACCACCACAGTATGACAATTATCCTATTGATCTGTCATCTCCTGTCAGCCTCAGCTAAGCTAAAACGGCATCACTCAGCAAAATCATGTCTGTTCATGCCTACATCAGTAACATTAGATTGATATAAGCTAAGCTTTTACAGTTTATATAACTTCATTTGCCATATTTGTTATTGTACAGCCGACAAAGTGCACCTCAACTGCTAACTTCAATTCAATTCAACTGATTGAGACACCAGTTTGTTTTCGAACAGGTGATCTATCAAGTGTCCACTAGAGGTGAACTGTATTAGTCAAGGCCAAAGCCAGAAGAAGAGTTATTCATAGCATAACAGTGGAAGAAGTTAACTTTGTATCATCTCTTATACACAATAGTTACCAGTAAATAATATTATCCCTTCTTAAGGGGTCTTTCTGGCGTAAAACTACCATTTAGCATGTTATTCATCATATTAGTAGTATTCTGTAGGACAGCACCGCACCCCTCAGCCTCATCAGTTTGACAGAATTTGCAATTGTATATCATTTCTGTTTTTGTCCATCAATGTATTCTCACTACAATACCCAGCAGGCATAAACTGTTGGCATTGTGTCATAAAATACCGACACAATGCCATGACAAGCCCTGAAAGAATTCTAGATGAGGGATGTAAATTATGCAGCAGTTGCCAAAATCATCTTCAGATGAAGTTACTTTAGCAAACATGTGGTGTTTATTGTTTTTTCATAAGCAACTTATTAGCTTAACATCTGCTCACCCAATGTTTCTTCTGAAATGAGGGGTATTAATAGAGATTTTGTTCACCCTTTGCTGCATTAACAGCCTCTACTCTTCTGGGAAGGCTTTACACTAGATGTACATTGCTGTGAGGATTTGATTGCATTAAGCCATCAACGCATTAGTGAGGTCACCACCACACTCCACTCCAACTCATCCCAAAGGTATTGGATGGAGCTCCATCACTCCAGAGAACACAGCTCCGCTGCTCCACAGCCCAATGCTGCCAATGCTTGGCATTGGTGACTTTTATGACATATGCACCAACTCTGTTTTTGACAAGTCATGTTGCTTTGCCACTGCACCTCAAAAGAAGAAACTCTCTAGGACCAAACATGGCTATTTTTGAAAATGAAGGGGAAAAACTCAGATTTACTTGTAGATGACTTTAAGTAAAAACATTACAAATAATAGAAATGCTATGTTTCTCTTTTTTTAGCCAAGTTAGCCATATCATTAGCCCACTGAAGTAGGTTAGTTAACCAAATAACCAATGTTATCTGCAGCAGGCTACTGATATTACATTCCAATTAATTTATTATAATACTTTTATATAGAAATTGTATAAGTTGTATAACACCTGTGTTAGTTAGTTAGTTACATTAACTAATGGGAAGGCGTGTCTTTTGGACATACAGTGTAGCTTAGTAAGTCTTTCTGAAACACTAATTAGCTGAAAATCCCAAGTGCTGCAACATAACAACATCCACAAAGCGGTGTGTTTAGTGTGGGCGTGGATGCTGACGGCAAAGGCAAGAGGATTGAAGAGATTTCCCTTTGTCAGGCTGTGTGAGGGAGGCTCTTACGCAGCAGATGAGTGTGTTTTTCTTCAATTAATCCTGAGATACATGAGATGGGAGGCTGTTATTGCCAAAGCAGGGCTTATGGCAGTTGTTCCTTTGGTTTGGCAAGATCTAAACAGCTTTTATTCAGCATGTTAGTTTATTGCTAATCTTAAAAAGAAAGCACATGGTGAATATTGCTGAAGTGGGAGCTTTTCAGAAATGTTCCTCAGTCTTTGTCTTTTCACCACACTACCCATGTCATATTCAGCACAATTTCTTTATAAAAAGCTTAAAATTTCCCTTGCACTATTCAAAAGCAAAAATCAAGAGATATAAAACACAGGCAGGATGGCCCTTTTAGAAACTCTGCTGATCAATGTACACACACAGTTAAAGCTGGACCCCTTTACTGTTAAAGTGGGACACTACATTTCTTTGACTTAAAAAGGGGGATAGAGGGTGCACCGTAAAACATAACAAGTGCACTAATGTAACTCTGTTAAACATCCTAATGGAAATCAGCAAATTGTTACTGTTCAAAGAATCTCCAAAATAAAACTTGAGACGGCAAAAAACCTTATCTTGCAATGTAAGGCAATGTAACCAGAAATTCTTTGAAGTAATTTTCAAGCATTGTTAGTGGTGCATTCATCATACAATTTTCCCACAATGTACAGGACAGTTGTCATGTTTATATTATGTAGAAAAATAAAAATGGACAAAAATATATACATATAAATATAAACATAGGTTTTTTGGACAGTGATGATATGTTGTGTTTTGGATGCTGGTACGCTGGTCTACCAGAATGACCATGCAGGGTGACTAACTAAACCAGCATCAGACCAGCAAAAACAACTTGACCAGCTTATGCTAACCATACACTAGAAGACTTTGAAAAGACTTTTGAAAGACTAAAGTCTGACCCCATCTTACTATTTGCATGAGCCAAGACTTAAAACTTACAGTAATATTAAACACGGTTGATTTTGTCGTAGCATCAAAACGAGAAAAAGACTGACTTAAGACCTCCATCTTCACCACCTCACACTAAACAATCGAGATGATGCGAGCACAACAAGACTCTAACAAGACTCTCATGATTTTATTCTGACATTGGATATTTGTCTGCAACAGTGAAATTGCTTGAAAAGTCATTTTGTGTAAGGCCCGCATTAATCATACACTGTTTTTTTTTCAGCAGAGTCACAAATTCGACAAATTTAAACTAGTCAACAGCAAAAAAAAAAACATGACTCAACTTTGTGACTTGGACTTGAACTTTATAATGCCAACAGAGACCCAAAGTGGAGGAAATGTCTAGCTGAATATGGCGTCCTCTACCGTCAGTTACTTTTCATGTAAATGGACTCGGTTGCAGTTGTAGGCATGCCAGAAGTGCATAAAAAAGAGTATTTGATATATGGAGTTATGAAATAACATAAGTTTGGGAGAAGGACCACACCCAAAACTCCTCCCTCGCTACATTCTACGCCCTATAAATTTTCCCCTCTCCTTTCATTTTCATGTAAGGGAAACTTCGCATCCCAACACCACCCCGTCTCCTTCCACTCTTCCATGACTGCTCTCTCTTGCTGAGGCACAGAGGGGTTTGTCTTCCCCGATGTCTGCAAGCTGCCCAGAACTCCTGTCCAAGCTCAGAGTTCACACCTCTGTCCTAGGTTCAGTTTTGTGTGTGGTCCAAATGCACAAAGTATATATATATCCCTAAAAGCAACTTCATCAGTTACTGGCTGAGACAAGTGTGAGAACTGAAGTTCACTTCCATAACTGACACAATCTAAAATCGAGTTCCAGTTCAATCCAATAAGTTCCAATAAACCTCCAGTCTTATTTGAGTAACTTACCTGGCAAACTTAAGATTTTCCTCATAGTAGTTCAACAAAACCTAGACTCTCTCCATTGGAACAATTTGAACAGCTCTTGTAGTTAACACATGAACATGTGTTTTTTTGAGGGAATGTTGAGTGGGAGCACAGAGGGCTCAAAATGCCACAAAATCATCAAAATGATTATCTTTACCAAAAACTATGCCCAATGCCAGGTATTTGCTAAAGAAGTATACAGCATTGGGCAATCAAGCAGTACAACTGGATTCTCTGGAGTGATGGATCTCCATCCAGTACCTTTGGGATGATCTGAAGTGGAGTTTGTGATCCAGAACAGATCATCCAGCATCAGTACCTGACCTCACTAATGCTCTTTTGGCTGCATGAAATTACAGAAATGTTCCAATATTTAGTGTAAAGCTGTACCCGAAGGCCAAAGGCTGTTACTGCAGCAAAAGTATTAATACTCTTTTCAGAGGAACGTTGCACAGGTGTCTGCAAACCTTTGGTCATGTAGTGTAAACTCAATTCCTCAAACTCAATTCCAAAAACACAAAGCAGTGATTAAATATATTCTGATTGTCCTAAATGGAAAACAGTACAAAAACATGATATGCTATACCATATGAACTTATTGTTTTGTTTTTTTTTTCTTTTAGTAAATATATTCTCATTCCAAATACAATGCCTGCAGCACATTCCAAAAATGTTGGCACATGATCATGTTTACCACTGTGTTACATCACCTTTCCTTTCAACAGAACTTAATGAGCCAGTTATACATGTCTTTAGCTGTGCAACTCTGTGAGGCTTTTGTTCCCATATTTTGCACTTTGTAATGTGCCACACATTTTCAATAGGAGACAGACAGGCAAGTCTAGTACCGAGTGTCCATTATTTCCATAAACAATTCGAATGTTGACTTGTCATGCTTCTGCTGTGCATTAGTCCATTTCAGATGAGCTGGGGCCCAGAAAAGTCAGCGGTGTTTCCGGATGTTGTTGATATTTGACTTCCGCTGTGCATAACACAGTCTTAAATTGCATTTGTGGATGCAGTGATGAACAGTGTTTATTGATGATGGTTTGTCAAAGAATTCATGAGCCCATGTGGTGATATCCATCACAGAAACATGCTGTAATGCAGTACCTTCTGAAAGATCAAAGGTCACAGGCATGCAGTTGTGGTTTTGGCCTTGCAGAGATTTTTCTGGATTTCCTGAATTTGTTGATGATATTATGCACCATAGAGGGTGAAATACCTAAAATCCTTGCAAACCTCATAGAGGAACACTGGGCCTCATTCACCGACATTTTCCTATTTTTTTCATAGATTTGTTTTTGGTTGTCTAAGGTTCTAAAAAAAGTCTGTGTCAGATTCATGATGTGTTAAACTGCAGAACTGTATGCACCTTTGTGCTTTTGAGTGTGCATAGTTTCTGTTCTTACCTAAAGACAAATTCCAGATAAGAAATTTCTTCTAAGAATGGTTGGTGAATAAGGCTCATTGTTCTTAAGCAGTTTGACTATACGCTCAAGCATTTTTTGGGCAAAGTGGCACACCTCAACCCATCTTTCCTGATAAAGGACAAATGCTCCTTCTATACACAAGCATGACTGGTAGTATATAATGGTCTCACTTGCTATCATTAAACAGACATTAAATAGAAGTATTCCCATTACCAGCATTTTGGTGTTCAATATTAAAATGACCTTAAATGTGGTGAAGAATGCAGACTGACTTGTTTAGGACTTATACTTAGGACTCAAGACTTGACTTGAGACTTGCCTGTATTGCCTCGGGATTCAACTTTAGACTTGCCTCTATTGAGCTGAGACTTGAATCTGGACTTGCCTGTCTTGACTTGGACTAACTTGATGCTTGCAACTCAGTGATTTGTTCCCATCTCTGTGCATAACTCATACATTAGTTTCAGAGTAGTAACCAAGTAATTCATAACAGTTACTGAATATTACTGAATTCATCTTAGTAATTGAAAAACTAAACCTAGGGTTCAAGGGGTTAGAAACATTTTGGAAAGCTGCCTGTCCCCACGTTTGATGAGCAACATAGCCTAAGCTAAATATTTTCACAGAAAGCATGTGACAGGTATTATGGACCTCCAACTGGCCTTTAAGGATTAAGGACAAGGGGTTATGGGGTGGGTCAATGGTTCGAGCATTTGGAAACATAATCCCACAGCAGTCACTTCATTACTGAAGACCATATTTCTAAGAAATTGCAAGCAGATCTTTAGTGCTTTCATACTCCAGGTTTTTTGCTATTCATTCTAAGGGCACTATCAGTGCACACCTAATGTGCATTTTGTCCTACGTCACATGACAACACAAAGACTAAACATACCCACATATAAAATACAGCCAAGGTGAGAGATAAAGATAGAGCAAACTGTTGTAGTTTATCTGCATTTATCTGCCGTCTCAGGGCTGGGGCCTTGACACTAATACTTCAGTTCAATCTCATGGGTGTCTGATGCTAACATCCACTGGGCCAGATTCATAAAACTCACACCAGATTTAATAAGTTGTTACAAGCAAATACAATCACCAGTTTTATCATTTGTGTTTTGTTCTTTGTTGGGGTAGCTCCTCAAGAAAGTAATCTATTGCGAATGATTTCTCTCAAACTATAATTGTATTAAAGGTCTGCATGGATATGATATTGAAGCCTGAATCCGACCCATTCCCATATCTTTGAAACCTGATCCAGCCTGGCTCAAATGAGTTGCTAAATTTGAAATACAAGCCTGACCCAAACCCGCACACACTAACAGAGATGGATTATCGCAAATGTGGTTTTACAAAGCTTTGCTTTATTACTAAGCATGTGAAATGATTGACAGAAAATGTCATGCTGGGATAAACTGGTACTGTATACATTTGTAATATGCTAAACATATTTATTATCAGTATATTTTTGCAGAATTGCTGATCATATCTGCTACAGAACAGCATCACCCTCCTCTGATCAACAATTAGCTCCAATGCGCTAAAGTTTCTCATGCTACTGCCGCTACTGTAGAAATGCTTTAAATGCTATATTTGGGGTGAACTTAACAAGCAAGAGGAAATATCTGGTTCCACCAACTCAGCACATCCCTCTCATCATCCATGGTTTCATTTAGGGGCATGTTCACCCACTCCTCAAACTGTAATGCTATTCTGAATGCAATGAACGCTGTAAGAGACATTATGCACAAGAGAAAATGTATGAAAGTGTGTGAACTCTTCTATATAAAAAAAAAAAATAACAAGCCCGAGCCTGACGTTGCAAGTGAAAAGAAATGGCCTAAACTTCTGTCAGGCCCTATCGGGCTCATGTTGGGTAACAAACCTAAAAATAATATTACCTAACTGATTACTCCCTAGAAAAATTTATCTAACTACTCATTTCAACGTTCCTCTCAAAGCAGCATCAATCATCACTCAAAAATCATCACTGCTATCAGCGGTCAACTATAAAGAGTAATGTGATACTATCAGAATCAGGCCGATGTCAGCAGAAAATGCTGGTGTGGATATTGGAGGGGATAAAAGGGTGAATCCATGTTGTTAGCAGTGTATTTCTTTCTGTGGGGTAGGAAAATGTTTGAGCATAATAACCTACAAACCTCCATTCCAAAGAAGTTGGGACAGTATGTGAAATGCTACTAAAATAGAAAGAAGTGGTAAGTAGTTTCTTTTTGATCAGTATTGAATTGAAAACAGTACAAAAACATGATATTTGTTTTGCACTCCAATATCCAAATCCATAATATCCATAGCACTTAATGATTGTTTTAAACAATAAAGACACCAATTGATCCCATTTTGAAAGTAGAGTTTTTGGCCATTCCCTTGCTGCACAGCCAGGTGGAGCCTTCATTATCATGTTTTGCATTTTATGAGGCACCACTATTTTTCAATAAGAGACAGTCCTGGACCATAGACAGGCCAGTCAATCACCTACACTCTCTGATTACACAGCCATGCTGTTGTAACATGTCCAGAATGTAGAATGTGGACATTCTTGAAAATGACGTCATCTAGAAGGCAGCATATGATGTGTGTATGTAAATGTGTGTATATGTTAATGATGTCTTCACATATGTCCAAGTTACCTATGCCATACATTAATACACCCCAATACCATGACAGACCCTAGCTTTTTTTTCTCTATACTGCCAACAGTTTGGATGGTTCTTTTCTTCTTTGGCCCGGAGAACAATATAAATAAACTCAAGGTTTTTAGATGCTCATCTTAAATGCTTTAATTAAAAATAACTAATTTGAAACCTTAGTGATTTTTAAACTCAAGGTTGCAATAAAGGTGCTGGTATGAGAAAAGAAAAAAAAAACATTTATCAGAAAGGTGAATTGTGTGACCATACCTGAACAGAAAAAAAAAACATATTTGAAACAATATTTGGGGCGACTTTCCTTTTTCTTTACTTTGTAAAGCTGTTTTACAAAGGCAATAAAACACTAATATGGCTAAATAAAATATTGGCTGTAATGAGGCCACATTAATAAGATCATCGTGTTCATATTCACCATAACACACCACCTCCATAATTCTAGTATTTAAACAGTATGTGCACTTGTGTAAATATCAGTGATATATGCTCATTTTAAATGTAGAGCTGCATGCACATTGGCAAGCCTTTCCACATTGTGGTTTTCTAAAAGCTTTCTGTTTGGATAATGATGGGTTGTTAGAGCCTAGGCTTCATCAAAGTTTTGTAGGAACAGAAAAGAGAGAGCATATGGTGTGAGAGAAAAGAGGCTCCAGGATGCATGTAACATAAGTAGGGCAAGCCCTGAGAAGTTGAGTAGCAGTTACTTAAGAAGAAAGTTTTGAACATGCAACTGCTTGCCGTTATACCTGCAGTTTGAATGATGGGAAAATAGCGTAGTGCAGCAGGGCATTAAGTGGGTACGGCATCATGCCAGGCAAGGACATTAGCCAAGAAAGAACAGCATATGCTGCACAGAAAGGTTTCCACACTCTAGTATAAGCTTTGTTGTCTTTGACCACACTTAATAGTTGTTTGGGGACTGAAGGCATCAATTGATCCAGAATTTTTTAGGCCTCTCCTGAATTCCCCTTCTGTACCCAAGATTGATTACATCACCTGTTTAGGATGTTTTTGAACATTCGTTTCACAATGTTCCTAGTCTTAAATTAGCCCTATTTCAACTTTTTTGCAGTGTGCTTCAGACATCAATTTCAGAATGAGCATATATTTTTAAAAAATCATTAAGTTGATAAAGTGAACAGTGAAATATCCTGTCTTTAAATACAAGTCAACGTTTCTGTTTTTTTTGCATTTCACATACTGTCCCAGATTTTTTGGAAGTGAGGTTTATATGATGTTGCTGTTTCTGTTAGCTGCAATATCAGAACACTGAATATACATGTATTATCGTTTGCCTATACTACTCTGAAATGCACATTCTTGTCCTTCCTGACTTTGTGTTAACTGATTTCAGCCATACTGGCATGAAAAGCACACATAAAATCTTTTAATAACTGTTTGTGGTTAGCACAGTCATCCCCAGTAGCAGACATAGTTTACAAATGGACTCACTTAATGGAGAAAACTGCAGTGTAAAGCAAATGAGACCAAAGAACCGCATCACCCTACTCATCCAAATTTCCACAGTGTCGGCCTGTGTGCTGAGCTGATGGTGGATGACGAAGAGAAAGCGGCTTAATGCTTTCTCCCGGAGCACAGCAACATGGAAATCACCCCATTCATCTTCACACGGGACACTTAGGAACATTAAGAGCAGAAAATGCCTGAAATGGTCAAACAGAGCAGATTAGCGTTGAAATAACAAAGCAAAAAACTTTTTAAAATGCAGTTTAGGAGCAGGTGTAGGTGTTACATGGATTATAAACTGTATCCGGTACAGTGAGTATGAAGCAAACTCAAACAAGCAGTCCTGCAAAAGCTACAGACATTTTTTTCCCTGGAACCTCCAGGAAAAATGTCTGTAACTTTTGCAGGACTGCTTGTTTGAGTTTGCTACACTTCTTTGCTACACTACTAGTTTGCTGTTTGCTAAGCACTACAGTAAGTAGTTCCAAAAAGTTGGGATGCTGTCTAAACTGTGAATAAATGTAAATAAAAACAGAATGCAATAATTTTCAAATCTCATAAACCCATATTTTATTCACAATAGAACATAGAACACATATCAGATGTTGACATTTTACCATTTCATGAAAAACATTAACTCATTTAGAACTAAAAAGTTGGGACAGGGCCATGTCTCCCATTGTGTAGAATCCTCTCTTCTTTTAACAACAGTCTGTAAACGTTTGGGAAGTGAGGAGACCAATTACCGGAGTTTTGGGAGAGGAATGTTGTCCCATTTTTCTCTGATGTAGGATTCTAGCTGCTCAACAGTCCTGGGTCTTCTTTGATGGATTTTTCATTTCATGATGCGCCAAATGGTGAAAGGTCTGGACCGCAGGCAGGTCAGTTCAGCACCCGGACTCTTCTTCTGCAAAGCCATGCTGTTGTGATAGATGCAGTATGTGGTTTAGCATTGTTTTGCGGAAATATGCAAGGCCTTCCCTGAAAGAGACGTTGTCTGGATGGGAGCAAATGTTGTTCTAAAACCTCTATACACTGTTCAGCATTGATAGTGCCTTTCCAGATGTGTAAGCTGCCTACACCATAGGCACTAATGCAACCCCATACACTCAGAGATGCAGGCTTTTGAACTGTATGCTGATGACAAGCTGGATGGCCCCTCTCCTCTTGAGTCTGCAGGACACGGCATCCGTGGTTTCCAAAAAGAATTACAAATTTTGATTCATCTGACCACAGAAGAGTTTTCCATTTTGCCTCAGTCCATTTAAATGAGCTTTGGCCCAGAGAAGATGGTGGCATTTCTGGATAGTGTTGACATATGGCTTCTTCTTTGCATGACATTGCTTTACCTTGCATTTGTGGATTGCACAGCAAGCTGTGTTTACAGACAATGATTTCTGGAAGTGTTCCCGTTCCCATGCAGTGATTTCCAGTACAGAATCATACCTGTTTTTAACGCAGTGCTGCCTGAGGGCCTGAAGATCGTGAGCATTCAATATTGACAGGCAGCCTTGTCCCTTACACAGGGCACAGGGATTTCTCCAGATTCTCTGAATCTTTTGATGATATTATGTACTGTAGATAGTGGGATATCGAAAGTCTTCTCAATTTTACTTTGAGGAACATTTTTCTGAAATTGTTCCACAATTTTTCAACACAGTTTTTTGCCAATTGGTGAACCTCTGCCTATCTCTGCTTCTGAAAGACTCTGTCTCTCTAAAGTGCTCTTTTTATACCCATAAACCCATTGTAGTTATTGAGGGTGCTGTGTAATTTTCTGTTTTAAAACAAAAAAATTATAGCTGTTTTGACTGACTGGACATGAAACTAACAAGAGGGCGGTCTCTGACTTTGGCACTGCACTGTATATACATGCACTATATGGACAAAAGTATTGGGACACCCATCCTAATTATAGGTTCAGGTATTTCAGCCACACCCATCGCAAACAGGTGGATAAAATTAAGCACATAGTCTTGCAGTCTCAATAGACAAACTCTGGCAGTAGAATGGGTCGTACTGATGAGCTCAGTGACTTTAAACATGGCACTGTCAAAGAATGCTACCTTTGACACAAGACAGTTTGTGAAATTTCTGTCCTGCTAAATCTGCCCCTGTCAACTGTAAGTGCTATTATTGTGAAAGGGAAGCACATAGAAGCAACAACAGCTTAGCCAGGAAGCAGAAGACCAGGACTGATTAGGACTGTTGAGTGCTGAAGTGCACAGTGCCAATCCTCTGTTGAATCACTTACTAAAGAGTTTCAAATTGCCTCTGGAAGCAACATCAGCTAAAGAACTAAGCATTAGCAGCTTCATGAAATGGGTTTCCATGGCTGAGCAGCTACACACAAGCCTAAGATCAAAATGCACAATGCCTAGCATCGAGGGGAGTGGTGTAAAGCATGCTGGGGCAGTCATGGGCTGGAGATTAGGGAACCAGCCTTCGGAAGGTCGCCGGTTCGATCCCCTTAGCCGACATTAAGTGACTGAAGTGCCCTGGAGCAAGGCACCTAACCCCCAACTGCTCCCCAGGCGCCGTGGATAGGGCTGCCCACCGCTCCAGGCAAGTGTGCTCACTGCCCCCTAGTGTGTGTTTGTTCACTAGTGTGTATGTGGTGTTTCACTGCACCGATGGGTTAAATGCGGAGGTCTAATTCTGATGTGTTCAGACACAGTTGGCTAAAGATATAAAAATAAAAAAATAAATAAAAATGCTGCCACTGGACTCTGGAGCAGTGGAAACATATTCGGTGGTGCATGGAATCACGCTTCTCTATCTGGCAGTCTGATGGATAAGTCTGGGTTTGGTGAATGCCAGGAGAACCTTACCTGCCTGACTGCGTTGTGCCCACTGTAAAGTTTGGCTTTAGGGATAATGCTGTGGGGTTGTTTTTCAGGGGTTGACCTAGGCTCCTTAGTTCCAGTGAAGGGAAATCTTAATGCTTCAGCATACCAAGAAATTTTGCACAATTTTATGCTTTAAAATTTGTGGGAACAGTTTGGGGAAGGCCCTTTTGTGTTCCAGCATGACTGTGCCCCAGTGCACAAAGCAAGGTCCATAAAGGCATATTTGGGTGAGTTTGGTGTGGAAGAACTTGACTGGCCCACACAGAGCCCTGACCTCAACCCCATCAAACATCTTTGGGATGAACAAGAACGGAGATTGCGAGCCAGGCCCTCTCATCCAACATCAGTGTCTGACCTCACAAATGCTCTTCTGGATGAATAGGCTCAAATTCCCACAGACACATTTCCAAAATCTTGTAGAAAGCTTCCCAGAAGAGTGGAAGCTGTCATAGCTGCAAAAGGGTGCCAACTCTATATTAATGCCTATGGATTTAGAATGGGGTGTCATAAAAGCTCCTATAGGTATAATGTGTAGGTGTCCCAATACTTTTGTCTATATAGTATATATCACTATACACTATATACGTGTATATATAGCGTATATTGCACAATGCACCTTCTATAAACACGGCTATAGAGATTCAGTGGATTTGGTATTAAGTACAGTTTCAGTCTGAACAAGTCTTTCTGGATGCACTTACTACATGCAGTGGAAAAAGCTGTAAATGCTTTATTTATTTTAGATTACTGTTAATTATCTAAAAATAAATGACACATTATCTTTATCAAAATTGGCAGGCTGCTTCCAGATTACCCCACTCTGTTTGTCCGGGTGATATTTGGGAGATGTACAGTTTTGCCAGAAGACTCAGACTGTGACAAAACAAATATTCATGCAGGCCTTGTTCACAAAAATGTTTCAGAATGAAAAAGGATGTTAACTATGGACAGGAAGAATCATGCTGCATGCTGCCCTTTCCATCTAGGACTTTCCAATCAAGTTTTGGGAAGCAGATAACTCACTGTTTTGAGTCAGTTTTCCATTGAATGAGGAAAAGAGTGATAAATAGACTTTAATGAATTAAGAAATAGTCTTTCTTTCACTTTAATGAATTGTTTTATTGTGCAGCAAACAATAATACAGAGTGAGCAACAATAGCTGGGAAGGTTCTGAGTGCTTATTACTTGTTAATAAATGTAAGTCCATTCATGGCTGTAATTAAACAGATATTTCACACTTGCTGCGCAGCGGTGGGAGCTAATTGCTCCAGTGCTCAGTGCACAGCTTCCTATATTAAACTCATCATGGGAAGACTGATAGAGAGGAGAGAACAAAAAGAAGAGAAGAGTTTAAGTGGTTAGGAAACCATGGTAACGGAGTAAAGAGTCCACTGTAGAGGGCAGTGGGAGAAAGAGTAAGGAACCATCAGCATGTACGAGAAAAGGGAACAAGGAGTTTTTTTTTTTGTTTTTTTTTTTTCCACTGGGGAACAAGGACAAAGTGACTGTATGTGTGTACGTGTGTGTGTGTTTGTGTGTGTGTGTGTGTTGGTTTTTGTACATTTGCAAAACATTTTACAAATATTGTAAAATCAGATATAACCAAGGCTAACCCACATGATCAACAAAGTGATCATTACTTTGTAAAGTGCTTCTAAAAAGGTTTCATGTTGCATTTTTTTTAAAAAAATGAAAGAGTGAAAACATTTTAAAAAAAATGCTACAAATGATATACAGTATTTTGAAATGAAACACGTCATATCATCACTGTCCAAAGAAAAACAAGTATCACCAAATTTGTAAGTTTACAAGAGAGGGCAAAAATGTCCTTTACTTCTAATGCAAGTTAATGTAAAGAGCTTTTCTTTCTTTTGGAGCATTTCTGTGGGCCAATCATCATGAAATATTCATACAAAGTAAAGAGCAACTACTGTATTCAAATGATTTAGACAAATAAAACTAAAAAAATATTGTACTTACACATACTGCATATAAATGAGGCATGTCGTTTGTATATTTGCAGCACTGTACAAAAGTCAGAGACCACCGTTTATTTCTTTACATTATCAATCTAAATGTCTAATAAGTACAAATGAATCACCCTTTACCTTCATTATAGCTCAAGCCAAAGTTTACAAATAGTAGCTATCAATAACACACATTCGTTTTCACATAAAAATTATGCTTCAGTAACTAAATATAATATGAAATTTATCAGTATTTAGTGTGTCCACCCCTTGCCATCCATTCTTTTCAGGAAACTTGCTTATAGTTTTTCAAAGAAATATCCAGGGATATCTTTCCACACCTCCAAAGTTGCATTTTTTGCTTCTCACAATCCAAGTAATCTCAAACACATTCAATACTAGCAGCTTCTGTGTTTGACTGATATGTGCATAATATATATTGGGCATATTCTTCTTGCACAAAACATTACATATAGTTAATCATACATAGTGCATTTGAGACATACAGACGTATGCAAAGGTTAGGACACACCTGGTCAAATAAAATTGTGTAAAATTGTACAAAACCTTAGAAAATCACAAATTCTTTATATATGACATACATAATCACATATGGCACAGTTTTGGCCTGTTTATTTGTTGAATTGAAAATACTGGGGATAAACACAAAATGAGAAATGCAGCCTGTGCGAAAGTTATGGCACACCAGGGGTGTTCACACTTCTGCATACGACTGTACCCCACATCCTGACTTGCAGCAGACCTGTATGTGTGTGTGTGTGAGAGTTTTAAAGGGGACTGAAGCTACCTCTAAATTTCTAAAGGGGCGCCGTCTGGACAGACTCCTCACGTACTGTCTGACTGAAATAGCCATTCTCAGCAGTGCAGATTCATGGGAACCAGGGTTAGCTGGCATTGCCTCATACACACAAACACACACACATACACTCCCCTCCAGACAAAAAACACCAGCTCAGATTCTCATCCATCACCCATTTACTCCAACCCAAAAACAGAGGGGGGGGAGTTACACTGTTTCTCTGAAAAACACAGCAAGGTAAAGATGCTTGGAAGTGCCTAACTGAAAAAACCCTGCAGCCAAGCCTCTTATGCCTCACTGCATAAGTCTGTCTGCCAGGTGTTTCCTATTCTTTCCTATTCTGTTTGTCTATTCAAGCCAGTACAGTAATTTCTAGCAGCTCTCCAGAATTATAAATGAATTAATATAATTACATCATTACCTACATAGTTACATTGCCAATGACATTTTGATTTGACAAGTCCAAATGTGCAATTGGTACATTTTTAAATAAATTCATTTGAAACCGATCATGTGCATCAGCCTTTTAAATGAATACATTGCTCTGTTCTAAATACAGCTGACACCACTTTCTCTTCCAAAAATAGACAGCAGCCTGCATGAATCCTCTCATTAGTTATTAATAGAGCTTTTGAAATCTCGCACGTGGCAGCAGTGCAGAAGCTTCCTACCTTCTCTATATGATCAACTCTAATATTCATATTACTCATATTACTTTTTTACATTGAACACAACAAACCTGGTTGTACTTTTCTGTGTGTGTAAAATGTGTAGTGAGGACTTTCACTCTCCCTGGACTGCAGCTTGTGCTCAAGAAAGAGTATTCCCAAATTTCATCATTGTATCAATGAGAATCTTATTGGCATGAACAAGCACTCTGCTCTTCAGACTACATTACATTTGGCTTGACATGCTGTGGCGTGATTTGCACAGAGCTTTTCTTGCAGCAGTATATCAAAATTTTGATTTAGCATTCTAAAATAATGACATTTTCTGAATATTTTCACTTAGTATCTTTGTATCTCTATAGAAATTCTCGTTTTCAAAAATCTTTCAGTATGTTATTAAAATAAAAAAAATGTCATTTTGTCAAAAGTCAAAATTACGAGACAATAAGCAATTGTTTTGTCAAAGTGAGTCAACAATTTAGAAAAAAGGTAATTAAATATAGGCATAAAAATTTCATTTTTTGAAAGAAAATAAGTCACTATTTTGAGAATTTTAAGAAAAAAGAAAACAAATCATGACATTTTCTTTAAAAAATAGAATATTTTCTTTAAAATAGAACTCCTCAACTCCTAAAATAGAAATCCTCGACTAACATGACAAACACAATACAAACCCAAAACCAACAAAACAAAACACTACACCATAACTTACAGTATTATACAGCCTATAAGCTACACATCAGGTATAAATTGTAATAAATGAATACTTAAAAAATGCAATTTGACCAAAAAGTCATCCGTGGGACATGAGGCCCTTTCACTCCTCAAGCGAGTCAATATTGTGAGCACCTTAATTTCTTAACAAGTTTATTAAGATGAGGGTGTTTCAGCATAAAACCGCCGCCCGTTCACTGCGATATTATAATCGTGAGGAACTGCATTCACAAGGACGGTCAGGGAGCTGAGTCAAGCTCCAGCTGCGTCACAAACGTACGCTTTCTTCTGACAAATCAGCGCTCTAACCAGACCTCTCTCATGTATCCAATGAGCCCGCAGCAACTCACACGGGACCGCCCTCTACGCAGGGTGACGTCAGACTGCACGGCGGCCAATGGGATCGTCGCCGCTGAGCACCCCACTCTCTCAAGACGGAGAACATGAACCGCGCTCCAAAGAGAGAGAGCGAGCGAGCGAGAAGGAGAGAAAGAGACAGGGAGAAAGAGGGAGCTCCCCATTCAAGCGAAGAAAGAAAAGAAAAAACGACGCTCCTCGGTCCTTTTGAGGGCGGATTGGATCTTTTTTTTAGCATCATGAAATGCTAATTTCTCGTTCCTTCGTCACCGAACGCAGCGCAAACGCAGATCGCCCTCGGTGCCGCACGCACAGACTGGGAGCTCTACGAGAAACTTTTCACTCTCGCAGCCTTTTTTGATTTTTTTCTTTTTTTTACATTATTTATTGATCGTCGATCGGCCTTTTCCTCTGTGGATTGTTGGACTTGTCAGAGGGAGTACGAACCAAGATCGTGTGGATTTTCCCTTTTATTTTATTTCTTTTTTTTTTTATTCCTATAATCGATTTTTGTTTTATCCTGAGGATTTGCTCGCAGGTGCCTCCAGCCTGTGGCAGTATGGGAGTGCTGCTCTGACACCCCCCTCCTCCTCCTCCTCCTGCTCAGTGTCACGGGTTTTGCTCCACTGTAGAGGCCTTTTATTCCCAGCTTTAGATCTGCCTTCACCCTTTTAACCTGCGGTTTGGTTTCGAGGCCCTTTTTCAAAGCGTCGGAAAAGCCAAAAATCATGAACTTTGGTGTCTATTCGCTGCAGTTGGTGTTAGCAGCGCTGCTCCACGCGTCTGCACTGAAGGTAGGAGCTCTGATCTGATGGGGTGAGTGTGTGTGTGTTGTGTGCGTGTGGATGGGGGGGTCTCTGCAATCACATCACATCAGAGAAGCAAAAAGCTCTTCACATTTCATTAATAGCCAAATTGCACTTGTGATGCCCACTTCTGATCTCATTTAGCCTGCTTGTGTTTAAACGCTGGTGATAGCCAGAGCCTGCTTATAGCTTATTATCCTCACAGCCTGACACACATTTACTGATAATAATATTATGGCACCTCTGATTTTATCCATTTGCCTGAAAGTCGAGCTGCTCATTAACTTGTTCTCAGCAATGACACTGATTACGTTTGGCTTGTCATCAGTAAGAACGGTGTATTTCCATTAGTCACATCAGTAATAGGCCTAATATATTTTAGATATGATCACAGTTCATTCAGTTTTAAGGCTGCATACGGCCAGACTAGCCATGGCTATGATAAAACATAGCCCTATGGAAATTTCCATCTATTGATGAAAGACATTTAATAAAAGTCTTTAGCAATAAGATCAATTTCACCTAGGCCCATCCTGCTTATGCAGCAGTTTACCAGATATGAAGTCATATTCACTTCATTCATGACTGTAAAACACTGCAACAGCAATGTTCAGTTAGAAAGAGCCCTGGCTGCTTTCTTCAGGCTGCCGGTCTGTTCCCATCTTACTTAAATAATGTGGTGAGTCATGATAGGGTGCAAAAAGCCTGCCTCTTTCTATGAGAAACATGCATTTTGTGTAATTCTACATGCATTTCATTCTATCTTCATTTCAGGAATGTAATGTGGCTTGAGAGAGGAGAGTTACTTCAAAAGCTTTTTGATGTTTCGTGTGGTTATAGGCCACCGGCACAATTCTGGTGCAATGTCTGTGCGCTGTTGCACCAGACAGGCTTCACACCTGCAGGAGTGCCACACTGTAGTACTGTTGAATGACCTCCTGCAGAGTTCGATTTAGCTCTCACCATGTAGAATTAGCAGCTATAGTGTTGATTTCACTCTTACAGTGTCCAGTTGACCACTGTAGGTGGTAATGCAAGGCCAAGGCTTTTTCTGTGTGGCCATGCTACAGCATAATGTGAAGGCGGGAAAAGGGACAAGAGAGAAATAGTGACAATTTGGAGCCTAGGCCTAGAATCAAATGCTTCTCCAATGAACTGAACACATTTCAGTGAAATGTTCATTAACTGCATGTTTATTAAATGTTAATTATGTACAGGAGGAGTAATAAGCTTATATAGGCAAATTATTATGCCTTTCCCAAAGCAATTAAATGTGTTTTCAGATTGTTTCTGTTGTTTTGGTTAGACTTGATCTGCATGAAAACAAAGCTGGTTAGAGCGGCTTGATTAAAGTTTAATTAACACATTCCTAACATTCTTGATAAATCTTGCCGGCAGAAATAGACCTACAGACCTAACCTACTTTTGAAAGACACTTGTTAATAAGCTCTTGCTCATCTTTTTTTTTTCCCCCACAGGCGGCACACATACCTAAAGAGGGATGGAAAAGCAAAAATGAAGGTAAGTGGTCTCCTATATGGACCCATGAAGCATTTAGTAAAGAAACTTTGGTATCAAGAGATGCAACTTTTTTTTCCTTTCACCAAAATAGTTGAAAGTGCTGCCCCCTTGCGAAAGTATTTAGAATGACACCTCATTGGTACGAGGCATAGTTCTGAGGCAAAGTGTGAAACCTAGGCTATGTTTGGCGAGCAATCAACTAGGCTTTCTTTCCATTCAATATTTAATTCCCTTTACTTCTAAAGTGATGTGTCACAGAGGGCAGACCTTGGTTAATCATTTGCTCGGCTGCAAACAAGGACTGGAATTTTTTCCGTTCTTTTTTTTAATGCTTTTTTTTCTATTCCCAGCACTGTCAAAACAAATAATTTACTGTATGCTGACAGCCTTGGCAGGAGGCAGTGGACAGGGCCATGTTTGTTTATTAGTGATGACACAGCTAGGCTAGTTTGTCCATCAAAGTTTTCCCAAGGTCAAATTCATTGGACGGTAGTAGACCTGAGTGGGCGTTAGGGTGAGTGTAGGCCACTATAAAACTGGACTCATGGACTCGCAAGCTGGCTCCATTTAAACCCTGATATATTTTGATATTTTTTGATTCTGCTAAATTAGCTTGTTAACCCCTGAATTCTGTTTTTCAGGCAACTTATGTTGTAGGCACCTTTTTGTGTTTGTGAAAGTTGTTTATGAAGGTTTCCATTTATAATTTGTTGAGCAAACTCAGTGTTGTTGCTGTTGTTGTTGTTTACAGTGAAGTGTCTAGCCTGCACTAGGCTACTTTGAGCACCCAGTGCTTTCTGGTCCTCTATGACCTCATGTGGAGGTGTGATATTCCACTGGCATTGCAGCTACATATTAAATTATGCGTAGCAATGGAACAGACAATGTTCTCACAGACAGCTGAGGTGTCCTACTCTGATACAGTTAGCATGTCTACATCCTGCTGAAGAATGATGCTAGTATCTGAGCAGACATCCATGTTGATGACTTGACAGTAAGCTAAAAAGATAATTTGACCAAAAATGCTAGCGCTCCTAATGATGAATGGAAGCCAGCTTGAGCCAGTTTGCATGGTCTGATTTGCTTAATGCTAGCTAGCAATAACAGGCCTTGTTAGCAACATTAGCACTTGTGCTTGAACTGTCCTTTTGAAATGATTGACTGTGGGAGGATTGACATTAGACACAGTGGAAAGATTAACCATGCTTAGAGCAGGTCAGCATTCTTTGGTGGACAAATTAACCTTACTCACACCATTTGACTTAGGCTAGTCAGCTAGCACAGCACAGCAAAAAGGTGTTAAAACACAGAAAGCTTCCTCTCTGCTTCAGAGATGTGCCAGGGTGGGCTTTTTCCAAGGTCAGGGGTCGAAGGTGAAGCTTGGCGCCACAGCAGGTCACAAGGTGCTGAGGTCACATGGATGAGGGTGAGAGCCACTAGGGTGGGGCATGGTTTCTTCTGGAAAGAGGGAGGATGGGGCTCGCAAGGGGCATGTCCCTCCACGAGTGAGTGTGTGTGGTCAAGCAAGTCAGACAGTCTTTTTTTTCCCACTTAGGTAAAATTAAGGCCCTCGTCCGTACAATAGGCTTTTGTGGAGTGTTGAGCCACACAGATCTTTAGCATTGTTTCTTTGCTAATCTGGCTTTTTGCGCTGGGGCTCCGCTCAGGAAGTGCTTGTACCTGACTGCGGGACAAAAGGAGCCAAGAGTGCAGAGGAATTGGCAGCCCTCATGGGAAGCAAAGAGAAACAGAAAAGGTAGAATAGACAGGACAAAGGGCAGGTTATGGGCAGTAGAAGTTCAGAGAAGAGACATTGAGTAATCCTAGAAATTCACAATGACTGCAGGTTAAAAGTACATTTCATGATTGAAAATCTAGGTAGTTACATTTTTGTATTCACTATATTTTTTTTTAAATTAATGCTGAATGATTATCAAAATAGTTGAATAAAACAAGTAGTATTGAAATTCCCAAAGAATCATAATTGAACTGAATTGTTTAGCCGGCTTACACTCTACATTTCCTCACCTTTCTGTTTTACAGTTATTGCTTTCATGGATGTCTACACAAAAAGCCAGTGTAACACTCGGGAGGTTCTTGTTGACATCCTGCAGGAGTATCCAGACGACATTGAATCTACTTACATCCCTTCCTGCGTAGTTCTCAATCGCTGCGCAGGCTGCTGCAACGATGAAGCGCTTGAGTGTGGTCCTACAGAGACGCGAAACGTCACAATGGAGGTGAATTTTCTGTAATGGTTTGATTAGCTGACATATTGAACAGTGGTGGATAGATTAAATGATTGTAGTTTCAGTACTTCCCAGCCTTGTGGCTCCTACAGTTCCTCTCTCGCAGCATCCCAGGAGCATTCCAGGAACTTTTTAGGTGGTTTCTGCAAATAATGTTGATTATTATTGTTGATAATGTCAGTTACACAATGGTAGTTACTGTCTAATTCATTTTAGTTACTGGATAAAACGTAGTAGTCACTGAGTAATTCATAGTAGTTACTAGTTACTATAAGCCTTAAGATTAATAAGTGAGTGATAAGCTTAATGTATAAGGAGTTAAAATCGAACAGCAATGGTAGGACAGTAAGCTCATTTGTGTATAACTAAAGCAGAAGCTCTTTGGAAAACTCCTTTACACGTATCAAAACTATCATACATTATGTAATATGAATAATGTAATACAATGATAATAATTACATTGGTGCCAAAAATGTTTATTTGGAGCAAAGCATTGCCAGTGGCCTGAGCTGCCCATTGCCTTTTGCCTGGTGGCATTGTCCAGCTTGAGGAAAGTGAGGTCCAGTCCAGTGGCATGTCAACTATGTTGTTTACCCCTTCTCGCACTGTTTATGCCTGTGTTTGTGAGCACAAAGTCCCTCTCGCCCACAAGCAAGGCCAGCCATGGCGAATATAACGCCACACGGCCTCCTGTTGCTCGGTGCTGGTGATCTGAGATTGATAAATCATTTAGCAGCACTCCGAGAGAGGTCAAAGAGTGGTTAGAAAGAAGGGGAAGCTAATAGGCCTTGTGTAAAGAAAAACGCACACCCTGTCCCATCACCAGTTCTTATCAAATTTCTGTTGTCTGTTTTCAGGTATTACGAGTGAAACAAGCTGTATCGCAACACAAATTTCAGTTGAGTTTCACGGAACACACAAAATGTGAATGCAGGTAAGCAGCTTTGAAATTGTCCATTTTGAATAACTTGCGCAATTGACCATATTTGAGCGAACAAGCTACATTATTACTTTTTTTTTTTACTTTCAGACAAAAACAAGAAGTCAAAACAAAGAAAGAAAAGTAAGTAAAGCTCGGCTACTATGTATGAGTGAGTGTACTCGTGTGAGTGTTCAGGATTAGCAGTGATAAGCTAGTGTGGCATTCGTTTTTGTTAACGACTGAGAAGAAAAGCCCATATTCATAATTTTAATGAAATAGAGAACATATGAGAAGCAGTCAGCTGGACGCTGCGCTACCAGCGGCCTACTGGGTGATGAGCGCTAATGCTAATGATAACGTTGGTGCCGAAGGTGCTCTGTCTTTACTGTTTACATTTTTACCATTTACAGATTGATAGGGAAAAGCGGAAAGGTTGTTTTGGTGTCACACTATGTAGTTTTTGGCGAATTGGCTGCTGGAGCAAATAGTTATTTAAGACGCTGTGGCCCTGCGACCCAGGAGGATAGATGAAGGCGTTGTGGCACAACTCCGAAAAGCGGATTGACTAGCCGCTAGCACGTTGAGTAGCAGATTGACTGTCCTCAAACAATGTAGCCGGTTTACGTGTCGTTTCAGGGTACAGCAGAAAGGGTCTTTTCAGAATAACATATTTCAGTGGTGATGCAGTTGACTGGAATTATTTGCAGCCTCTTAGCGATGAGGCATGTTTCTTCAGTGCTATGTCTGGCATTTTTCTCTTTTATGCCAAAGGTGTTAGCGGTGTGTGATGGCTGTACCACAGGGGAGTGTGTGCACGTGTGTGTGGTCCACAGCAGCTGCCTCATACTGACCCTCGGCTACTTCCCTATTCTAATCATAGCCACAGGTGCCATGCCGTTAACCTAATTTTATTTTTAGTGTTGGAAACTGAGGCTGAGCTCAGAACAGACAGACTGCTTCTGCACCCACGCTTTTCATCGCTGTTAGGACAGTGCTAGTGTGTGTGTGTGTGTGTGTGTGTGTGTGAGTGTACATGCGATCATCTGTGTGTCAGGGAAACGCACCTTGTTTAATTGGATGAGTGGCTTGTGTGTATGTGTGTGTGTTCAGAGATGGGTCAGTTTAGCTGGGAGGCTAAATCAAATCCTCTGCTTATAGAGCCAAATACAGGATCCTCGCAAGACTCCTCCCCCCGCAGCTCCCGTGCACGTACACACCCCATCCCCCACCATTCAGCTTCCAATTCACGAGCTCAAGTTCACATCCCTGTGCTTCGATTCTTTCACTTAAGCCAATCAAACACGCACACACATACACACACACACACACACAGAAGCAAGGCTGAACCCTGTCCAGTGCTTATTTCAAGCAGGGCTTAGCAAGACTGATCTCTTTCATTTTAAAGCGATATTTCCACCAAAAAATTCAATTTACACCTTGATTTTACCCCAAACCTAGTTGATCATCCAAGACTTTTCTACTTTTAGTTGTGCACTAGAGGCTAATAGTGCAATAAACAAACTCTATAATTTAAAAAGCAACTTTAGAACAAAAGCCCAGATATTTGAGCTTGGGTGTGTCCATAGTATAAGCCCCGCCCCTCCACCCCCTTTTTGCTCTGATAGCTGCAGTTTAAGACTAATGAAACCAATTTCTTGGCTGATTGACTACATTAAGAGGGGAAATGGTGGATTTATGTATTTGTTTTTTTCCTTTAAGCTCACCGATCACATACACAGACACAATGGCATGGCTTACTGCTTATTTCAAGCAGGGCTTCAACATGGAACCTGCTGCTTTGTTTTAAATTCCTTTTGTTCTGATTGAATCCCTGTACATGCATGTGGCAGTCCTTACTTAGACGTCCTTTTCTGCATTATTCATGTTTTGCAGAAAACCCAGAGTGGGCAAAGGTCAAAAGGGAAAGAGAAAGAGACTCAGAGGCCCCGGGCCCCAGGCCTATAGCAGCGGACTCGCTCCTCTGCAGCCCGGCCCTGTTTGCCTCTTGCTTGTGGGTTTTGTTTTAGCGGAGTTTGTCTGGTCCTCCTGATGCTGAGTGTTTTCCCCTCTCTGCTGTGTGTTAGTGTGAGGCTAGTGCAGGGTCGTGGCTCAGAGGCAGCAGAAGAGGTAATCTCAGATTTTCCGGCTTGCACGGCTACTGCTGTTGCTGTTCTAAGCAATGGGACTTTTTCTTCTGTTTGCTGACCTCAACTGCTTTTCTCTATGGTCTGTGTCAACAGTGGGGTCACTGATGTGGTCTGTATTCTGGGCAGATAAGCATGCGCTAGCATGGCCTGATTCTTGATTGAATGGGAATCACAATTTTTTGGCTTTAAATTGAGCCCAATGATTAGTCATCAGTGGCGTTAATTATGGAAAAATATTAACATGTTTGCTTAACAACAAAATTGCTCTTTAATGTTCTTGTGATCATCTGGTTCAGAAAATGTAGGGGGCATTTCAGCCTGTGTTGTCTTATTTAAAAAGTACTTTATAATGCTGTGTAATGTTTGTATGATTCTTGTGTTTATTCCTGACAGATTGCACTACACTGCAGGAAGTATAGGGGGCGACATGGCTTTTGTTGTTTCAGTGCACTGTAATAGAATTCATTTGTCGCACGGTTGGAACTTTGAATGATGGTGGTGGCAAAGAGAAAGGAACTGAAGAATAGCTATATTAGTTGATTAATTGTCTACTAATTGTCGATAGATAAATCGATTACTGTAATTATCATTAGTTACATGCCCTGCTCATGCAAGACAGAAAAGGGTCAGTTTGTAGCTCTGGACAGATGTAATGGTCACAGCCCCCTGTGCTGCTGCATTTGTGTTTGATCTGTGTATCTGGCATATGTGCTATAAATGAAGATACAGCATCTTACGGCACCTGAAGGTGTACATTTGAAAGTGTGTAAAATGTAAACATATTGAAAGCATATCACAGCACTTGCAATATTTTAACTCGGGCTCTTTTCAAACCAGTGTCCTAGACTGCTTTTGGACTGAACCAAGTTGACCCAGGTTATGGTGGATGTGTTTTAAAAAGTGAATTCTATTTATGAGAAACAAACACTTTTTCTGTGTGTGTGTATGTGTGTGTGTGTGTGTGTGTGTGTGTGTGTGTGTGTAACAGAACAGATCCCTGTAGTCTCCTGTGTTTACTGTAGCTACTAATGACTATATTGCATAAATGAGCATTAGTGATTTAAATAGGAGTGTGTGTGTGTGTGCACAGGTGGCTTACTGCTTTCCCATCATGCACCATGGTTGCTCTCCTCCAAAAGTGAAATAGTATAGTACACAATACTCATTTCATCATGGGCTAACTGACTGTCCTGTGATGATGCCAGTGATGATGTTGATTATGATGATGATGAAAGTGAAGGAGAGTGGGTGTGATGTGTGATGGCAAGCGTCTTTGAGAGGAAAGAGAACTGTACTAATAGGTGTGGGCGATATGTACAACATGTAATATTGTGATACTTTTTAACATTTTACAAGTTACACATTACCTTTCGTTACATTTCATATTTTTCTGAGGTCGGCAAACAAGTTGTTCTGAACAAAATGCACAAGAAAGAAAGGCTGAAAACCCAAGAATAAAATGAAGAACATGTTAAGAAACAGGAGGAAAGATCAAATAAATAAAGTAAATTAAAAGTAAATAAAGTGATGTCATAATGGGGCTAACATCCATTATGACATCATCAGCTACTTGTTACTGTGTGTAGTATGTCATCAATATACAATTGGCCTAAATGAAGCGTGCCATTGTTCAAGGAGATGCTTGTATTATGATGTAATTAATTGTGATTATGATAACATTGTCACATCGCCCACCCCTACTGCCTGTGAGTGTGTGTAACCTGAGGAAATACACATGCTGGGTGTGTGTGATGGTGCATGAGTCTGTCTCTCTCTTGCTGTCTACAACGCTTATCTAAGACCTATAGCTTAGACACCTCTCTCTCTCTCTATCTCTCTCTCTTTCTGTCTCACTGTATCTCTCTCTCTCTACCTTTTTGCTTCCCTTGCAGTCGCTGTGAGCCTTGCTCAGAGAGAAGAAAGCGCTTGTATGTGCAGGATCCTCTCACCTGCAAATGTTCCTGCAAATTCACACAGTTACAATGCAAGTCCAGGCAACTTGAGTTAAACGAAAGAACTTGCAGGTTTGTTTATGAACGTTTTGATAAAACGCCGTGCCTTCTTTGTTCTCCTCGAGCTGCCGTCTGCCTTATCTCACCCTATCAAAGCTTCTGTGTGTGTTTTTTCTGGTTTTGTATTTTCTTTCTTGCCAAGAAATGCATGCTCACCACATGCTTGTAGGGTTTTGTGCTTTTTTCCCTCCTTTCTTTGTACTGTGCGCATGTGGGTGTGAAATTATTTGCTTATGTGTGAACATTTGCCTCACGTGCACTTGTGGATTATGATTTGACATCATTGCTTGATGTCAGAATTTGCTTCATGATGCATATTGTACCAAGATCAATCAAAAAAAAAAAACAAATTCTGCATTGATTTAAAGCCAAAATGGCCCTATAGTATATTTTCTTGTATATAATTTCTTTCCCTATACTCGTAATAGTCGTAATTTAAATGATCAAATTCCAACCCTTATTCTTTCAAATTAAACAGGCTGGTTTTATAACTGGGCCTTAACAATGCTATAAGTAAAAAATTGGTTGTTCCAAAAAGCTCTCCAGGCTGAAACACACTTTATAACTTCCACATAATGGATGGGGTTAAACTGCTGTAGGCTGAATATATATATATATATATACATATATATATATATATGTGTATATATATATATATATATATATATATGAGCCCTTTAATAATGCAGGATTGTTAAGCTTTAGTACACTTAAGAGGCTGTAAAAGCGAATATTGTAATATCATATTCTGGCAACAAGCAATACAGGCCTGTGTGCGCTTGAGGGTGTGTGTGTGATTGCGAGCGAGAGAGAGCGAAACAGGTGTATTTGTGTACGTGTGCATACGTGTGTGTGACTGTAGGACTTTGAGATGTTACAGTGTGATGGAAGGCCATCACTCATAAACATCTCTGAGTAATCCAAGCTTATCTAATACAATATACTGCATCAACCAGAGAAAAGTATGGGAGAGAATATTACTGTGTAATTACTGACGCTATAATCAGTAGGCTGCAGCGTGTAACTGCTCATTTATCAAAGGACTAATAGCAGATTGTGCTTTAATTCCAAGCTCATCCGTGTAGCTGTTGGAAAATCAGGGCTAACAATGAAAAAAAAAAAATTGAAATCCAACCTGTGTCCATGCTGCTTGCTTCTCATGGTCCTACTCCTCAGTGTTGTAATTTACTCTAATATTGCTGCTGTAATCTTGCCAAGCTGTGTTTTTGGGGTGTATAAAGGATGGGGAACAACGTGGTTCAGGGGAGATCCCACTTTATACTGGTAACGTCCGTAGACATTGACCTTTAAAAGGAATAGCTCAGCGTGCATTTACACAGTTTTTTCCCTTACCCCAAATGTAGTCGATCAGCCAAAACATGTTTTTTTTTTTAGTTTGCTAATGTAGCTAACATGGTAATATAGCTAACATGTAGAAAGCTGTAAATAAACTTATAGCTACCTGTTAGCATTGTGCAGATTGCATCATGAGTCATCAGATTTGTGTCAAACAGCCAATGGACTGTGTGGCTTAAAATATACAGAAAAGTGTGTCATACAGAAAGCACTAAGGAGAGGCTGTGTGAGGTTTGAGGCAAGTGATTATTTAGGCATGTTAATTAATTGTATGCTAGGAGGTTCCCTTGCTTGTTAGCTTCATTCTCTTTGTATATCGAATGCAAAACTACAAAAGAAAACAGGCCAAAGAAGTCTGACTACATTTGGGATAAAGAAAAAAAATTGTGTACATTTGATTCTTTTCCAAACTCCTGCTGGACAATAGGCTATATTTTACACATTTAAAGATATTTTGACAGATCAGTGTGGTCTCCCCAGACTCAATAAAATGTGATTGGTTCCTTCCAACAGTAATCCCTGACCAACGTTTTGTTTCCGTTTCATTTTATTTCAGATGTGACAAACCAAGAAGATGATCAGGCTGGACGTCGGTGGACACCGAAATGAATGAAGGAATACTTTTCTTGGCACTTTTTTTTCAACCTGTGGACCATACTGCATAACACTACACCAGAAAAAACAACAAAGAAGAGTGTGAGGCGCGTTATCCCCGTGTATATTTTTAAGAAATTAATATATATAAATATATAGTTATATATCTTTAAAGTAAGAGACATTGACAATGTGTAATGCTGCTATGGAAACACGGTGAACGACAGTGCCATGAACAATGGCATGAGAGAGGGATACATTTTAGTGCCAGTGCATTTGGACCTGTGAATGGACGAAATAGAGGGATATTCACACGAAAAAACCCAACAAAACACAGATGGTGGACACCGCTTCACTGAACGGAGCTGCTGTGGATTAATATAACATTGATCCACACTTTCAGAGAGACTCTAAACGAGTGAAGGACGAGCGGATTCGACGAAGATGCGTTCTGACTGGACGAAATGGCAGGTCCAATTTGTGAAGTGTATGAACTGAGGAGAGAAAAAAGTGGAGCGATCTTATTTCTGTGAGGACTCTCCAAAGCGAGGGACGAAGTCTTACTCAAAACGATGACTGTACTAACATCCAATAGGACTTGGTGTGTAAATAATAAAGGGATATTAAATGTAGGTATATATGGAGACAAAAGTGACAAAGGCACCTCGATTCCCACTGTTGCAGAGAACAACAGTGCTACACTCTTTACAGTAAAGATGGAGTCTAATTCCATATATTAAATGTTTTCCAAAGAGACAGTTGAAAAAGTTCATTACTCCACGATAACTGTGCGTCTGTATATACATGCCTAATATCCCTTTTTGTAGTACACTACATCTAATTTATAATAGTAGAATATGTTCAGTATTCCGTGTATTTAATTTGATCTATTTATATGCAGTGTTATTGTTGGTTGTTTTTGTTTTGCTTTGTTTCCTATCAGCGTCATCACCAATCTGCCTAATACTGAAAAACTATAGATGATTTAGTTTTTTTGTTCAAGAACAGAAAAATAAGTCTTAAACATTCCTGAAAACGCCTTTATTTTTGTTAGGGGGAAGTTGTTGCTTAGCCTATTTCTCTGTAGAAGTGCTGCCAAATTTGCATTTGAGGAGAGGTTATCAGACCTTCGGAGCTTGACGACGTGAACAGAGACTTGAAGAGCAAAGTAGAGAGAGAGAGCAAGAGATGAATAGATGACTCTTCCTCATGGACTTTCCCACCAACATTCTATTTGTATTAAAGTGAATGAAAATGTTTTGTTTTTCATTATATTTTCACAGTAATATATTTATTGCGTTAAATGTTAATATTAACACCTGTTTTTTGTTGTTTTAGCTTAACATTAAAATATATTTATTTTCAAATTATATTGTTTTTTATTAAACCAAAAAAATGGATATCTTTCTCCAGCCTGGTGTTTTTCTATATGAGTATTGAAAACGAATGAAGCCATGTTTTTCACCAGACGTTAGGAGTAAGGATGCACCATGATGTCGAAATCATATTGGAAGGGGTGGTCGAAGATCACAAGGCTTATGTAGTATGCAGTAGTCTTCTTTTATTTACCTAAATATTAAGGTAATCCCTTAAGATTATAGCCTTTTTTTTAGTTTTGTCAACTTCAAGCAGCTCTCACAGGTTAAAGCTGGTTGTCGTACCTCATATAGGCCACAGATCTTGCTGTATTTTAAGGTTCACTATGGCTAGGTAACCACACGTCCTCTTTTTTCCAGGATGTGTCCTTTTTTGGGACCTAAAAATGCACAGATTGCCTGTAATGTCTGGGATTTGGCCTTGCTTTCATGTTGACACTCGCAGTGTCCACTTTTTTGAAAACCAAAATATGGCCATCCTGCCAATAGCAGGCAGGGTTGCCTTGTCTGGCAAAAATCTCCACCCCAAAGTTTGCTTGAAAGCTGCCCACCAGAACCTGAAACTGTATAATTTTTTCCTGCAACAGCTTTTGCCAAAGTAGCCCTGTTTGGGGAAAAACTGTGAACCTGGCAACTCTGACGACGTGCTGTACTAAACAGCATAGCCAATAAAAAGTGACCTCTGTAGGTCCATGCGTGCAGATCGTAACTTGGTTATTTTGCACGAAGAAATCCCAGAGTGTGTAAATCTCACAAATGAATGGAATGAAAAATTGATAACAGCAGACCAGGGTACACTCTCAGAATAAAGGTACTAAACTCTCACTGGGGCAGTACCCCTCTTGTCACTGGGGTGGTACCCTCAAGGGTACATTTCAGTTCCTTTAGTCAGGGAACATAATTGTACCATAATCCACTGAAATGATATTTTTCTATGTTGTATTAACTCCACACATCCCGTCCCGTCTTCAGGCTTTTTATTTTATTGTTCTGTTTTAAAACATTCGGTTATGAAAAGGTACAAATATGTAATTCTCACCTGGAAAAAATTATTTAAGGTACACAATTGAATTTTAAAACCACTGTAATACCTTTGAGGGAACATTTACATTGTTTATACCTTGATGAATGAAAAATGTACCTGCACAGAATCTTTATTTCTAACAGTGTAGAGTAGCCTAAACTCATACTCAAGTGAAAGTATTAATATTTGGGTAAACTAATGGCTCAGGTTAAAGTAAGTGTATCTTCCCAAAAACCCTTTTGAGCAGAAGTACAAAAGTACTGGGTCAAAGTACTACTTAAGTACTGAGCAATTTATAGGACAACAGTGGAACTTAGGAAATCCAGCATCTATCAGCACAGAAACTGAAGTTTGTTAGCCTCTATTTTTCTCTCTTAGTAGTCTTCTTTTGGTTTAAAATAAAATGCTAAACTCAGAGATGAGACCAATCTCAAAAAATTGAAGATGTTGTCACTAACAAAATATATTAAATTAAACACATAAAAGGAATTAGTAACTAAATATGAATGGAATTGAATAAACAGTGGATTTCTTTACTCACTAATACGGAATTAATGTATAATGATTTGAAAATACTTAATATAAGTACATGTACTTGAGTAAATATAGCTAGTTATTACCCACCTCTGTATAATAGAGATGTTAAGTGATATCACAGTAATGTAAAGGAGATGAAAAAGTGGGATGGTCGTTTTACGAGAAGAGCGGGTGAGTGGCATATATAGTGCAATATTTTGTTTTTCTAAGGTTTGAGAAGTTGAAACACAAAAATAGAACAACTAATACCCCATTTTTAAAAATACTGTTAAAAACCATGAATACAGTGACTTTTATTCTGTGTTTCACATACTGCACTGCACTAAATCCAGTTAAACAGGAATAACTATGCTCCCTGTGTAATGAAACGTGCAGTTGTTCAGTGCTGACGATAACCAGAAACACATATTGACATAACATGAGGTCATTTATCTCGATAATGATAAATATTGTCACGTTACCAAGCCCTACATTTCGATATCGACAGATAATTGTTAAAAACTATCAGCATCAGACAGATGTTAAGATTAGACTGATATTTCAAACCAATATTCTATGACAATTATTGAGCTTTTGTGATAAAAGCTCTGAATTGTGTGCATTTTATTATGTTTGTAACCCTGTACAAAAAGCTTTTCCTCTCTAAGGCCAATCCAGTTATATTTTATATAGTTGTATGCAAACGTTTAGGCACACTGATCAAATAACGTTTTGTTAATATAAATGAAAATAAGTTAACACGTCCTTTACAGAGAACACATTACTGCACATTTTAATGCATTATTTGTTATATGTTTATTTGCTGAATTTAACATATTATAAATAATATGTGGCCTGTGCAAACATTATGGCACACACCATACTTTAGGTTTTATTTTTTTCCAATATGTTAAACTTAAGCAAATAAATAGAAATCATGCTCTAAAATTATGTTGTAAAATTTCTTAGGGTTGAATACGAACAATGAATTTCAGAGCTCAAAGGGGAACATTTAAGCCGTTTATGGACATAACCAGCATACATGAGTTCAGCAGCTGAAACCAGTCAAGCACTTATTCAAGATTCTTTACGTTCCCTACATTTTACATAGACAGTAATGATAAATTAGGCATGTTTAAGAACTGCTCCTCAAAAATATAATCAGGACTTTTTCAGTAAATTCCAGAAAATACATATAAACCATTAAAACACCTGACATGATTATAATGGGATCCTGTGATCATTTTTCCAAATGTTTCAGAGTTGATTAGCTTTTGGCCCATTTGGGCAAATATTCCAGAAATAGCAAATAAAAAATCAGGATTTAGTCCAAAACTGATTTAAAAACTTTTTATTTTCTTGATAGCACAACTGTTGGTCTACAGCTGTGTTTAATATAAACAAATTAATGTTTCTGCCAGAGTTTCCAGCAAATATTCAATCAACTGCAAAATTCATGTGTAGAAACCAAACAGACTGAAAAGAAAAAAAAAAAAAAAGCAAAACCACATACTGTCTATATTAAGCGTATCACTATGGCCTGACCATCATAACGAGAATTTTCTTACAACTTGACATTGTAAAAAGATTGTAAAGCACTAAATTTGTTGTAAAGGCCTGGGACACCGGCTGCTCTTATGAGGAGCCATAATTTTAGAGAATCATTTCTGTTTCAGAATCACTTCTGTAAACTGTATATTGACTTTTTGAAGCAGACCTCCCACAGTCGAATCCACAGAGAGGAATGAGTAGCTCCCTGCGTGCACAAAATCACACAAAAAACAACTAGCGTATGCCACAATTCAAATTATTCACCCAAATTGTTCTCTACGCTCTTAATTCTTCGGAAGCATTTGGCAGAGGAACGCTGTGATTTTCAAACTGAACCTCTCTAATTTGAGTCCAGAGTACTTAATGGGTCTTTTTATGTAATTTTATGCATTCCAGCCGTGGCCGCGGCGCAGGGCGAGATTATGCCCGCAGATAAAAACCCCAAAAGTGAGCAGGACTGTCATTACCATGCACAGCCTGCTGCCATTTTTTACTGGAAGTGCAGCTATAGCTGTTTAAGAGCGTGATGATGTTATAGTTATGTTGTGCAAAAGGGTGGAGGAGGCAGGGTGTGTTATGTGAGTATTATGAGTGCAAAAGTCAGAGACCGCCCTTCGTTTTTTTATTTCCAGAACAGCTATTAAATCCAAGTTATTCATTTTCCGAGGAGATTAGGTATTAGATAAATCAGTTGCCTAAGGAATGTCAAAGCAAAATATGTGAGAAAAAAACATGAGTTTCTAAAACTGGAGTTCAACAAATGATTAAAGGATATAGAGAAAATAAGGCTTCTAACAAACATGCAAGACCTGGTAGACCAACAAAACTGTCACCATCAGATAAACAATACTTCATGCTTTCATCTTTGAGAGAGGGGAGAAAATCAAGCTCCATTCTTGCTTCAAATCTCAAAACATCCACATGTGTCCATCCTTCCACTGTGAAGAGACAACTCAACACTCTGGGTCTGCAAGGATGTGTAGCTGTCACGAAGCTGTTGTAATCAGGATAACCTGTGAAGCCGAAAATGCAACCAGCTTCTAAGACTGAACTTTAGAGGTATGGAAAAATATTCCTGCAGGTGTCTTTGGAAAACAGAAAGCAAGTGTCCTGAAAAGAATGGAAGGTAAAGGTTGGATGCAGTAATGCAAAATTTGGTACTATGGCGGCTACCACTTGTTCCATCCTGCAGAAGGAGCCTCAGGGGCATGCTATGCAAAGCTGCTCACCCCAGTGGAAAACAAAAAAACAAAAAAACAGCGGTTGCTGTTGTTGTTTATTAGTTTGAGATGTGTTTTTGTGTTGTTTGGGTGTTATTGTGTGGGTTTAGTGTCTACCATAGAGAGGAGTCCTATGGCTAGAGGAGACTGCCCCTGCTATTCAGGCTGTTTTTCTGTGGCCTTTTCTGCCCTGTTAAATAAAAAAAGGCAATCCTGAAGCAGAAATAATGGCCTTCTCTGGTTCTTCTTGACCAAGATGTCTCAATATTATATTTAGTTGTTGAAGTCTCAGAATAATTTTGTGTTAAAATGAATGTGTAATATACACAGCTACCATTCATTACCTTTTACTCAACGGCCATGTTGACAGGAAATGAAACAAATGAAAGGGTGGTATCTGACATTTGCCCAGTGTTGTATACATTTAGAAATCCTTCGGAAAGACTATTAAGTATCCATTTTATAACTGAGTGCATTCTCAATCGTGAAATGGAATCACAGAACCCCATAAGCGCAGTTCATAAACTCAAATACATAAAAAAAATTATGATCCTGGGATATCAAACAAAAGACAAAGCTCTTGAATCATTAGTATCACCAAGAGTATTAATACCCTTTGATGTCCAACATTAAGATGTAAGATTTGGATTTCGATGCGTCAATGCTTTGTCCACATTTTTCCAAGATACTGATTATGGCTCATTTATGTTCTTAGTGTACATAGCTGGAAATTGGTGAAGTTCGGAATGTGGTGGTGACACTCAATTGGATTTAGAAATGTATTGTGGGGTGTTTTCCATTCTCTGTCTATTTACATTGTGGTACATTAGCAGTTTATAAACATTATTCCAATAACCAGATGGCAATGGAATCATCATACTGACAAACTTAATATGAGGTAAGACACTCATTTTATTTGCTGTTATTTTGGTCTGTATGGTGTCTGACATGTTGTCCCATTAACTTTCTTATTTATTTGTATGTTTTCATATATTTTCTCATCATTTTATTTAACTACAGTGTTTATAGAAGTCTAAATGTTGCTGAACTACTTGGGCCTGCCAGAAAGAAAGTGAATCTTGTCACCTAATATACCGAGCTTACGATTTACTTATGGCATCTTTTCCATAACCAAGTTCCAACTTTAACTCATCAGCTAATTATTACTAAAATAATGACCTTCATGAGCTCAGTCCTCCAACATTCTTCAACACTGGGATGATTGCTGGGCAAGACAAGAAGGGACCAATTTTTTGAGTTCTACAAAATTCATTTGAAAAATTAGAACATAGAGAAAACATTTACTGCTGTACATACAGTCACAGTACAAATGAGAAAATGATATTTAAAGCTATTTATATGGGTAATAAGTTTATTTACTTCGATAAAAGCAATAACAAGAGAATTAAGTAAATACAAACAAACATTGATCCAATGAATAGTGTGAGTGTGTTACCTTAACCATTCCCAAACTGCTCCTGGAATAGCCCATCATTTACAGTTACTACCCAATGTTTGTGCTAATCAGTCCTTCATTAAGTTAAATCAGGTGTGCTGGTGGTAGAATTGACCAAATCAATGCAATGGCTGGAGGTGAAGAGGAAGCCTGTATTCTTCTGACCATCTCACAATATGGCAAGAACTTCACTGAAAACAACACTTTTACTTACTTTTTACTGTATCTGAGTTTATTTGTATTTAGTCTAATGTTATAGAGTGTTTTTCCAAGTAAAAGCACATGTACTGCCAAGATAGGTTGTCATGCCTGATAATTATTGGCAGCCTTTTACACAATACTATAAAAATAGGTTAATCTGAATTTTTGACCTTCTGAAATTCTAATCTTGTCTTACTGGACACTTGGACAATATTTGTCCATAACACTTTTACTGCCTCAAGATATAGTGCCTGAATTCCTTAAAAAGGTGTTTTTTTAATACACGTAAAGTTGGTTCAGTTTCTACATTGAAAACAAATAAAATAAATAAATACATAAAATACCAGAAATAAAACCTTTATATGGAGCCATTATGTCATATAGCACATGTTGCTATAAAGAGAAGACTTAATTGTCTAAACTACAAAAGATGGTTCCTCTAAGGTTCTTTAGTAAAGGCAATGGTTCTTTTTAGATCTATGAGTTGTATATAGAACCATTTCATGCTTAAATGGTTCTTTGCATGGTGGACAGGCTCTTCATAATGATGAAGAATGTGTTGTGTATGGTCCTTTATAGAACATTTTTGAAAATGGTTGTATATAGCACCAAAAATGGTTCTGCTATTGTTACAATGTCAAGCTTGTAACAATAAAATAACTCTTTTTGGTGCTATAGGACCATTTTCAAAAAGGTTTGTAGAACCATACACACTTAACCATCAATCTGAAGATCCAGCTCACCATGCAAAGGACCATTTAAGCATGAAATGGTGCAATATGGAACTATTTGTAACCACTGTCTTAACTAAGGAACCCTTCAAAAATCATCCTTTAAGTGAGAAATATATATTACTAAACCAGAAGCACTTAGACTTCTGTTTATGGAGCCACAGGTGCTAGGTTATTTTTTCCATCCACAGATTATTTGTGGATGATATGAACTGGAAAACTGGGTAAGCAGCTGTGAGTTTTCTCGATAAGATAAGGAAAAATGAGAAATGATTACAGTGCCGCTAATGTAACACACCAGATACAACTAGCTGAAGTTTTTCAGAGAGACTGAATACTGAAGTAAATACTGAATGAAGTAGTAGAAAAGTACTGGAGATCAGGATAGTAGCTGCTATCTATACTCTATTTTACAATGAATCCATTTATATTAGATCACTATAACAGACAGCTTTGTCAACACAGTCTTTCTGGTGTCACCTTATCATTACCTTTCCTTTATCCATGGTTATCCATGGTTGTGCCGTTCCTCAGTAGGAACTCTTTAACATTTAAACATTGATCTAATATTCACTATATAGACTTTGATTCATCATACAGATCTGTCACCTGTTCTGTTGAACTGCAGGTTATCTGGAAACTGTTTGATGCACAAGGTAAAAAACTTAAAGATAAAATAACTTCCTTCTGCCTACAGCTATTTCTGCTGTAAGTTATCATCCAGCTCCATCTCTCTTCTGATCAGGGGGTAGTACTCCTATGAAGAAAGTCAAGTGTGCAAAATATGCAAGTATGTCCTGTTTGGAATTCAGCAACTCTAAGTAAAGGCATTAAATCTCTATCATCAGTTGAATGAATCCAACATATCTCCGAAAGGACAACTTGACATGAATTGTCTTTATGATTCAGTTACTGTCCTTGAGGAACTGGTACAAAAACACCTGAGGGACAGGAACTGGAGTTGCCCAAGAGACAGGAACTGGGACCTCTTGAGGGACAGGAACAGAGACCACTCAAAGAACAAAACCTCAGAGGCCCAAGGGACAGGAACCAGTTCCAGTTCTCTCAGTTCTCTATATTATCCAGTTGCTGCTGTGCCTTGAGGAACAGGGACTACTCAAGAGGTAAGAAGGGATTCACATGAGGGACAGGAACTGGAGAATTCAAGGGATAGAAGTCGAGCATCTCAAGGGGCAGGAATTTAAACTGCTTGAGGGAAAGGACCTGAGGTCACTCAAGGGCAGAAACTGGGACCAACTGTGGTACAGAAACTGAAGCTACTTGAACTGGAACTACTCAAGTGACAGGAACTAGGACTGCTCAAGAGACAGGGACTGGGATGCTTAGGACAGGGAAGAAGACACTTTAGGGACAGGAACTGGACCTGTTTGAGGGACAGGGACCGGAGCCACGTGAACTGGAGCTGCCTGATGGACAAGAACTGTTACTGCTTAAGTGACAGGAAATGGGGCAGACTAAGACTTGGGACAGAAAGGGTCTCAAGGACCTGAATTGGCCACAGTCTGTGTCTGAAGTGAGAGCAGAGAAAGAAACACAAACTGGGTCAAGAGAACTAAGAGGTTTGGCAAGGAATGGAAACAGACTTTGTGGCTAGTATTGGGACAGAAGACATGACTGAAATCATGATGTGACTGCAACTTGGTAAGCATTTCAAGTAGGATCCAGACTGGAGTCAGGATCAGGAGCCAAAGTCAGGAACCAGAGCTGATCCCAGGCCACAGGATCAACAGCCTGTCAACACCTTAGAAGTACATACTCACTTGAGTAAACTGTCCGAATGTCAGCATAGCGGCAATGGAGAATGGAGCATCAAGAGTCCCACACCATCTTCAAATGCTGACTAAAGACCAATCTCTTTGTGAAGCCCTTAAACTAACACTAAGCAATTCTTGAAATGGTTTGTATTGCACTTATACTGTCTTAATTCTGTATTTTGTATCTTTATTTCTAGGTATCGCCCTACTTCTTGTTTCTAGCAGTGTTTTAGCTCAAGGGTAGTTTGGACTCTAACCTATTAGTACTAAGATACATCATGGACAACAAAGAACTTTTGTAAGTCTCTCTGGATAAGAGCGTCTGCTAAATGTCATAAACATGAATGTAAGTAATAAATTGGTTCCAGGAAACACAGATTCTGCCTTGTGGAGCTCAGAAGAGGAAACAGGGAGGAGCAGAGACAGACAGGGATTCATCAACACTAACATGGTATGGTTGAAGCTGCAAGTCTGTGGTTAGAAATTGACCACTGATAAGGTACTAGAGCCCAGGTTCCCAACCTTGTTCCTGGAGCTCCCCTGCTCTGCACTTTTTTATTGTTTTTGTGAAGAGCTTGTTAATTAGCTGAATAGTTGCATCATATGTGCTTGGATCACTAACATACGCAGGACAGGGTTTGCTCCATGACCAGGCTTGAGGATGGCTAACACAACTTGTGCTTTAACAATGACTAAGATGCTTTTCCCTCTGTGTATGCTTTCAAGAGATCTTTGTTGCTAGAGGTAAAACTAGTAGTTTCATAAGCCACCATGGCTCTGACCTATTGCATTTGTCTCTGACCCTCTATCTCTGTCTGAGGCAACTCACTGCAGGTTGGCTATTTAGTAAGACTGGCTCTTGCCTGTACAGTCTGTGTCTCTGAGGCCCATCGCTCCTCCTGGGTCAGAGATTAAATGCTCCCTAGGCTCCTGCATGGCCTACTCCCCTTATGTAAACCCAGTGTGTTGTAACCATGAACCTTCAGACTTGCACAGTGGCTTAGATTGAGCTAAGCAGAATTAGATGCTTAAAAATGCAATGACTTTGATTGCAGAATCATTTAAGCAGCGTTCAGTCATTAACTGGGAGAGATAAGGGTAGAGAAATGAGTAATAATAATAATAATAATAATAATGATAATAATAATAATAATAATGTATTTTCTGTGTTAAAATAGTGATTACATAAAAAGCATAGAGTTAATTAACATAATTTCTAGATGGTAGAGGCAGGTCCAATACTATGTATAAAACATAGGTCAAAAAATTAGGTTCCCAATAGGGCTGTCAAAAAATCTAAATAATACAGCATGATTAACAGCATTAGTCTTAATGTCTCTAATGTGACCCCTTAAATTCGAACATTAAAACAAAATGAACACTTCTTCACTTCCACTGAGAGCAACAGTGGCTGCACATGGTAGACTCTTGCTGTCATACTGCTATGCTGTGTCTTTTCCAATGAGAACTGGAGCCCTCCGCTTGGTTATTGCTTTGTTAGCTGTTTGCTGGTGATATCGATAGTCCACCCACAAGCACTGTCTAATGTACTCTGGTTCTAGAACCAGCTGTGTGGTTTGCTTGTAAAGATTACTTCGAGACTCAGTGTACTTCAGTGATAAACACTGAATAATTATTCAGTATTACAATTTTCATTCAGTAATTACTGTGAATTACATAGTAGCTACTATAACTGATTCATTATCTACTATGAAACTAATGTGAAAGTTCTGTAGATATGAGAGTGATGAATTGAAGTGTGCCCCATTACAGAGAGGTTTAAGAGGTTTAAGAGGTTAACCCCTGTAATGCCCAGGGCTCACCGGCAGGCCCAACGTTTTAGTACACACTTCTACAACTTAAGAATAGATCTGCCAGTTTGCCTTGAAGTCCATGTAGTTACTGAATAATAAAGCCTAGTGTGTAATAAGCTTGGGATTTTAAGGGGTTAAATTATTTTCTGGGCTGGCTAAAGAATTTTGCACAGTGCTGTAGGACCTGTAGCTTTAAGAGTCTATAGAGAAGTGTGATCAGGTGACTGCAGTGGAAAAGCACGTCATCCACTCACCTGCTTCTGTCTTCACGTAGGCCTTGTGGGACACGTGGAGCAGAATTCCCCACTGAGTGTGAGTGTGTGTGTGTGTGAGAGAGAGAGAGAGAGAGAGGGAGAGAGAGAGAGAGAGAGAGAGAGGCTATGTGTGTGTGTAGCTGGTAGGGGTGGTTTGACCTATATTTAGGCACTGTACCCAGTCTACTGTCTGAGTTACAGTAGGTGGAAACAGAGTGGGTAATAAAAAATGAAGGATGTGATTCAGCAGCTCTGTGCATTTACTCCACCTGAGACACACTTCACACACCCTGAGGAACAGCAACCAGACAAATCTGGTTCATTCCAACCTTCACCCAGTAACACTTCAAAACACACGCACACCTGTGGCTTACCTGATGACTGAGGTCTCATATTACTGAAATATCTGTTATTCATCTGCTATGCAATGTGAGCTTTAAAGTAAGTACAGTACCGGCCAGTACCAGTCAAAAGTTTGGAATAAACTAGTTTTGCAAGCCAGACTTCTGCCAATCGTCAGGCAGTCTTGAGGGGTCAGAGGGTTTCAACACCTAAAGAGGTCAAGAGCTGCATTCTTTGGGGCTACCAAGTGGCGCAACCACCCAGTCATTGGGAGATCGCAAGTTCAGTCCCCAGTGATGCCATTGCCTTCCATGGTCACGAGTCAGGCCCATGCACAGATATTTTGGGGGCAGTAGCTCAAGGAAAAAATGGCAACATGAACAGAAATTAAACTTAATTTATCAGCCCTACAGAGAAAGACTGTAGTCTTGTTTCAAAAAAAAACCAAATGTAGTCTTAAGACTTTTTCCAAAGGCAGCCAAAGACACTAACATAGTAACATGCCATACATTTTTTTTTTTTTATGATTTTGTTGTCTATCTTGAAAATAAAACTGTAAAACAGCAGATATCTTTGGATACTTTTTGTTTTAGAATAACATGCTTGAGAATGAAATGCATTTTTGGCTGCATCCACTCACGGTATGATGCAAATACATTTGAAGGCCATTGATTTGTGTTAATGTCACTGGCTATAGGTCATTGCATGAACAACATTTCTGGCGCTTAATCTTAATCTTGTTGGCCGGATTTAGCTCATCTTGTGTGTTAGCATGCAAATATGTATCCTAAAAACGAACAAAAGAAAACAACTGAACATTTTCCAACTTTTGAAATCAGAAAGTAATCTACTCTAAGCAGTGAAGATTCTGCCGAGAGAAGCACAAACATTGAACCTGCTAATGTTAGTGCTAGCATTAACTTTGCGACAGAAGTAAGCAGCTAGCTACATATCTATGACCCTCTCTCTCTTTGCGAAGTGATGAGACCAGCTGGGCTGAATCATTGCAGCTTCCTCCATCAGTGACTGCTGTCCAAGCCTAGAAGACTTGGATGTTTTATCACAGCAGCAAATATCTCAAATACCTCAAAAGGCCATCACTCTGTCTAACTAAAAGCAGAACTTTAAAAAGGTATGAATACTATTCCTTTTTATTGGCTTTATTGGCTTTATTCATCTGGCTTTTTGCTTGCTTATTGTGTAGCAGCTTGGTTCGGTCTTGCGGTTGCATATTGTTTTTACTATTTTTATGTCTAAGTGTTTTTGTAATCTTGCTGCTAAATGAGGGAGTCTATTTTTTGCTTTGTCAACTTTTACTGCATGTTTTTCTGGGCTATATTTAATAAAGTAATAATAATACAGTATATTGTAGCCTGTTGTTTTCAGGCCTGTTGGCTGGTCTTTGAAATGCATGTGGTAGGGTAATCAGAGTTTTATGGTGGTGTTGTATTGGTAATGTGCAAAAAAACAAAACCTAAATCAATCTTTCTCTTGCTCGCTCACTTGTTCGCTTAGTAGTCGTGTGTGCATGCATTGGAACCATAGGAACCTGGTACTATGTACTATGAAACAAAATTCTGCCCAATCAGCACTGGGATAAACTCCAGCATGCCCTGCAACCCAGGAGAATAAGTGGCTTAGAAAATGTGTGTGTGTGTGTGTGTGTGTGTGTGTGTGTGCGTGTGTGTGTGTGTGTGTGTGTGTGTGATGTCATGTTGGTTGATTGTTTTGGTTAAATGAATAATTTCTGCAATTTAATAATAGCCAATTAAGCTATTATTTGACATTGCTTATTGAATCCTAATTTATATATTCAGTATATAAACAAAGAAAAATGTGAATTAGTGTAACTGTTATTTGTTTACTTCATTTTAGCTAATCATTATTAACATAGAATCTTGTGTTGTCATTGTTAACGAATACATTAGTTAAAGTTTGTCGACACTTAATGTGAAAACATGAATTATTGTACCTGTTACTTGTTTACTTATATTAGCTAACCATTGTTAATATAGTACATCACGTGTTGTTCATGTTAACAAACGCGTTACTTAATATTACTTAGTCAACACATTGTGAAGTCTTACCAAATTCACTGCTTTGCTTAGAGTTTTAAACTTGTTAATATCTTCTAAACTATTGATGTGGATGCCCTGCGATTTGCTTTCAGTGGTCACAAATTTCAGTTCCAAACCTGCAGGTAAAGCAGAGGGTCAAAACACTCTTGATAAAAGCTCTGAAAAACATAATACACATTGTCTAACTGACAGTTGTTGCCTATTTCTTTTAATAAATTCAGTACAGTGGTCCCATTTCAGCTCATTGTCTAAGACAACCCCAAAATATATACAATTAATGGCAGAGTAAATAGGCTGACCTGTGATGGTGGTCAGTTGAAGTAAGAACACTTTCCTTAGTTCAGCTTTAGAAGTGTTTAAGATTTGATGGGCATCTTCACAGCATGCAGTGAACTAAGATTAAAATATTAATTATTAAAATATTAAAATATCTTTTTTTTTTTCACTCCCTACTGTCTAAAACAAAGTAGGAGTTGTGCAATTCTCTCTCTCTCTCAGTATACACTTGTGCAACAGTCTAAGTGAAAAGTCAGTGGTAAAGCAAACAGCAGCGCTGTGTTGCGTTTGGTGTCTGGGTGGCAGCTTAAAACCAAATGGTCTCTGAGTTGCACAGGGTGGTAAAATAAGGATATCAGGACTGCTGTGTAACAGTTTTGTGATTGTGAACAACTGCTAATGCTTTCCTTCTCTCCTTCTCTCTCTCTTTCTCTCTGCATGGTGTACTCATGGATCTCTGTTCAAATGCATTTACAAAATTGCATAATTAATTACAGGGTTAGTTATGTAAGAAAAAAAAAAAATTACATTTCATTTACATTCTGCATCTCAATTTTAGTCTGCACTTCTGTGTTGTGTTTGTTTTGAACCTATTTATCAGCCATAAATCCCCCGTAGAACACCCTTAGATCCCCAATAGTCCACTTTTACCTCACTATAAACTCCTCTTAGAACACGCATAGGCCTCCCGTAGAAATCATTCCCAAAATCAACCATATAACACCTGCAAATCCTATATGTCCTCCATATATCGCCATAGTTCCTCCAGAGATCCACATAGGTCACCTATAGGTCATTTGTAGATCCCCATATAACACCCATACATCCCTAGGGGTATAGGGTGTCTAGACCCACCTTCAAGTAAAAGTATTGTTGCTTCTCTGAAATGGCTCAAATAAAGGTAAAAGTACCTTTCTTAAGTGCATGTAGCAGAGTAAATGTAAGTAGCTTCTATCCACTTATGTAGATCCCCAGAGATCAGCCACAGATCCCACATCAAACACCTATAGATTCATATAGACCCACCCATATATTACTCAGAGATCCCACATAGGATACCTGTAGGTCCCTATAGAGATCCACAGAGCAACACGCATCTTGCTTTAGGTCATATAATGTGCGTATATATGTAAATTGTAGTACATAGTGCCAACAGTTTGGTGGAGGAGGGATAATGGTCTGGAGATGGTTTGATGAGTTTGGTATGGAGGAACTCCTGTCACCTACACAGAGCCCTGAACTCAACACCACTGAACACTTTTGGGATGAACTGGAATGCCCACTGCAAGGCCTTCATGTTCAACATCAGTGTCCGACCTCACAAATGCTGTTTTGACTGAAAGAACACAAATTCCCACAAACGCACACCAAAATGTTGTAGAAAGCCTTCCCAGAAAAGTGGATGCTGTTTTAGCTGAAAAGGGGTGGGTGACAACTCCATATTAATGTCCATGGTTGGGATGTCCAACAAGCTTAATAGATGTGATGGCCAGGTGTCCACATACTTTTTGGCCTTTTAGTGTAGTAACATAAAATTCACACCCACAGTATCTTCAGAGAGTGAGATAAGAAAGACTCAGTGTCCACCTCTAGATTTCCCTGTGTCTTGCACAAAGGGATAAAGGTACTGTGATGTGTTGGTTGTGTTGGGTTTTGTATGCTGTTGTAGAAAAGGACAGAGAGAAAGGGCAAAGTGTGAATGAGAGCTATTTTTACAGCCAACACCGAAACACTGTGAAGCTCCAGAGCTGTTTGAAATGCTGATGTGATCCTCTGTGATGAGGATCTAATATAGATCACAAAAACACAAACACAAACACACACACACAAACAAATGCTCAAACACATTTTATATGCTTTATTTAATTGCACGTAAAAGAAAATTTAAGCAAATTTAAACAAATATATACAGTTGATTCGTCCATAACTGTTGTTCATCTGTAATCTCTAACAAAGAGCCAATTTGCTGAAGGGAGCAGAAGAAGTGAGCAGAAGATTAGTTCAGCATGCAAGACCATGAAGATGCCCAAGCATGGTGGCCAACCTTAAATCTATGATTTTATTGATATGACTCATCAATCTGGACTGTTTTGGTGGCCATACACTGTCACATTTGCAGATTGGGTATCACTTCACAATGAGACTACCCTTATAATGGGTTTATAACCAGTTTAATATTAGTTAATGGTACTTAATGAGGTCATAAAAACCTAAAGAATAATTAATAAGAAGTTTTAACACATGAATAAAAAGGGCAACTGTGACTTGTTGTTTGCCAAGTAATGAACCCACATTCATCTACACTGTTAAACCTCAGATCTTGCTGGTTTCTTGTCTTACTTTGTCTTCTCTATACATCAGTATTATACCTGTCAGCTTTACCAGATATTCATTAATATTTTACAATAACAAGACATCTTATTAGTCAGAAATTATAATGTGGCCTACAATAGATATAAAATAACTAATTTACCTACTAAGTTCTTAGCAATGTTCGTTACCTTGGCGTTTTTAAGATGCCATCAATTGTGCAAATAAAGATGCTTTCCTTATTTCTGTTGTCTTACTGTGCAATTTGTGAATTCATAGAAAGTGAGTTTAACTTGTTTATTAGTAATATGTTTTACACTTTCCAATAAGGCTCCCTTTTGGATGTTATAAGTGTTGATAACTCATTAACTAATTAATTCATTAACGTACAATAAGACTTTATTTTGGTAGGTACAAGTGTGAGCAAGTCATTAAGAAATAGTCATATACCATTTGAGAAGCTAAGAAACATCAAACTAAATAGGAAAACCTACAATTTGTGATTCAATAACTGCAAAACAGAAAACCCAATGATGGTAATAACACAACAAACAGCAGATAACACGGACGGTTTAGGTAGACCACAGACATCTGAGAGTGGGCGAGCAGTAAACCAGTAAAGGAAGGCCATCAACAGTGCCACATCTGGAATGCTGTCCTAAAGATGCCATCCGACCCCAGGGATCACAATAGTACCACTTTCATATCCACTGTACATTACGATCTGGCAGCGTTATATTAATACTCGTGACATACACAAGGATGATGATGTTCCATAAAAGACAGATGAATAAGCAATGCCAATAGAATGGATGCTCCGGAGCAGCTGCACATGCGTCTAAGGTCACCATGTCCATGGCACGGCAGTTCATCGGCCAATCATACTGCAGTGTTTTGATGCATATGTTCAGTCCATATACGAATCAAAAGGACACACACACACAAAGATGTTTCAGAGGCAGAGAAGCAGTAACAGAGTGAAGTGTGTTCGATCTTTGGTATGTGTGCTCAGTGCGTGTGCGAGAGTGACGCTGTCCGATATCGAGGGCAAACAGTTCAGTTCCTTATAAGATCACTGAGTTAAACCTGTTTGTTTCCTGGCAGATAAGCCAAGCTCATTTATAGATAACCCTCTCTCTCCTTCTCTCTCTGCATGTATATCTTTTTCTCTCCCTCTAGTTCTCTCTCTCTCACTCTTTCTTTCACTGTTTCCGTCTTGCTGTCCCTCTCTCTCCTTCTCTTTCTCTCTCTCTTTCTCACTGTCTCATCTTCCTCTTTTTCCCCTTCTTATGTACTCTACCTCTTCTCTATCTTTCTTTCTCTCCTTTTTCTATATACTCTCGCTACCTCATCTTTGTCTTTCTCTCTCCTTGTCTTATGTACTCTCTCTCCACTTATCTCTTTCCAGAATACTCTCTCTCCCCCTCTCTCTTCCATTTCTTATCTCACATACTCCCTCCCTACCCCTCTCTCTCGTGCCCCTCTCTCCATCTCTCCTCTATCTCTTCCTTTCTTGCACATTCTTTCTCTTTCTTTCAGTGTCTTTCTCTTTCATTTTCTCTGTATCCTTCTCTCTTTCTATCCATAAATACTCTAAATATTCTATGTGTCTCTTTCTTTTTCCTGAACTCTCTTTTTCTTACATACTCTCTCTCCATATTTCTCTTTCTCTCTCCATCTTTCTCACTCTTTATTTCTCTCTTTCTCCCATTCTCTGTCTACCTATTACATACTTTACCTTTCTCTCCAATTTTTTCTTACATGTACTCTATTACTCTTTCTTTACCTCTCCTCCTCTCTTTCTTTTTCCTTTTCTTACATACTCTCTGTCACTCTGACTCTCTCCCTCTCCCCATCTCTGTTGTCTCTCTTTCTGCCTCCCCATCTCTTGCTCTGTCTGTCTGTCTGACTTTCTCTCTCTCCCTCTCTCTCTCTCTCTCTCTCTCTCTCTCTCTCTCTCTCTCTCTCTTTCTCCCATGCTGACTTGAGCAGATGAATTATGGTGCCCTTGGACTCTTCATCTTTTTTTTCCCATCACCCGTCTAGTAGACTGGACTGGCCAGAGTGGCACCTGCTCAGAGTGACATTATACTGCAGTAAAACACTCATCACAGAGCAGGCGGTGAGGGCACTAGGTCACCGAGGCAAAGTGTTTATCACAGTTTTTATCACTTGCTTGAATGTTTTTGTTTATAATAGTTAACTCACATCTTGGTGGCTGTAATCCACCCAGAACATTAAACACATGCGCATATGTCTCCACCTCTAGAGCAGTGATCTCCGGTGGCTTCATACGGCCTGTCATATATTTATCTTTAAATTGCTTCACCCACCAAACACTGTGACTATTTTTCAAACAAATGGTGTATAAGATTAGTTTAGACTGATCCTTACATTATTAAAAAACAAACAGAGTGATGCAAGCATTCAAACACAACCCTGATGCAGCATGAACGCTGCACACTGAGTGGGCATAACTGTAATTCAGATATCATTAATTTAGCATTACAGAAATAGAATTAAGAAATGAATGGAATTATTAAACGAATCCACCATTGCAGAACACAGAATAACCACATCTGAATAACAGCTGAAATTCTATGTTTTACGCCAAATCAGAGTTCGGCCTCTGACAGCCTTGCATGAAGCCTGTATTCATGAATAGTTATACATGTGCTTAACACTTTTTCTAACATGGGAAGAATGCTTTGTAAACATCATAAGGCTACAATAACGTAGTATAATTAATTCTTTCATGATTTATGAACATGTTTTAAGTGTCACCATCCATTTTAATGTTTATTACATAGATAGTGGCCTAAATATAATTGCAAAGCACCTATAATACTTAACAATTATTTTTAATAGTAAAGAACATTATGAACATTTAAAATTCCATCACTGAGTGGATCAAGGTTTGTTTTTTGTTTTTTCAGGTTTTTCACATTTGAATATTAAATGCATTATTTATGTGTCTGTCAGTGTGCGCTCTGCTTTATAATAAACTGTGTATCCTTTATCATTGTAGGATCAGCTGCAATACTCCTGCCATGCAAGGTTATGGTTGTGTTTACTTTAGTCTTTCATTTATAAACTACGGTAATTAAGAAAAAAAAAATAATTTGGCAAAGAAATTGCAATAATGTGTCTGTGCTGTTGTAATTTGATTAAACTTCCTGCTAGGTGGTTGCTAAGGTGTTGCTAGGCAATTGTTTGGGTATAAAGGTTTGTTGCTAAGGTGTTGCTAGGAGGTTGCCATGGTGTATGGGGTGTTTACTGATGGAGAGTCTACATGAGGAATGAGGGATAATGAGAGTTTATGTCTGTTTAGCAAAGGAAATAGTAGGGCTTATAATGTGGACGAAAAAAAGGGAGTCTAAGGGAGGAAAGAGAGATGAAAAAATGGCACATAGAGGAGTTAGGGTCAGTATGTCTGTGGATTAGGCCTTGAGGACCTGCCCTGAGTGAGTAAGTCTAGTTTGTAAGGCAAAGGAAATTTTAGGGCTTGTGTGGGGGCAAAAATAAATGTGATTCTGGGAGAGGAAAGAGGGATGGAAAAATGACAAACAGATGAGTGCAGGTCAGAACAACACTGAATTCTTGCTTGAGGGCCTGTCCTGAGATAATGTATATAAAACTGTGTCTTTCAGTTGAGCAGAAGTACAGTAGATAGGCTTTTCTATGAGAGAAAATCGTAATTCAACAAAGATTGTACAAAACCCGTATATCGGATCATAAGCTGTATACAAGCACACCATTCCTGATCAGATTGAGAATTCCGGAGTTGAAACAGTATTCATATCTCAAGAAGACTGGGACGAGTTAGCGGACAAAACAAAAATAAACAAAAAAGGAGAATTAAATAAATTGGTTAACATAAGTGTTGTGCATTGCTTTGCATTGCACAATCACTGCTTAAAATGAGAGTGCTACAATATAAGAATAACTTCGTCTATGATATCTGTATAGTTTATAGCGTATATAAAATCTTTGCACATCACTGTCTGGTAGAATCCACCGTCCAATTTATTTGGAAGTCTCAGTAAGTAAGCCTGCTATTACATGAATCACCTCTACACAATGGCAGTCTTACATATTACCCATCCCTCTCTCCCTCTGTTGGCAAATACTTGCTGTAGGCCTCCCTGATCAGGAACCAATGACAACCAATTACTGATTACCAGTTACTTCACTAAGGTGCTGAAGGTGTTATTTATTATGAGAGTAATTTCTATTAGGTGGCCATGCCTGGTAAACCTCTATCGGGAGACAGCCAGAAAGCATCCTAATCAGATGCCTGAACCACCTCAACTGGCTCCTCTCAATGTGGAGGAGTAGCGGCCCTACTTTGAGCTCCTCCTGAATGGCCGAGCTCCTCACGCCATCAAGCAGAGTGTAGCAAAAAGAAGAAAGCTTATTTCTGTCACTTGTATCTGTGATCACATTCTTTCGGTCTTTACCTAAAGCTCATGACCATAGGTGCGGGTTGGAATGTAGACTGACCGGTAAACAGAGAGGTGCTGAGCTGTCAACCGATCACCATCTGGCGGCGAGTTGGATCAGATGGCAGGGAAGACCGGTGGTCAGACCTGGTAGACCCAAGCGAATAGTGTCTGGGTGGTATGCTGGGAACTCGAGTATCCAGAACATATCAGGTGAAATGACAACAAAGTCATTGACCTTTGACCCAAGGAGCTTATGAATGTTCATGTGTTCGAACTTGGTGTTCGTTATGGACAAATGCATGACCAGCACAGAAGTCCAATATGAATTCACTATTCGAGTTTAGATCTAGCAGGACATTCTTCCCAGGTTTTCCGGTCACTGCCAACATGAGCATTAAAGTCTCCTAGCAAGACCATTCTCTTTCCAGAAGCCCAACCACTCCCTACCATCTCCCACTGCCTATACAGCACTGCAATTTTCCCCCATGCTGGACTTTGTGGGTGGTGGGCCCACATTGTCCCCCAGTGTTGCTTTTTGCCGGGTTACGTGGACAACCAGGCACTCGCTGAGGAACACTACCCTCAGGCCTGGCTCCAGGAGTAGGTCCTGGTAACACTCTCTCGGGCAGGGTACATGGTCTCTTGTGTCTGTTAATCATGGGGGATTTTGGATCAAGTTAGTTTGGGTCTTCACTCCAGACCTGTTCGGCTTGGGAGACCCTATCAGGCATATACTGCTCCAGATGACTTAGCTCTGAAGATTCTTAGTCATTCCGCCAGGACAAGATCCCGATCCAAAAAAGATTAATTTCTCACAGACTCCAGTTGCACTCAAAATTAATACTTTTTGTTTTTAAATATTATTTTTATTTTGTTTTAATCTGTTTACATTTGTCTACATGTCTATGTTTTGCCTAGCTTTGATTAATATGTGAGGTAGGGAAGGCAGATCAGGAAGCTGTTTTGACAATGACATCGGTTGGAAAAAGTGGCATGCAGGTATAAACTGAAGTGAATTTCCTCTGAAAGGAAGAAAGTTGAGAACAAGACTTTCCCAAAGCCACCCATGACATCACAGCTATTGATGGCTTCTAAATCTGATGCAATTTTACTACAGGATTGAGTTGAGTTGCAGCTGATTGGCTGGTTGTGGGCGTTAAACACAGATGCAAAATGTTTTACTGACAGCTTTATCCTCTAACGTCTGTTATATCCTGACTCACACCTGTGAGTCATGATGTATTGAAAGAGAAAATCTAATTTGCATTTGAAGCAACCTTTCCATCCCTAAACCAGGAAATGTGCTGCCTTGTGTGCTGAATCCCAGCAGTACTACAGTAGTAGTAGTAGTAGAAGTAGTAGTAGTATTAATACTACAACTACTGCCACTACTACTAGTACTACTAGCAGAGGCGTAGCACCAAATTTTTGGCCCTGGGCACAGTAGTGTTCCCAGCCCCCCTCCCCTTCTCAAGAAATTAAACGAAAGGAAAGAATGATATTGGATTTATTATGCTGCATTTCTTATGATTGGTTGGTATGCATTTAAGCATTAAAATGCTGACAATTAGCACAGTAAGTGTGCTTTGAATCTTGCTGTAGTTCAGTAAGAATTAGACTTAAACTAAATCAATGTAATTAGAGGGAAATTCAAAAAAGAAAACCTTGCAAAAATATATTTAAATATATTTACTGAACTTAATAATCAGATAACTGCAGAAATCTGATTATGATCAAATTATTAGTCATGTAAATGCACTCACTGCAAAGGCTCAACAAATGGTTCTTCATCTATTTCCTGAAAGACATGGGTCAGAATTTGCTTACCCTCTTTTTGCCTTCTCTCTGTCTCTCTCTGCTCCTTTTGTTTGTGAAATCCTGAGTTTGGCTTCATTTTAAACTGGTCAGAACTGGTGAACACCCACTAACTGCCATCTGTAGCCAACAACAGAGAAGTTACATAATAGACGAGCACTGGTGGATCAAACGTGTTGTAACGAAAACAATATGTGGATGACCAGAACTTAAAAGCGATTTAGCCATGCTAATATCATATACTGAATGTAAGGCTTTTCCACCAATGTTTTTGGCACCTGAAATAATAAGATGGCTTATATTTGTTTCAGCCAATAGTTCCTTTAGAACCCTAATCCTAGATAGATAGATAGAAGGTTTATGCTTGTCTAGTGCACACCAGCATCCAAAAATACAACATATCATCACTGTCCAAAAAAATATATATATAAGCTTCTCCATTTTTTTCAATTTTTACTTTTCTATGTAATTTGAAAACAGCAGCTGTCCCTTACATTGTGTGCAAATTTCATGATGAATGGACCAAGATAAATGCTCAAAAATTGCTTGGAATAAAATGTCTTTACCTTGACCTACAAAGTAACCTTGACCTGAAAGTAAGGACAGTTCTTGCCCTCTCCTGTAAAGTTGCTGTTTTGGAGATACAGCGACAATATGTTGATTTTGCTGGTGATCAGTCATGCTGGTCTGTAATGTTTTTTTCTAGCAGGGCAGTGAAGCTTATCAAAGATTCTGATGTTCTGAAGTTCATCAGGTTCAACATAATTGGATTACAATGATACTGTATAATAATCAGGTATTTACACATGGTAACAGAAGTTAATTTTATTGATATATTTGTTTATTGAGATTTAAATTGTGATAGCATTTGTGCCACTTTGGTGTGTGTGTGTCCGTGTGTGTGTGTGCGTGTGTGTGTGAGCGTGTGTTATGGATGCCACAAAATTCTTCAGAAACTCTGGTGACACTAGCAAGTCCAGGCAGGTACAGTATGTTTATAGTGGAGGCTCAGGGGATTTCCGCAGCAAGGGATTCAAATCCTGAAACCTGGCTATAAACACTGCTCAGAAAGCTCTTATAGGCAGCCTACCTAATGACCTGCTCTGGTGTGAGGAGATTAAAGTCCACTTTTATTGTGAACACATGATGGGGAAAGCACTCAGCTACTCATCAGCTTATGGGACAAGTTCTTCACCGCCTCAAAAAAGGAAATCACCCTTTAAACCACAGTGTAAATTAAATGCACATTACACTTTACTCAATGCCCTATTCTTACTGCAAACAAAAATATTTTGTGTCTTAGATGTAGGTAATATATGTAATAATTTTCTTCTTGTGCAAGAATAGAATAAGATTATTCAGCCTATTACCAGATAATTTTTTACTTTTTCACGTTAAGTAACAATATAAATCTAATGGCTTAATGCAAGGTATTCTGTTACAGTTACAGATAAGAAGACAGATTGATTCACATTGATTATAAAAACTGGGCAATTACTTATAGGATGACATCAAAATTTGTCTTACATAGCATAGTGGTCATCTCCACAACCTAAATACTTACAAAGAGCCTTTGTTTATCTATTTCTGTTACAATAATGCTATTTTCTGTCAGCAGCTTAATGGAGTTAGCTTTCAAGCTAACGGTGCTGTACATTCATTTTATCACACAGGGTTCTGCTAAGGCTTAAATATAGACATTTGAAGCTTGTAAGACATTACAGTGTATTCTTAATTGAATATTGCATCTTAAAGCTTTGATGAAGGTAGTTTCCTCTCTATCAATGACACAAACAAAATAGTGCTCCTTGTGAAAAGCTTTAGGCACAGGCCTTTTAAGCATATGCGATTTAACATGCTACCAGCTGGCCTACAGAATGATAACTTGCAAAATTTTGTCATCTTTCTTTTTCATGTTATGACATTTTCATGTGTTGGTTATACTTGCCAATTTTATCAAAACTTGAGATCAGTGACTGGTGTATAGACCACAGGTAATGATGGACCTGACTAAGCAGGGCCCTCTCTGGATTGGGGGCCCCCTAAAGCCTAGGAAATAAATAGATTTTGCTTCATTATTTTGATACACTCTGTTATTATAGAAATAAATAATTTGAGACTGCATCTTTCATGAGAAGGTATGCATATTTTTCTGATGTGCATATATTCCCCATATTTTCTTTAGCGATTACATGCTGTTAGTTCCCAAAGCAGCCACAGTCACAGAGGGTGAAAGAGTGGGCAGTTCTTCATTTTCTGATGCAACTAAAGGCGTGAGACAGGGTGAGCTCACCAAAGCAAGTTTTTAGTTTTTCTCTTTGGAATTGTACATATATATGCAAGATGCACATCAATTGGATACACACATGAGTGCAGGGAATTATGCGTAATCTATATAATTTTGTTTTCCTGATTGCCTTGTTTTAAGTCAAAGACAGCTTGTTGGAAGTGTTTTGCTCCTGCCTTAATTTAAATAAATGACTTGACATAGAGATGTGAATAAAATGTATTTTATTTCTTCACTAAATTAAATAATAAAAAATGACATTTTTTTATATAATGTGTTATGTCAAGTTCTTATATAGTGGAATTATGGCTGAACATTTTAGTTGTTGCTTGTGCACTATGATAGCTTTACTTAATAAGATCACCTCTAAAGAAATAGGTTGACTAATCTCATAATATTCTCATACTGAGAAAGATTATGATCTAATCACTACATTTAAGATGCTTCACTTGCCAGGCATTATTTTTAGCTGTACTCCTTATAATCCATTTCAAACAATTGACAAGTGTTCATATAGGGCAATATCAAATCACTGGATGGTGGAAAGAGAATCAGCATAAACTCTCTCTCTCTAACCCCTTATGATCATGGCCACTCTACAGTCTGGTGGCATGAAACGTGGCTCAACATGCCAGCACACACCTTTCCTTCTGTTTCCCATTCTCACGCTTACACACACATATACACATGCACGCACACACACACACACACACACCCACACACACTCATTCACACACTTTCAGAATGTAAACAAGCCAAGAGCATTGTTTTCATTCTGGCTTTTGCCGCTCAGGAGCCGTCTGAAGAATTTTGGAATGCAGCACAGTCTGAGCCACAAACCTGCTCTACATGCGTACGCCCCTCACACACCCACTTTATGAATCATACATGAAGTCACTGACCTATGAATGACTGCTGGGAACATAGACTAAGCACACTGACCTCCGTGTCATTGACATATCAAATAATTGTTGCATAAATCAAGGGTGAATCGAATGTACCTGGAAATATGACCACATCAGACCATAAAAAAGTCATATAAACAAACAAGATCTGCAGATGAGACACATTCCACCATTACTATATACATCAGTGGCGAACAGTGACCCTTAGTGCCAGGTCTTCAGTTTGGGCAAAAATGTCAAAACACCTTTATGATAATGGTATATTCTGCTAGCATCCCTATGGGATTCTAGTAATATGTTAGCCCCAAGCTAATATTGCTTTACATGAACATTTTTTGGATGTTTCAGATTAAACTGAGACATTTAAAGCACGTAGAAGACATTCCATGTTTTACTTGATGCTTGTAATAGATATATTAGCATATATTTTACCTTGTAGCAGTTTTACAGTGACTCCTTCCTGACAGACAGCAGCTGTTGTTTTCCATTTCTGCCGTCTGGCTGAAACCCACCTGTTAGGCTACGACTTGTACTTGAGTCAGTAATGATTCATGATTGGTTGACTCCACTGTCAGTTCCTGTTACCTAATTATAGGTATATTATAATCTAACTGTATTAGTGGTTACGCTGACACATTAGGCCTTTGTTTCAGCTCCTAAAGTCCCAACAATTGGGAGTACCAGTTTGGCTGTATCTACCCCAATACCACAGAGTAAGAGATATCCCGACTGGATAATTTTCCATTGAGAGTTTCAAAAATGTAACCCCTTTGCTACCAACCAAAACAACGAATGATTAAATGAGATAAAAATGAACTAAAAATTACACACATTACTCTCATATAAGTCATTAGGCCTTTTCTCCACTGACGTAGATATACATACAAAAGCTAAATGATTAATCATTTTTATATTAAAATTGCAATTTTAAAAAAAGCTATTTTTAAACTAAAATACAAGAGCTGAGATTTTATTTGTTTATTTTTCTATTATTTCACATTATCTTCACAAGTTTTAAATGGAGTAAGAACATAGAATAAACAGACAGCCTGTTAAACTACATTATGTATAAGAAAAAAGTCTCACTCTAGGTCTTCTGGAAGTCCTAGATATGTCACTGACTGCAATACAAATGGTATAGCAGTTTGCAGTCAGTTGTTAGACATGGTAAGCAGCAGCAGCAGCTGCTCTGTGCTGGCGCTTTTACCTAAACCTGCAAAATGAAAGGAAAAATATATGTTAATGTCAAATAAGACATAAAATGTCTTTTGTAAGCATGAAATGTCTGTGTTTAATTACCAAACTTTTAAAAATCCCATAGGGGCACTGGTACAAATTGGATGTTTGACACAGTTTTGACACTCATGGCCCAAACTGAAGGCCTAGCTCCAACATATGAAGTATAACAACTCAAGTTTAAAAACTAACTGTTGTGTAAAACTTCATTCAGTAAAATATGAGGGAAACTCAGTGCTGGGAAAAAAAGATACATCTTTACTCTGTCTCTAGCCCGTCTGTCCAACTTTAGCACCAGACAGTCTGAAGCTACTCATTTTCTCTCTCTCAGACTCAATTCAGCTGCACCAGCACATCTTCTGTCTCTTTATTCTCTCTCTCTCTCTCTCTCTCTCTCTCTCTCAGTCTGCCTGTTCTTTTTCTGCTTTCCAATTATGACATGGCATTTCAGAGCAAACCAGCACGACAAGCATCACATGCAAACTTCTCTGGTGAAACTGAAGCAACTCCAAAGTTACATGAGGACAAAAACAGCAGTAGTTTATTACATCTAAAGTGAACTTCCACTGGCAGGCAGCTGGGATGGCTGTGGGGTGGGAGTAGGGGATTGACCTTGGGTTGATAATGTGAGAAAATCACTGAGAGATACAGTGAGTAAACAATGAACTCCTCAATGAAGGACAAACCTTACGCAATGAGGGTAAAGTCAGGAAGGAAAGTAATGAGAGAGAGACAGACAGAGGGATGTAGGTGGGTCAAGGTCAGATTCACACTGATAACATAAACTCTCACACCTTACAATGCATACATATACTGAATTGCCTTGTCAGAAACACCTACCATATTGGTGCACTTTGTAGGTTTACAGTTACTGACTGTAGCCCGTTTGTTGCTACACAATTTAACAGCCCCTTGATCCATTAGTGGAAAGGGACCACTGCTGCCCAGATACTACTTGGATGGTGGATCATTCTCTGCACAGCAGTGATACTGACATGGTAGTGGCAGGAACTAAATGACAGGGGGTCATTTAGTGGGGCAATGTCCCTCTAGTTAATCATCATCATGCCCCATTAAACCCACTACTTTTTGTATATCGCTACTGTTTGAAGAAAACCTCCATTTTTCAGTTTTTGACATAATTTGAAAATGCTTGCTGCTCTTTTGTGTATTGTGTGTAAATTTCAAGAGGAATGGACCAAAAGAAACAGCCCAAAATGACTTGGAAAAAGTCTGGTTCCATTGACTTACATTAAAAGTAAAGTATGTTTTTTCCTTCTCCTGTAAAGTTACCATTTTGGAGGTTTTCTTCCAACAACAACAATATGCTTTTATGGTGGGAGGTGGCCTAGAAAGTGAAACCAAACTGGCATTAAAGCCTACACTGATTTACAGAGGATGATGTGAATGTATCAGTCTGTATTGGTTGTAGTATTCGTTGTAGCTTGTGGTATGATTAATTAGCAGACCTTCCTAAATGGATAGAGTTTTTGGTGATTTGCTGTAAATGTTGCCTCTCATGTTGATTCTCTTGTAAATAATGTGGTTCCACATTTTTGCTGGGACACTGCAGTGTTGACAAAAATGATGTAATTTCCAGACACAGACATCATGTTTGTGAAAATTATCAGCAAAGTTGAAATATCTGTAAAATTTGTGTTTGTATTTTGAAATGCACAATTGAGATATTCTGTGCATATACTGAAGTAGTTTCTTTCATATACATAAAAATACTGGATTTGTATTTTATTTACAGCTTATTACTGTATATGGGCAGCAGAATATAGGCACATTACAATAATCTTGTAGTATAGGTAACTGTGGAGTCAGCTGCTATTTTACTGTTATTTACTGTTCAGCAAATGGGGCAGTCGTGGCCTGGAGGTTAGGGAACCAGCCTTGCGACTGGAAAGTCACCGGTTCAATTCCTGAGCCGACAGTACGCCACTGAGGTGCCCTTGAGCAAGGCACCTAACCCCCAACTGCTCCCTGGATGCTGTGGATAGGGCTGCCCACTGCTCTGGGCAAGTGTGCTCACTGCCCCCTAGTGTGTGTCTTCTCTAGTATGTATGTGGTGTTTCACTGAATGGACGGGTTAGATTGCGGAGGTGAAAGTTCCCCATTGTGGGACTAATGAGGGTCTCTTAATCTAAAACCATGAGTTCCTGTAAAAGTAATGCAACTTTGAACCAGGAATTTATAGTGATTCTCTCTGTCTATCTACGTATCACCACACTGTCTTCAATTCCGGCTTTACCCCTTAACATGACCCCACACCTGAAATTTTGAGGAAATTCTCATAAGCCAACACCTATGAAAGGTTTTGAACCGTTGAGGTTTGGACTAGCTCTGGGTTCAGTGGGTGTGGTTTATTCCTCAAGACTGACTAACACAAAATCCAACAAAATCACCTTCATCGATTATAATTACTGCAAATTCTGCATCAGATTGGATCAGTTGATCAGTGAGGTGGAGAGGCTGCACTAAGGCCTGGGTATTAAACATGTTTTCATAACCAGATTTCAGCTGGATTTGTGTTGCTTTCTCAAGCTGCCACAGTAAGCCTGTGTTGACACAGCAAAGTGAAAGTGTACTTTTCCCTGTTTGCTTTGGCTCCCTGTCCAGGGGAAGAAGCTTTTTGTGATCGTAACAAGTTGGAACAGAGCTTCCGATAAAGTGTCAGTAGTGCAATTAAGTACAATCACATTGTGTAATTAACCCTTGCAATGCATTGTGATGCAATAAGTGATTACTATCATAAAATGCTGTGTATTCATTCTATGCAGTAATAAGTAGATTAATGGTCTTCTTATATAGGATTTTAGTTTACATTAAGGGATTATGTCTTATAATCTCATCAGGAAATGACAAATCAGAGGCTAATGTTACTGCTGCTGTATCCAAGCTAATATAAACTATGAAAAGCTTTTTTGCTGATTTTAGAATTAAGCAGGGTAACTGCCACATGGTGTTAATATTATGACCTTCATTTAAAAAAAAAAATGTTTATGGTGGCAGCATGACAATCTGAGCATTATTAACGTTATTATTGGTATTGTATGTTTTTAAAGGGGGTCATATCATGGAAAACTATATTTTCCTTGCAAAAAAGGAGTTTGATTAAACAATATTAAAGTTTCTAAATGGACTGTTGCCTCGCCTGTCCATGCAGTCCATATATGGAAACTAAGCTGCAAAAGCAGCCCAGTTTTACAACTATAAAATGTATATATGATTACCTGTTAAGGTTAAGTGGTAAGAAGTGTTGTTACTGCAGAGTTGGTGGAAAATGTTGATGTAAAAATTATGTATTTTTCCTGGCTTATGAATCTGTATTTCAACTCAGTCTTACACAGCTTGCAGCGGAATTGGTTTCATTTTGTGCAAGATTTCTACATGAATGAAGTTCTTTGGGCTTTGTGATTTGCAGAAAACTGATTTCTGTTCTCTCCTTACCACCTTATTCAGGTTGGATTGATTTATCAAGGTGGCATCTCTAATAAACTTTTCATACATTTCCTCAGTGATAAAAATGGCATCTGGATGGCAATAAAATTACCACTGTACGAGTAATTTTCTACTGAGACTATTTTCTATGAACCAATATGTGTAACATTATTTCTAGAACACTGATCAGCTTTCTGATTGACTATGTTTTCTTTCTCTCTCTCCTATTGCTCCACCACTGTAGAGAGGATAGAGAAGTTCTTCCACCCAGACCACGTCAACAGCTGAGAGCCTCTTTCACATTAGCATTAGCATTAGCTGTTTTGTGATTCGGGAAGTGTTTAACCTGGATTACATGGTTTATCTCTTTAAATTGCATGAGTGTGAACATGTCAAACATGCTGTAGTTCGGCTGGAAACTGGAGTGACTCCTAGATTGACATAGTTGGGTGACATAGTTTCCTGTTTTTCGAAGTTACTGGTGGGAGTGTTTGCTGTTTTCTCCTCTCTCTATTTTGCTTTGTCTTTTGAGGCCTTTTACATTTTCAATTCGCTGTTGCATATTACTCGCAATAAATTACAACCACCGACCTTTGAAAGTCACTTCTTCTCTCATCAGATTCGTGAGACCCCTGGAAAGGACTCAATTTCAGCCGACGAAACAACGTGAGTTTCAGTACGGCAGACCGTGTGCTGTTGCTTTGCTCTGAGTGCAGAATGTTTAGTTACGCTTCTCTCTCCGTCACTAGTGACAGCAGTGCTACTAGCTTTATTTGTGAGAAGTGTAAGTTAGTTTCGTGCTTGACGGAGAAAATTATAGAGTTGGAGGTGTGCATCCGGAAGTTAGAAAAGAGCAGGGGCTAGTCAGCAGGGCTCAGACTCGCTGTTAGAAGCTCCGGGTGCCTCAGGGAGAGCTAGCACGCCCTTGACTCCGGCAGCAGAGCCCTCACAGCGAATGGGTGGCATCTTGGCAGCATAGGAGCAAAGCTTAAGCTACCCCACACGAGTGCCACTCATCTCCCATTCACCTGTCCAACAGGTTTTCCCCACTCAGTGAGACACCCTGTGAGACGCCTGTTGAAAGAGCTCTGGTTATAGGTGATTCTATTTTACGGCACGTGAAAATAGCTTCTCCCTTAGGGGCGACAGTAGCAGTTAATTGTGTACAGGGAGCCAGGGCGCCGGACATTAGAGGGAACCTGAAGCTGCTAGCTAGCCGTAGATATGTGAGAATAGTCATTCATGTTTGTCTGCGGCAGCCAGAAATAACTAAAGATAACATTAAAGAGGTGTGTAAATTAGCCAAGACGATGTCCGATGATCTAATATGCTCTGGCCCCAACCCAGTTCGACGTGGCGCCGAAATCTACAGCAGGTTATGGTCGCTGAACTGCTGGTTGTCCAAGTGGTGCCCAGAAAACAATGCATGATTTATAGATAACTGATCTACTTTTGAGAATATTGTAACTAATGCAGAGAGGCTGGAATCTTACTTCAACAAAATGAACTAGTTAAAATTATTTCCTCCGCAAAATCTTCTACTTGTATGTTAGATCCGATTCCTACAGGTTTACTCAAAGAAATTTTGCCAGTAATAATCAATCCTATTCTGTCAATAATAAACTCCTCTCTTAGCCTTGGCTATATCCCAAAAACTTGTAAACTAAAAGTAATTAGACCTCTGATTAAGTAAGCTAACCTTGATCCCTGCAAACTATCAAATTATAGACCTATCTCTCCCCTTTATATCAAAGATCTTGGAAAAAGTTGCAGCAAAATAATTAAGTTCCGATTTGCATAGGAATCAAATACATGAAAAAATTAATTCTGGTTTTAGGCCACATCATAGCACAGAGACAGCACTAGTGAAAACTGTAAATGATATTTTATTATTCTCTGACCAAGGAAATGCGTCTTTGCCAGTCCTGCTTGATCTTAGTGTGGCATTTGACACAATAGACCACTCTATATTACTAGATAGACTAGAAAACCGGACAGGAATAGTTCTTTCCTGGTTCAGATCTTACTTCTTTGATCACTATCAGTTTGTAAATGTAAATGGTGAATCGTCTGTCCTTGCACAGGCTCTGTTTTAGGACCTATATTATTCACATTATATATGCTACCACTGGGCACCATTATCAGTAAACACGGCATCAATTTCCACTGCAACACTGATGACACACAGTTATATGTATATCAAGCAAACCAGATGATAAAATTCAACTTGGCAAGATTGAGGACTGTATATAAGACAAAAGACTGGATGTCGAGTAACCTTCTCCTACTTAACTCAGTTGCGTCAGGTTCATCTGTAAAAAATCTTGGTGTCACGTTAGATCCTGATCTGTCCTTCGATGCACATATAATGAATATTACTAAAATAGCCTTCCTGCATCTCCGCAATATTGATAAATTGAGAAATGCATTGTCTCTACAGGATGCAGAAAAGCTAGCTCATGCATTTATTACCTCAAGGCTAGATTACTGTAATGCCCTGCTGTCTGGATGTTCCAGCAAACGCCTTAACAAGCTTCAGCTAGTCCAGAACATTGCAGCCAGAGTCCTCACAAGAACCAGAAAGTTTGACTGTATCAGTCCAGTTTTATCAACCCTACACTAGTTACCAGTTAAATTTTGCATCGATCACAAAATTCTTTTACTGGCCTCGCCCCTCAATACCTGAGTGAACTTCTCTCCTACTATGAACCATCGCACCTACTTAGATCACAAGGTTCTGGCTTACTATTAGTACCTAGAATTAATAAAGTTACATCAGGGGAGAGCCTTCTCATACAAAGCCCCCCAGCTTTGGAATAATCTTCCAGTCAGTGTTCGGGACTCAGACACAGCCTCAGTCTTTAAGTCTAGACTATAAACTTACTTGTTTAGTCAAGCCTTTGGTAATTAGTTTTCCCTGTTAGATAAAGGGTGCAGATCTGGGGGTTCATGGTCATAGAGTATTATGGTAAACTGGGAGTGTTGGTGCTGTCGTCCCGCTGCTCTCACGTGTTCTCTCAGGTTTGCTGATGGTGGAGCGGAGGGGCGCTGACATCTCAGGGAGCCCTCATGTCTCTGTTACCTTTCTGGTTTCTCCCTTTAATTAGGCTGTAATAACTAGACCTGCCGGAGTCTGTGCTGCACTCTGTTAATACTGTAATCTGTGATCAGACACTCATTACAGAACTAACTCTCTGTGTGTTTTACTTTTCTCTGCTGAGTTGAACAGCTGCCCAACAAGTTCAACTCAGCAGATAAAAGTAAGATGCTGTTGCTTTTTCTGCCCTGATGGGGTGCCCCTGCATGCCAGACTTCTGGACCGTTTTAGCCTTCTAGACTGTTTTGACCACCATTGAACTTCATGCTGTAAAACACTTTGCAAACCTCACTTGCATGAACAGACCCTCCTGATGATGATGCTGCTGGTGCTGCATAAACTCAAACTATCTAATTAACCATTGCTCCACCTGTTTTTCCTCATTTTGTATTTTAATATTTTATACTAATGCTGTTTGCTATCCGGTGTGGACCAGAGGAGGATGGGTTTCCCCTTTGGAGTCTTGGTTCCTCTCAAGGTTTCTTCCTCTTGCTCTCAGGCAATTTTTCCTCACCACTGTCGCCACTGGCTTGCTCATGGGGGCTTGGACCGGGATTCTTCTATAAAGCTACTTTGTGACAACACCTGTTGTAAAAAGAGCTATATATATAAACTTTGACTTGACTTGACTTGACTAGTCAGCTAGCTAGTTAGTTAGGCAGTGTGTAATAGTACATTAACATTAAGCTAGCCATCTGTAGCCTGTAGTACAAATAGACTGAATAAACTGACTAACTTACCCCTTCTGCACTTCTGCCCTACAGTTTCCTCATTGTGACATCCAAACAAATCGTGTACTTTCATTTCTTCATTTGTTTTTGCTTTGTTTAAGTAACTTTCTGTTTTTTATCCTACACCTCCCCATGCTTTTTTCATGAGCTAGCCTTGATGGTTTAACTTTCTTGGTTGTTATCATTATGATTTGCTCTCAGTTCAGTAGCATTTGTGTGATTAGCCAATGGACGCACACTGAGAATGCAGTGGGCCACTAACATGTCTAGATATGTGCACTCCAGTACTCACCCAGCATATGTTGTTTGTTCTGGCTGGCCTCCATTCATATATATAGTGCTACATTAGAAATGACCATGCATTTCTTTTTTTCTCGCTCTCTCAGCAGCCCATCGAGGCAATTGTCCTGGTCCTCCTGATGGCCAATCCATCCCTGCCCAGGACCCAATCTAATTTTAATTCCACCAGTGAGCAAAACTTAAAGTATGCTTAATGGTGTCTTATCATATCCAGAAATCGATTTCGAAATCGAAAGTAAAATGTGAAATGTTAAGCAGCGACACAGTGCAGCACAGTGTTTCTGCTAATTTAAGTCAGATACTTGCGTATACCTGATTAATATCACACAGTCATGTGACTTCAGATGTTACTAACAATGTATCCACTTTTGTAAGTATGAACATCCTCTGGTCAAAGTACTTGTTCTGTTGAAGTGAAAATAGTTAATAAATCCTCTACAGAGAGCACATATTTTCCAACATGTACAAAGTCAGCACATGAACAGTTATTGTGCTTTAAAATGGGCAGAAGTGTGTTCTCTGTAGAGGATGTGTTAACTTATTGTCGCTCCCTGTAAAGAGAGTCTAAGATGTGTAGATGTACAGTCTACATTATTTTCACTTAGCAAATTAACACAACATGCCATTTGACCTCAAACTTTTGCATATGACTGTCAGATTTTGACACAAAATTTGATCCATATGATCTTTAAGCTCAAAAAGACAATATGGCTAAAAAGTAAGTGAGTAACTTCAGTCTTTTGGTCACACGGCACTATTGATTTTTTAAGCAGACAACAAAAATTCTAATTTGATAAAGAATCAAAGTATGAAGATCACTAATCACAAAAAAATAATATCAAATGAGTACTGTTGGCGTAACTACACAAGATATCATTACTTTAAACCAGAATCAGAACATGTTCTGTGCCTTACTTCCTAACTAGGAGTCAAATAGTCTCAACCGGAGCCAACTGGAATTTTACACTTGGGACTTCAGACTAGACTACACTAGCGCAGCAGTATTTCACAGCATCAGCTTGGCACACTTAGCCAAAACATTTCGACAAATCATGTACACTGTCACAGGATCTGATATTTTGCAAGTTGCGATTTCATGTAAAAGCTCGATCAGCGCACTTCCTTGTTGATGTTGTTAGTATTTTACCGGGCATGCAGAGACACCTGAAAAAACTCCTACAGGGTAGATAACAGAAGAGCATGGAAAAACTGCTGTGAGTCATTTAGGGCAATCTTTTCTTTCCAGAGAGGAAGGATGGTGTAAATATTAGAAATCTTAAATGAGCCGTTAAGACGTTAAAAATGAAATGTGAGAGCGGGAAGAGATGAGACGAGTCTGAAGGCAGGAGATTTGAGTGCAGCCAGAAAAACCTGAGAGACAGACCCTCAGCCCACTGCTCAGCTAATACAACTGCTTGGGAATATAAATGCTAAGCATACAACTATAAATTAATTATGCTTATGCCTGTTTATAAATTCATTTTCAAAACAAAAATTTGAACTTATATTGGGTTCTTACACACTGTGTACACTTATTGATTTATTAGAATCCCTCAATAACTCAACATAATGGTTCTTTTCAGTGACATATCTAGAACTTACAGAAAGACTAGAGTCTTTCTCATTAAATTGGTCCCACCTTTTGGAAATCAAAACATGGTTGGTTGACTCCTCTGGCACTTTGTAATTATGCTGATAATTAACGTATTAAGGCTTCTCTATAGCTCTTAAACTCCTTACCAATAGGAGAGCTCACTTGTCTATCTATGTAGACACCATAGGAGAAAAACAATTCCTGATTGGCAAATTTCCTATGATCATTTGTAGAATGTAACCCTTTTGTTTTACAATAAAACAGGAGTAATACTGTAATACTTGCAATTTTAATACAAACATGATTTTACTGAATACAAATTAACCAAAAATTCAGACATACATTTTCCCTGCCACAAGTCATTCAAAGAAGGCCTAGAAGACTCTGAGGGTTCCCCTCTGGCTTTCTCATAGTGGAATTTTGGACAGAAACACCTGCAGATTTTTTCAGATCTGAAGTAAGAGTGGCGCTTGATTTTCTCCCCTCTCTCAAAGATAAGAGCTTCAAGTATTGTTTAACCAGTCCCATTTTCTCTGTAATATTTTAGTCATTGTTTGAACTCCAGTTCTGGAAACTCCTGTTTTGTCACCTATTTTCATTTTACTTTCCCCTTCCTTATGCAGGTGGAGTGTCTTACATCTAATCTCCTGAAAAATATGTACTTTAGTCATTTGAGATGAGGAAGAAATTTTAAGACAGCTGAGGCGAGTTTGGGTAGTTGCCTGTCTTAATGTTAGTGTCTGTTTGAAGAAGAATACAGTGAGTGAGAGCTTTGAGAAATTTTTGTTAGGAGAACACAGCTATAACTGATTGGCTGCATAATTCAATATGTTTTCACATGGAACATAGTAATATAAGGAAACAAACCCTTTACTACTAGGCGTGCCCAAACTTTTGGCACTGGCACTGTACCCTGTGTATGTGTATAGTAAACCCACTCCTTTTGAGTTTATATAAACTTCCTGTCAGTGCAGCTCCAGGCGGTTGAGCTGAAATCATGATGCAGGAGCTGCCAGCAAAAGACACGGAAGCTTAAGTTCTGCATGTTACAACCTGTAGCCCTCACTGCAGTTTCCCACAGCAAGTGGAACATCAAACATCAAGTTTTGTGAGGCACATCAAAAGTAATGAGGATGAAATTCCCACCCACCACTGTGCCATCAATCAGTCAAAATGTCACAGAAGATGAGATTAACTCATATTTTCCCCAGAGGCCTTTGTCGCTACAAGGAAATGTCAAACTCTATATGAATAATAAAGTAATTTGGGGGAAAATCATGTTTACAATTTTTCCTCCTAACAAAGTTGATCAGCCAAGATATTTGGTGTCAGAAGTTTGCTTGTAGCCATCACTACATCTATTGTAAATAAGGATGCTTTGATACCATTTTTTTTTCAGACTAAGTATGGGTATGTTTTTACTTATACCATAATGAGTAACTTACATAGAATTATGTAATTGTTAGTGTAAGTGAGCACAATGTACCTTAAAATTAAATAATTAAAACCTAGCTGATTTTGAATGACATGCATTAGCTATTTAGTTACCTTTCATTGCAGTGAAGAGGAGTGGGTTTAGTTCCACATCAGAAAAGCACTTCTGTACAGCTGTAAGCAAAGTATTTTTCATAGTTTTGATCCTCATCTGTCTCATCAACAACAGTCTCAGTAGCACAGTGACAGGAGGAATCACATCCGAGGCTAATCCGAGGAGCTTCCTTGAGGAGCTGTACGTCTTGTTGGAGTCTTCTGTTTGGCTGGTTGAGCTGTAAATGAATGTCCTCTAAAGCCAGGCATACACTGTGTGATTCTGGAAATCTTGTTCTATGGTGACATATTGTACACATTGTACATTTGAATTGACCATCATGTACAAACAAATTCTATGATTTTTGGACTCACTCCATATGAAAACACTCTGTCTAACCGACATGCTATGTGAAACACAGTACCTACAGACACCTCTGTCTACAGACAATAATCATTTAAGCTGTTTCATTCAAACAACATGCAGCATGTCCAAGTACTGAGCAAAAATGCGGAGAAGCTGTATTACCGCAGCTCTGTTAACTTGTGCCAGACTGTGCACTGAAATCAGGCAGTGATGTGCATGAGAAGGATGATACAGTCTCTCTCCAGCATATTTTACAAAGATTAAAGATTAAAATAATCTATGTATTAACATTTAAACCACACAATTCTTTTCAAATAGAGTAAAGTTGGCATATATGGACTTTATTACCGCAAAAACGTCAAATTGTTGCCTCCGATTTGTTAGCCTCAATGTGTTCACCCTTATTGGGGAAGTAGTGATTGAGCTAAAATGGTTTAAAATTGTATAGTGTATTCTTGGTGGGAATATGCTCAGGTGGAATGTTTGTGACAGCAACACTTTGCTGTGCCAGCAGAACCTTGTTCACTGCCAGTTTGAGGCGATTGTTCATTATTGCGGCAGTGTACCCTAGTCTTACGTCACATCAGGTGGTATCGGATGTTGGTATCTGTGCATTTTTACGAGTATGAGTAAATGAACATGGTATAAAGCCAATACCATGACTAAAAGACTAGGAAAACTGCTTTCTGATAATGTATCTTGAAGGTAAGAGGAACTGTTGAAAAACTACAACTGCTATGCGGTAGTTTTAGCTTTTCCTAGAAGAAGGAAGACCGATAGCTAACATTACTGCTAGGAAGCCACGTTATTACAGCCATGTAACTGTAGCAACTACCTTCGAATCAACATCACAAAAGAAAAAAATGGATTACTTAAACAACGGAAATGACTCGTCAGATGAGGAGGACAACAAAGTAAAAACAACAGTTTTGCTGCTTTCTTTATGATTTTGTTTGACGACTGAGGTAAGTAACTTATGTTTTGTTGTCTGCCTTTAGATTAGTGGCTACATTAGCAGTGAGGATTGGTTGACACCACGGGAATTCCTAATGGTTGTATGATACATTTATGTAATGCATGATGGGTATTGCAGCGAGAGAATATTGAATATCGATATAATAGTGTGAATTCTGTCAAACGAATGAGGCTGAAAAATACAAATCTGCACTACAGAACAATGTATAACACAACAAATTACATAATAAACTCTACTTTTAGGCCAGAATGTCTCTTTAAGTTTTATGCGTGGAAGTTGTGATGGGATGAATAAGTTCTCCTGTGCTGAACACTGAAACTTAATTGTTGACATTTTTCACAGATCATTTACAGCAGTCAAAGCAACTGCTGCAGTTTCTCATGTACTGTCTTCTTATAAGTGCAGAGGTCACAGAGACATTTCTCTGTTGTCTAGTATGTGCTATTTGGTGTCATTTTGTTAGCATAAAACAGCTATTTGCTAATCCTTTGATTATATTTGACTACAACACTGAAGAGCAGGATTTGTCTAAATATTGATTTTACACTTTCTCCTTTTTTTTCAAACTACTGTTAAAATCATATATTGGAACTCTTTTGGTGCAAAGGTGGCTTAAACAGCAGATTGGTTTGAGTGCTAATATTTATTTATGATCATTTTAGATGATGTGTGTATGTGTGTGTATATTGATATCAGGGAAATAATTTTAGTGTTTTCATGAAGTGGGTAAAAAAATACAATAGTAGATTAAGACAGCTGATGTAAAATAACCCTTGACCCTCTCAGGTAGTATAACAGGTCTGAGATTTTCCCCGCAGTAAAAAGCTTAAGGAAGTGGTATCTTCCGGCAGTGCATTGATAGTCTTAATGTGCTGCACGTAAAGGAACAGGAACAGCCTGCCTCCATGTTAAAGGCATGAGTGCACCACCTCATTCACCATGATCGAGTTCCAGAAATGTGCAGGTCACAGAAAAGAATGGACATGTGCTCTCAGAGTGGAACATAGCAGAACTGGACTGACATACTGATCTTACTGACTTACATACTGGTGTTTCTCTTTTATTTAAGCTCTGCACAACATGATCTGTCTCATGTTTCCATTAACCACACAATGACCTCAATGTTTAGAAAATGCATCAACTTAAAGCATACCTATTTTGAGGGGTTACTTATTCATTTGGTTATATTTTTTTTGTTTATTGGTAATGAGTAAAGCCTAAACTATCTGATGCAAGTGAGAGAGAAAATACACTCTCAGAAGGTATTAAACTCTCACTGGGGTGGCACCCTCAAGGGTACGTCTTCAGTACCTTTAGTTAGCGAACATAATTGTACCATAATCTACTCCACACACCCCGTTTTGTCCCCAGGCATTTTATTTCATCAAAGCTACAAATGTGTACCTTTCTCATGGGAAAACTTATTTACAGTACACAAGTGGACCTTAAAAACGCTGTTGTACCTTTTAAGGGAATTTACCCTTAAATGAAAATTGTACCAGCACAGAACCTTTATTTCTATATATATATATATGCAGGGACAACAAAAGGCTGGCAAAGTTGGGTAAAAAAAAACACCTGGTGGTTGATCGACAGCAGGTCAGTAACATGATTGGGTATAAAAAGAGCAAAAAGAAAGTCTTTCAGAAGTAAAGATGGGGAGGGGTTCACCACTCTGTGAAAGATTGCATGATCAAATAGTGCAACAATTCAAAAATAACATTTTTCAGCATAAAATAGCAAAGAACTTTTACCTTTCATCATCTATGGTACATAATATCATTAAGAGATTCAGAAAAGCTGGAGAAATCTATGTACGCAAGGCACAAGGCAGAAAACCAATATTGGCTGGCTGTGATCTTTGGGCTCTGAGGCGGCACTGCATTAAAAACAGACATGATTTTCTAGTGGAAATCACTGTATGGGCTCAGGAACACTTCTGAAAACCAGTGTCTATGAAAACAGCATCCACAAATGCAAGCTAAAACTCAAAATGCAAAGGAGAAACCATATATAAACAGGATCCTGAAATGCTGCCACCTTCTCTGGGCCTGAGCTCATTTAAAATGGACTGAGGGGAAGTGGAGAAGTGTCCTGTGGCCCGACAAATCAACATTTGAAATTCTTTTTGGAAATCATGGATACTTTGTCCTCCGGGCTAAAGACCACTCAGCTTATTATGAGTACACAGTTCAAAAGCCAGTTTTCATGATAGGATATGGCTGCATTAGTGCACGACATGGGTGATGTGCACATATATGAAGGCATCATTAATGCTGAACAATATATATGTGTTTTGGCAACATATGCTGCCATCCAGATGATGTCTTTTTCAGGGAAGCCTTGCTTATTTCAGCCAGACAATGCCAAACGACATTCTGCATGTATTACAACAGCATGCTCCATATTAAAATAGCCCGGGTGCTAAACTGGCCTGCCTGCAGTCCAGACCTGTCACTCACTGATAACATTTGGAGCAATATGAAATGAAAAATATGGCAAAGAAGACCCCTGAACTCTTGAGCAGCTGAAATCCTAGATCAAGCAAGAACGAGAAAACATTTCACTTTCAAAACTACAGCAGTTGGTCTCCTTAGTTCCCAAACACTTACAGAATGTTGTTAAAAGAAGAGGTAATGAAACACAGTGGTAAACATGCCCCCGTCCCAACTTTTTTGGAACGTGTTGTTGGCATCAGGTTCAAAATGTTGGCATCAAATTCAAAAAACAATAACAATTTATCAGTTTCAAAGTTTGATATGTTGTCTTTGTAGTATTTTCCTTTCAAAATATGATTTACATGATTTGCACATCATTGCATCCTATTTTCATTTACATTCTGCACAGTGTCCCTTTTTTGGAAATGGGGTTGTACATCCATCCATCCATCCATCATCTAAACCGCTTATCCTTCTGGGTCGCGGTGGGGTGCTGGAGCCTATCCTAGCTGTCACTGGGCGGAAGGCAGGATACACCCTGGACAGGTCGCCAGTCCATCGCAGGGCAGACAGACAGACATACACATTCACACACTCACTCACACCTAGGGGCAATTCAGCATGTCCAATTGGCCTGACGGCATGTCTTTGGACTGTGGGAGGAAACCGGAGTACCCGGAGGAAACCCACGCAGACACGGGGAGAACATGCAAACTCCACACAGAAATGACCCCGGTCGCCCGGCCGGGAATCGAACCCAGGAGGGTTGTACATATATATATATATATATATATATATATATATATATATATATATATATATATATATATATATATAGGTTTCAGCATATTGTAAAGTGTATCCTGGACATAGTTACAGTTGCTAGGCTATGAAGGACCAACAGGGCAAACCAATTTGCTACAGCATTTCATCATTTACAGGCTACTTTCTTTTGGAAAGTGGTCATTCTAAACCCTAACCTCTAAATTTCAACTTGTCAAAATACTCTTTAATTTTATTTTTTGTCTCTTTTTCAATGTTTTTACGCTTTTTTATTTCTTCTAAAGTCAAGTTGAAAAATTTAGATTGATCATGAGGTTCACTTATTCAGAAAGTGCTGTCTCACATTTTCATGTCACTAATGAAACGCTAAGAGATTTAGTCCATATTTTAGCCACACCCCCGCATTTTAGAGCAGGAAGTGAGACTGCATTCCTGTGTCTTATGGCTACATGACTAAACAGATATTTCATGCAATTAAGTAAAATCTATTGTATTTGAATAAAAATATTATGATTTTATGTTTTTTTTAACTGTTCAACTGTTAAGCTGTGTTTGCAGGCATGAAGACCTCAGCGACTTTGACAAGGACAAAGGACAAGGGGTCAGCAGTGGTGAGTACCTACCAGCAGTGGTCTGAGCAGAGACAAGCCACAACCCGGTGACAGGGTGTTGTGCACCAAAGACTCACTTATGTGTGAGGGCAATGAAGGCTATCCCATCTGGTCTGAAATGACAGAAGGGCTGCTGTGGCACAAGTCACCAAATTTTTTAAATGATGGATACAGAAGGAATGTCACTACACACAGTGCATCACACTCTGCTGTGAATGGAGTTGCATAGCCGCAGACCAGTCAGTGCCCATGCCAACTCCTGTCCACCATTAAAGGCGCCTACGTTGATCACGTGAGCGTCGGAACTTGACCTTGGTGCAATCAAAGAAGGTCTCCTGGTCCGATGAGTCCCGTTTTCCTTTACATCATGTGGCCAGCTGGGTTCATGTGCACTGTTCTGCCCAAGAAGCAGAAAATGCAACCAAATTCTAAGACTGATCTTTCCAGGTCTGGAAAAATCCTCGCAAATTGACTTGAAAAACTGAAAGCATGTTTCCTGAAAAGAACAGAAGCTGTAATAAAGATGAAGCACTGACAAACTAAATAATGAAATTTTTTGATATTATATTTATTTGTTGAGGCTCCTCTGTTATTTCCTGTGAACCTTTTCCTGACTGTGAAAAATGAATAAATTAGGAAATGGAATATATGAATGGTGGTCTCTGGGAAGATTCACGATGAATAGTAAACCCAAGTTCATTTTATTCTTGAAGGAGAAGATGGACTTCTCTTGGTTGGCAGTTTTGGAGAGTTAATCTATGGACGTGTTTGTTCCATATGTTGTATGTGTTGTGTAGTTAAAAAAGGAAAGTAAGAATTAATACAGCAAACAGATCTGGTTCACTCTAACAACAGCACATCAAGCCTTTTCAGACCACTTGTGTGTCTTGGAGTATATTATCTTGGCATCATTTTTCAAAGTTGGATTCTGATTTGATTTTTTTCTGACAAATGTTTTCTGTAAATTTGTTTGTCTTTAAAAACTACTTTTCAAAAGTTCAATCTATTAAACATATCTGATTTATCTGATTTGTCCTCGTTTTGCCTGACAAGTTTTTGGAAGCATTTTCTTTCTCCAGATGCGGTTTGAGTGTGAGCATTGCTTTTGTAGGGATTTGAATAAAATAACATGTAAAAGTTCATGTAAACTGATTAGAATGAGGTAAATGATACATCAGCAGAGTGATCAGATGTTGCCTGATATATATAAAAATATAATAATAATAATAATAATAATAATAATAATAATGCTCTGAAATTATTCATAAAATTGCCATTTCTTTTATTGCATTTTAATGTTAAGGCCAAAATGTATATATATGCTGACTCTATTTGATTGACTGGAAATGTACGGCTTGATTTAGTTAAGTTTGTGCAACGATTCATTACTTTGAGGCCGGTGAATGAACGAAGCTTTGACATCAATGGGCTTCAGCTTTGCTGTGGCAACTGTCTCCAAGTTTCACTGAAAAGCGCACTTGAAAACACTCTGGAGCATCAGAAAAACCCAAATATTTAGAGTGGCAAAGTTTTAGGAGCTGCTTGTTTGAATCTTCAAGGAATTACAAAGATAAATAGGACCAGATTTTGCCACTTCACTTCAAGGCGCACACTTTAGGCATTTTTTTTCTGCCTAGTCATCAAGCGGCTTATCACTGTGATGATGTCTTTTGAAAGCCTTCTGACATTAGCAAACAGTGATTTACACATATGAAATAACATCAAAGAGGCAGATTCGGTTTACTTCTCCTGTGCAAAGGTTATCTACATTGAGCTTAAGCAAGATCATTGTAAAACTCAAGTTTTAGATATTGTCACATAACAAAAGCTCATATTCATCAAATGATGACTTTTATACATCATGTGTACAAAAAGACACTGGAGGGCCCTTAGAGTGTACAAATCCTCCTTTTTTGTGTAAGTGTTAATTATAAGACCATTCTTTCAGCAAGACTGAGCCCATCCTCACCCCAGGAGCAGAGCTAGTGGGTAAGCTCAGGCATCATCACTTTTTGTCACCCCCTCTGCAGCCAAGTAGCTGTGATGTAGCGCTGCTCAAGTGGCCAGCCTAGGAAGCCTGCTGATTGCTGAGTGTAAGTGAGTGCAGGGTGCAAACTCAACCAATTCAAGAACTCATTTCTGCCAGCTTCAATAAACGCATTTGAATAATAAAGATTACGAAACTGTGCAAGACTGTCCATGTTGGGTAATAGTACAGGGATTGTGCAGTATTGTAGACTGGGGCTTTTCTAGGTCAGATTTAGCTGTGCAGTTGTGTTAGATGGTAACTACAATTAATACTGTCAGGAAATGGTTAACAAATACAGACATACATCAAATACATATGTTATTGTTATTTGTATTTATTGTAATTATGTATCGTAATTATTTTTTCTGATTCTAATTTTCTCACATGCCAATGAGGTAGAGTACTGTACATAAATACATGTACCCACATGTATAAGTGCCATCAATTCAAGCCTAGAACAGTGGTCACCAAGCCTGCTTCTGGTGATTTACCATTCTGCAGAGTCAAGTTCTATCCACAATCCGCCACACCTGCTTCAGCTAATGAATCTCTTCCCAAGGGCCAGATTAACTGGATCAGATGCAATAGTGTTAGGTAGGGGAGATGGGGCAGCTTCTTAGATACAGGTTGGAACTAAACTCTTCAAAAAACTAGATTTCCAGGAGGAGGGTTGGTGACAACTGGTTTGGAAGGTCAGTTTTTCTTTATGCTAAGTCAAGTTTGTTGGTGGTTAATTTGAACAACTCCATGTTTTGCCTAGAGGCTAGCTCCAGCACCTTCTGAAAAATAAGACATTCTTGTTTCTTTTTACTATATTTATGTTTATTTGCATTTCTTCTAATGATATTTTACTGCCAAGATAAATGGTTTTAAATAACATGCTTAGGCCTTAAACTTTTCCACTGTCCATCATATTGTGTGTATATTAACTGTATGTTGCTGTATAATGCAGATTTCCCTGATGGGACACAAAGTATATCTTACCTTATTGTCAGTGGTGAACCATAGTTATTAGAGTTAGGGCTTAAGTTCGGGCCAAAAATGTCAAAACAGTAAAATAACAAGAAAAACCCACCTATTACATATATTTACCTTGTATGTTGCAGTTTTCGGTAAAGAGACCTGACACAGAGCTGCCACTGTTTTCCATTTCTAACTGACTGAAACACATTGTGATTATGCTACCACTCATATTAACTATCTGTAAAGTATCTAGGGCTTCCAGAAGGCCTCAAGTGACTTTTTTCCCTCAGGAAATTGTCTTCACTTATTGTTAATTACAATACAATTGGTTGATTCCTCTGTCACTTCCTAACTACGGTAGGTGTTAATCTGATACCTTAGACCTTCTGTTTAGCTGCTGAAGTTATATTTAATGAGAGAACTACCTTTGCTGTATCTACAGTGGTGCTTGAATATTTGTAAACCCTTCAGTATTTTCCATATTTCTGCATAAATTTGACCTAAAACTTCATCAGATTTTCACACAAGTCCTAAAAGTAGATAAATAGAACCAAATTAAACAAATGAGATCATCTCTAAAGAGTTTGGACTCCACCCATCCACAGTCAGATTGTGTACAAATTATCATTGTTACGCTCCCCAGGAGTGGTCAACCAACACAGATCAGACCAAGAGCAAGGTGTGTAACAGTCCACGAGTACATAAAGGAACCCAGGGTAGCTTCTAAGCAACTTAAGGCCTGTCTCACAGTGGCTAATGTTAATGTTCATGAGTCCACCATCAGGAGAACACTGAACAACAATGGTGTGCATGGCAGGATTGCAAGGAGAAAGCCACTACTCTTCAAAAAGAACATTGCTGCCCGTCTTCCGTTTGTTAAGGATCACATGGACAAGCCAGAAGGCTATTTGAACAATGTTTTGTGGATGGATGAGACCAAAATATATCTTTTTGGTTTAAATGGGAAGTGTTATGTTTGGAGAAAGGAAAACACTGCATTCCAGCATAAAAACTTCGCAGATGGTGTGCATGGTGGTGGTAGCATCAGGATTTGGGCCTATTTTGCTGCATCTGAGCCAGAACGGCATTATTGATGGAACAATGAACTCTGAATTATACTTATATTATTCTAAAGGAAAACGTCAGGACATCTGTCCATGAGCCGAAACTCAAGAGAACATGGGTCATGCAGCAAGACAATGACCCTAAGCACACAAGTCACAAACTTTCAAGCACCACTGTATCTAGAGACCCCAGAGAAAGAAACTCTCACACTTGCAGAAGGCAATTTCCCAACAATCAACAAACAAAAAGATGATTCTATTTATAAATGAACTAAAATTACAGACACTTTCTGTGACATTTACAGGAAAATAGAGGCAGCACAGTTGCCAGTCAATGCATCCTTATTGTAAGACTTCTTTATAGAATGATCCTGTAATAAAGCTGCACAGTTGAAAGCCGTCTACCATAAATGAGACAGCACAAATGGCCCTACATATATTTACTGTGTGTTCCTTGAAAAAGCAGTAATCTGCTGGCAGCACAGTGGCCAGACAGTTACTTTAAATTTGGTGTGTAATTTGTCTGTACTTACTGTATTATTTTACTGTCGTGTTACAGAGGACAACCTTGGTAGCTTTGTTAGCATTTAGCAGCATCTGTCTGCGGTCGCAAGAAATATAGTACATTGTTGGCTTTTCCTGAATTAACCTCAAATATTCAACATTCGCAACACAGCGGCCAGTGTTATTTGAGGCTAAATTGAGTCTAAATCTGCAGCAACAAACATGGTTACTTTGTGGACATGACTTCACGCAGGCTAAAACAATGAAGGCCACAATGATTTAACCAGGGGCTAAAGTTAACCACTTGGCTAAAATGACTGAAATTCTACTGCACAAGGCAAAAACTAGCATTCTTTACCTGGACTTAACCGAATTATGGAAAGAATTTCTGTACAATTAAAAGGCTTTCTTTCAATATAAGGTCATTTTTTTTATTCAACATAGTTTGCTAAGGCTGGTTAAACTTAATTTGCTAATCAATGTATTACAGTTCATTGAATTTGATTTACTCATGTTAGTCCAACTTATCTTACTGGAGTTGGATGAAAAGTGGTCACTTTTTTCACTAGTAAGTAGTCAGTTTAGAACCACACTTAATAGAGAATATGGTAACAGACTACAATAACAAGACTAGATTATTAACTTAAATATCGATTGTGAGTAAGCATACATCTAAAAGAAAACAACACAGAGGTGGTAAGAAAACAAGATGAAAGATAAGCCCAGTATGCTAACAGATGCAGCAAATCCCTCCAGCTGCTAATGGCAACAGATTAAATTTCATAAAGTTGATTCAAATCAAGATCCAATTTGAGTACATAAAATAGTAATGAGGGTTATTATCTAATTTAAGTACAACAGACCTCATTTATTTGGGTCAACGTCTCATAATACCGACTGGAAATCCAATGAAACTTGGAAAAACTTGTCGTGATTGACTTCAGTTGAATTAAAGCTTGTTTTAATTGAGTTCTTTCATTGCTAATACATTAATCACATTTTAAAATGAGTCAACTCAAGTAATATCAATGTGATTTGAAAACATGTGCAAGAGCTGCAGTGTAGCTGTGTTTGATTGGCGCTAGAATGGTCTCCACAGGGCAGAAATTTCACAGATTGACTTGTGGTAAAGGAAGTATCCTATGATTGTTCCATGTTTAAAGCCAATGAACACTTCAGTATAATGCATTCTACTGATAATGTTTGTCTATGGTGATTGCTTGGCTATTTGCTTGATTTTATACACCTGTTAGCAATGAGTGAGGCTGAAACACTTGAACTCAATAATCTGGATGAGTGTCCACAGATTTTTTTGGCCAGACAGTGTATTACATCAATTCAGTAATTGTAAGTAAATAAACCAAAAGACAGAACTGTGTTGGTGTAACAATCAGTCAACTTTTATTTAAACTACACTGGGTACATTAAGGGTGACCCCCATTTACAATGAAGCCGAGGATTATAGAAAACAAGGGATTGAAAAAAATAAATACAGATCTGTAATTGCAGAAACAAACAAGGTAGCGAAGAAGTATATCAACATGTAGCACAGACAGTAAGATAAAGCACAAGTATTTGATTAAAGCAGTGTGGAAAACAAACTAAAGTTTAGACATTTTAAAAATTATTAAGATGATCAAATCAAACAAATATGAAAAACAACTAAAATAAACTAAAAGAGTTACAGGCTGAGTGGCAAGATTAGATATTTAAAGTGATGGGCTCATTTGAATCAAGTCAATTAATTATTTTCAGTGTACACTTGCAAACAAAAGTGCATTGAACTTTCTCTCTCTGCATAGAAAGGCTCCTCTAACTCTCCAGCGTATCTCTCCTGGCTGTAATCTGAGAGATCAGCACTGAGCAGGCCATGCACTCTGTGACACTCCATCACCGTTGCTAAATAAAGCTCAGAGAGCAGAGGTATGCCTTATTATAGCTGCCAGTACGGCTTCACCTGGCACAGGAAAAGAACAGCAGTCATAAGACCGTTCGCTCTCTCCAGCAGCTCCAGTGCGACCCAGAATGCTAGAAGGCTCAGAGGACACTGTACACCTGCTGAGGATGCACATGGCGGCCGGGGGTCATCTCTGAGCGGTGAAGGGGCGGGAGGAGGGGCTGGACTTTTCCATGGAAACGTTGGAGACTCCAGATCTAGTCCAGGTTACGCAATGGATCCTTCACAGCTAACAGCCAGTTAGCGCGGCTGGAGACAGCAGTATCTCATCTAGCCTTCTCTGACCTAACTTCCACTTCGGCTTTTAAAGGGCCCATGTCATAGGGAAAAAATTCCTTGCTTTTTTGAGTTGGATGTAGCATGCAAACATTATTATTTTCACAACTGGCACTGTTCACTCCCCTGTCTATACAGTCCATATGTAAGCTGGTGATCAAAACATTATGACCACCTGCCTAATATGCTGTTGGTCCAAAACAGATCCGACCCACTAAGGCATGGACTCTGTGGTATCTGGCACCAAGACATTAGCAGCAGATCCTTTAAGTCCTGCAAATGGCGAGGTGGAGCTGCCATGAATTGGACATTCTGTTCCGGCATTTCCTACAGGTGTCAATCGGATTGAGACTAGGGGAACTGGAGGTCAAGGCTACACCTCAAACTCTTCACCATGTTCCTCAAACCATTCCTGAACAATGTGTGCAATGTGGCAGGATGCATTATCTAGCTAAAAGAGTCCACTGCCATCGGTGAACACCATTGCCATAAACGGGTCCATAACGTTATGTAGGTAGGTGGCGCATGTCAAATTGATGTCCACATGAATGCCCAGACCCAAGATTTTCCAGCAGAACATTGCCAAGAGCATCACACTCTCTCCACTGGCTTGTCTTCTTCCCACAGTACATCTTGGTGCCATCACTTACACATACCCAGCTGTCCATGTGATGTAAAAGAAGTATGGTCAGAGGTTAGCATGGGAACTCGTCAATATGCAGCACTTTGTGTTGTGATGTTCCTCTCGTAACCATCATTTTAGCAACTTGTGCCACAGTAGAACTTCTGTAGGTCCAGACCAGATGAGATAGGCTTTGTTGCCCTCATGTATCAGTGAGCCTTGGGTGCCCAACACCTATTACAAAAAGTGCTCAAGTGCATGTCACAGGGTGCTGCTTCATATTGTCTATAAGTTGGTACCAACAGTTGTAATGGGTCTGGATGCTATACAGACAATATACCAGAACTTTGTTATACATGTACATTATTTTATAATTCATATAATTCGTTATTTAGTTACTTTTTAGATGTGAAGCAACTGAACTTGGCTTGTAACTCACTCACTCAAGTTAAGTAGGCTGAAGATTCTCAACAAGGGGGCCACAATCGCCACTCAAGTATCTTTTAACTATTTTTGTGTCTCTACTTTGTTACAAAAAATGAACATAAATCACAAAGCAGAAGTTTATGAACATTAACATGCTAATGTATAGCTACACAACTGACATAAGGTTATGTGTATGTCAGCTAGTTAAATTAAAATGCTAGAAACTCTTGCCAGAAACACCCAGTACTGGTGTTTTACCCATATTCGATACAGTCTTTGAGCTCTAAACAGTCAAGCCCACATTCATATGCACATCACCAAATGTTGACAGAAAGTATCAAATCAAACCTGCAAAGAAGCAGAAATCTTGTGTCTGGTGAGAGAGAGAGATAAAAATACAGTATGTTGTGTGTGGAAGGTAAGTATGGCAATGAATTGCCATTGTGACTAGACTACTAGGCAAACTGTGACTTCATGGTAATTCATTCACACAACACATGCACTGCACTAGCGTTTATTGCATAGCTGCTCTTTGACCATAAGGTCCATGCAGTGCAGTTTATAGCAGTGATGTCATCTTAAAAAGACACACAGTTACAACACACACTGTCCACTTTGGTGCACTGAAAACACCCAAAGTAAACAATCCTGTTTGTCAGCACTTCAAATGGAAATTTGCATTGCAAACATAGTGGCCAATGAGTGCTGACGTCAACATACTCACTATTAATACACTAAACAAGGAATACACTAAAGATATTTAATATTAAACAAAACACTTACTAAATTGAACACCTATCCCATTGCACAAATGCATCTTAAGTCTTAGAAGGTGAGTTATTACTGTTATTTTTGCTACACTATTCTAAAGTAATTATATAATTACATAATTATTTGCAGGTTTGAAACTTCACTTTTCCGCCAGTCAAGATTGTAAACACATCTTGCATTTTTTCCATTGCATAACCAGAAACAAGACCTGACCAAGACAGGAACCAACCCATTTTCTTTGGGGACTTTTTTGCCTTATAACTCCCTGCATGTTGTAACTCTCCACCATGGATGGATTTTAAAATATATGATTGGGCCAAACATCAATGCAAAACTATCGTGATGCAATGTCTCAGACATGAAGCCGTGTATTTGTAGCTATTTCATGTAATATCTTTTTGTGAGGGAGATTTTAGATGCATTGAATTCTTCAAATGTCTGACTTGTATCGCCAGTTCTGCCTTGATAGGTTTCTCTAGAATGGAGAACCATGTAATTATGCAGACACTGAGGAAAATCAGTGGAATTTCCCATTTATACACAGTTGGAACCATCATAATAACCATTTCTCTTTTTGGTTATTTTTTTGTTCATTAGTTTGACCAAATTATTGTTATTTTGGCCAGTTTCGGTCATATTTTGGCTTAATGTTTTTTAGCAATTTTAGCTAACTAGTTATCTTAGCTACATTTAGTTGTGCTGGCTAAATTACACTAATAACTTTAGTACTAGCTTCCTGACTAGGTCGCTAACAAGTCACCTTAGCAAACTCTCTACAAGATAATAACTTAAATAATAGCACTCCACAAATCAGCATATCATTCTATACTTTCTGGTGCATTTGTTGGTGATGTAATAATGCTTGGTGACTTTATCCTCAACTGGAAGAGTAAAGGATTTGCTAAACTGTCGTTAGCTTCAGCTGCAAGTGTTACCGAACAGTAGAGAAGACCCTTGAGCATCATTAGATCCTGCTGGCCCCCATTTTAAGCAGGCAAATGATAAAACTAGAATCCTTAACACTGGACCAATGGTCACCGGAAAAAGCACATTTCTAATTTTCAGATGCCTAAAGGTTGCTGTACTTTTGCAGTGGAAAGTGGTGTGTTTATGTTGGCTAATGGAGAACTTACTGATTATTATTAATCAGTCGTTCTTACTGAAAAATGAATCATTCCTTTAATCATCATACCTCTCAAGTGTTTCAACGCTTCCAGCATGTTAAAAAGTAAATACGTCTTATTTTAACAGCTTTGAAGAAACTGCCATTTATAGATGAGTAAATTAAAACAAACATTGTAATTAAATAGAACGCTGTTATCTTTGTAGATCTGTCTAAGGAACTCTTGACAAAGTCTTGGGAATAAAGTCAAATGTCAGATATTCAAACCGCCTCTGTGTGAAAAGAGTTCTGTGCTTTTTTCAGTAGTATAGAAAAGCAATCTGTCAAATCATTATTGAGGAGAAACCTGCTCTTTTTACCATAGAAAACACTTTGATGAACATGACACCGAGTGCTGAAACTAAATATACCCACTTCTTTTAAAAATAACATTGCAAATCAAATATTACTTGGAATATTTCAAAAGAAGGCAAAGTGTCCACATAGACAGTGTATATTGAGTTGGCCACAGTGGCCAGTTGTTCTGTCCAGAGCTGTATGAATGTCAGATTTTTGCAATGTTCTGAACCCTAACCTTAGACTTGTTGTTTTTGGATAAAGGGTTTGAATAAGATGGCTCAGGTTAAGCACTACAATTAAAGCTGAACTCAGTGCTGTGTGGGGGTGCACGTCTCTGCTGGTGATTGTAGAGTGATTTTACACAATCTCCTTAGTGTTGTGGTGGATTGGCTGACATGTAGTTGATGAGGATTAATGAGATGGTAATAACTGTGTTGTCAGTGTTTAAGCAAAGCTGGGTTTGTGGACTGGCAAACTGAAGGGCAATTCCACCAATTTTCAAATTTTCTACAAAATTCAAACACTAAGATGTAACAAAGTCATTCAGAGAGATATAACAGTGCATTGTAGAGAAACTTACTGACTCAGATTTCTTAGCAGTGGTGGTAGGAACCTGGGTCTGTGATGTCTACATGGCAAGTATAGTCATTTATTTACCAGTGAATCTACAAATGAGTTTTGTATGTAATGCTGATCATGATAAAATAGTGTTTTTCCTTGGGGACTACTTTGCCTCACTAAGCCCTGTGTGTACCTCTCCATCACAAAACCTTGTCCCAGAACTATCATAGTTCAGGCACTGTATCTGTATATTCATGTATTTTGTATAATAACTTCTTGTGAGGGAGCTCTTTAGATGTCTGGTTCCTATCATCACTACTGTGAACAGTTCTGACTCTCTTTCTTTTGAATGGCACATTTTAGATCTAAACAAATGATTTTGTTTGTATCTAAAACGGGAATTCCACCATTTTTGCAAAATTGCAGCATAGTGCATTGGTTGAGATGTAATCAGTCTTGCAGAATGGCTTGATGTGATATGGTTAATTGTAGGGAAACTTACAAAATTGCCAAAAAGGCACAAATCTTCTCCAAAAAATATAATAAAACAATGTCTCAGTCATCACGTGATGTATTAATGACTATTTTATAGGATTAGTTTCAGCAAGGTAGCTTTTAAATAGTTGCCTAGTTGTCTGGTTCCCAACACCACCACTGTGAATAATTCTGACTCTGTAAAAAACATTATAAACAACTTTGTCATTAGAAACATTATAAATGTCAGTTATAACAAGTCAGTTATATTTATGTATATTCTCGCTGTCAGAAAAAAAGCCTCTTATTTATAAAATAGCAACTTTACAGGAGAAGGAAAAAGTAAGCTATATACATTCTAAATTCTAAAATTTGCTGGATTGGCAATCCTGGCACAGGGTGGGGGGGTAACAGTGGACCTCATAAAATTCATGGCCAGAGCTCTCAGAGCTCTAAATGTAATAATCCACAGACAGTGACATAAACAACCACACGTACATTCTTTAAATGGCTTATTTATATTTGCTTGGTGGTTTTTGGTTTTATAAGCCATGCAATAAAAATGTCAATATTTTGCCACACAATGAGGAACAGTTATATATGGAAACTAAATCATCTACTATAAACAGTGCCACCTTCAAAAATCAAAGAAGATATACATAAATGTGATGTCAATAAGTTCTCATTGTGTCGTAAATTGCGCTCTTGGTTATATTTGGTGTTGGTTCAGCCACAAGAAATTAAAATGACTGGAGGAAAGAAAACATCTGGTTTGTTCATTTCTATTATTAGGCAATATGTTGTCACAAAAGTCATTAGAAAGAAAGACTCAGTGCTCTAAAACTGGGCAGCCTACACTCACAGAAACAAGCAGAGGAAACTAAGCAGTTTTGCCGGACAGCGTACGACTGCATGGCATTTTTCAAGTAAGTTTCTACAGTATGTGGTATTAAAAAACTTTAAAGCCACTTTCTTCTTCTGCCTCCCCTCTAATCTCTAAATGACAGTGAGGATGTTTTCATTACATTGCTGGTCCATTAACTCTATTCATTTATATTATAAGAGTCAATTAGTCCACATTTACCTAGAAAAGACAAAGGTGCGGCCCCTGTTTTTTCAAGTTGTAATAATTGGTCAAATAATAACTAACTCTACTGCCTTATCCAAAGCTAGTGGCTGCAGCTAAATTGGCAGATTTGAATTTTAGATGCTAGCTAGCTACACTTACATTTTTCTGTGCTAACATAGTCACATAAATGTCTCTAAGTTCACAAGTTATACATTAACAATATTTGTTTTCTTTCAGTTTTCTGTCTTCTGGAAGTAATAGTGTCAGTCAAGGGTTTGACAGCTTTAAAGGGCTTTAGCTCCCCGAAATGTTGTACGCCAATCATCTCAGGCCTGGGGTTGGGTCTCAGATGTTACTAGCTCTGCAAAGTAATGTCAGTTGACAATAGCTTATGTTGGGACAAGATTTTAGCTAAAAGCTTATTAAACATTATTAACATTAGGCCTTATTCAAAGTATGTGTCATACATAATGAAGCAGTTACAGAGTGAAGATCATTTACAATACGACTTTGTAAACAAAATGTTAAATGTGAGGTAAAGAAAAAGGACAGCCATTTTTGGATCAATTTTTATGCCTATTGCTACTCTAAAAGTTCATGATAAACAAACATTTTAGGGCCATTAGAAAAATCTCCTGGTGAAGCATGCCTCCAGATCCCCCCTTGTCAAGGATAGATTAGCCATTGGGAGGACCAGGACAGTTCACAGTGGGCTGCTATATGTGGGGGCACTGAGAGTGAGAAAGAAAGAAATGCATGGCCCTTTATAAAATGACAGGAGACTGCCTAGAACAAACAGAATGTATCAGGTAAATACTGGAGTGCTACATATCTAGAAGCATTAGTAGCCCACTGCATTCTCAGTATGATGACAGGGGGGTGACGTGGCGATTTGGGGTACATGATACGGGTGGAGGTCACTGTGGTTGTAGTGGACTGGTCGAGAATTAAGTTCAGCCCTGTCCCTTGTAAAAGCTTTGCTCTTCTATTCATAAATCTCAAGTGACGATGCTGGTGTTGATGTAATATATTTTGTTGATGTGGAAATGACAGTAAGTTCAGTGCAGCACTTCATTCAGTGCTGTTGAAACCTCTTATTTTGAAAACATCATTTCTTCCGCTCGAGCACTGAGGGTTGGCATATTTGTGTATATTTCACCTGTATGGAACATATTCTGCAGTTGTGTGATGTTGTATGAACACAGTAATAGCAGTAAAGAGCAGTTAGTGGGTGCCATGGTGGCAGAGCGCTCAGAAAGTCAGGATGGTCTGACCACTGGATGACCTTCAGGAGGCGTTTACAGGCAATGAGGGCAGGGTCACCTTCCAAACGAACCGCAATACACACACACCCTATGAGGTCAATGCTCAGCTGACCATGTTCAGACGCTCTGACGTCTACCAACAAACACAGCTGAGCCACGTCACACATTTTCACACATGGTCAACAGTGGTCACTCTTTAAGAGTCTCAATCCCTGAATATATGTATGTTTACAGATCAATACCCCACTCTAATCTCATTGTCTACATGACATTCGCATTTGTTTCATTAGATTAGATTGATTGTCATGTCATAATATACATGATATGGAAAGTTAGTGAAACTCATTTGTGTAAGATCCTGGCAAAAGTACAGTATTTAAATATACATAAAGTTAGAGAGCATCTGTCATTTATTTAATTCCCAATCAAAATGGTCATTAAGTACAAGGTTATCAAATGAGAAAGCCAAAGAAAAACAACTGACGTTTCCAGAATTGGAGCTCAAAAGATCAAAATCAAACAAAGAATCTGCTGGTGTTCTCAGAACAATAAACAGGCCACTCCTTAATATCATAGAATGTGTGTTTAAATACTTGGACCACAAGAAGCAGAAAATACAACCGGCATCTAAGACTGAATGTTGTGTGTAAAAATAACCCTGCAGATTTCTTTGAAAACTGAAAGCAAGTCTCCAGAAAAGAATGAAAGCTGTAATAAAGACAAAATGCGGAGACTAAATATTGAAATTAAATATTTATATTTTGTTGTTGAGGGTTAATTTTCTGTTAAATATGTAGTACTGTGCAAATGTTTTAGGCACCTGAAAACAATACATTTAAAATACTGTTTATCTGGGCAGTAAGCAATTATTTTTTCAGAAGAACAATATTAGAATAAACACAAACAATATTAATATAATAAGTAATGACTTTATGTCAATGTGTTTGTTAAGCACATTTCCAAATCTCTCCTCATGACAGCCCAGTATTAATTGCAGATGCCATGCAGTAACTGGTTTGGCAAATCAGTACTTCATAATGTTAAATCAGGTGTGTCTGGGGGTGTCCTGTTATTCAAATGTTCATGTTTATTTTTATATTATTTTCATATGTGTGAGGAATTATCATGTTTATATACAAGCGACATATACATCTCTCCTACAAATGAACACTTGAATTTTGTTGCTAGCACCTACCATTCATGTCCAATTCCACCAAAAACGACAGGAAGTGCAATGTTACAAGTTAGCCTATGGGTGGGGTTGACTGTAACAGACAGAAGGTTAGATGTAACACTTGCTAAAAAAAGTGATGAATTAGTGCAAACAAAGTTAATATAATGTAATTCTATGTTGTAGGAAACACGTATGTTTTCCCACTGTACTGCATTATATATTATCTGTAGCTGTAGGCAACAAGATGGTGACTACATATAAGGTTGGATTTTGTGATTTACACAAACAGCCCAGTAATCAGGAAAAAAAAAAAAATTGTGTTGAAAAAAGTTACTTACATGCCCTGAAAACATTCTTTGGCACAAATCTCTTTAAAAAGCAAACGATCACTCTGAATTTTTGTGGGAGACCCTGGCTAGGAAATGTGGTAATGTGGCCAGAAGCACACACTGCTTGACCTTGTAAAACAACATAAAAAGTCAGTGTTCATTTGTGTTACGTTTTTTCCCTCTATATTTTCTGCTTTTTTCCAAATGTTAAAAAATGAATACCTTGTACTCGGTGAGTGCTTTGACTGAAAATTAAATAAGGGTGATCTCTGACTTTTGCACAGTACTGTAAACAAATAATAACACCAAATATATCAATAAGTAAGAATGAGAATAAAGTTTGATGATAAAGTAGTTCCTTATATTCATAGTAGATACTGAATAATACATCTTATGCATAATAACCAAACAATAAATCTAGGGATCAAGGGACACATCTGTGCATTCATAACAGTTTTCACAGAGCACACTCACACAGTCTGAAACATGAAACACGAGCCTTACTATAAACACTCACATCCAGATAAATCTCATAAACACTGTTGTGGTTAACTCTCCTCCCAGCATATGATCAGCCTGTTGCTAGCTTAGCAAGTGCCATGCATGATGACAAGGTCCTTCGGGCCAAATCAAAGTTAGGGGCTGTGCTGGGGGCTAGATATGTGATGCTATTGTAAGCTGTGTAGCTGAGTCAGGTGGCCCGCGTGCATCAGCCAGGGTAAACCTGTGCTCCGAGAAGCCAGCCAAAAGAAGTCTTTCCATTTATAGCAACCAGCTAGCAATGACATAGGGAGATACACGGTGTGAATCTAATATGGTAGTGATATTTCTCTCCTGGCGAGAGGACAGAATAGCATGAGGGACGTTGGAGCACTGGTAAAGTGAGATCTGAGCCTGGGGACCCCTTTTACCTTCTTAAATTTCTAATCTTTTAGCTGTTTAGCTGATTAGCCATTAGGCTGTTTAGCCTTTTAGCATTCTAGGAAGAAGTCTTTCCATCTGCACATGCCAAACACCTGCTGATGGTCATGAGTGGTATTGTTTGTCAGGTTTGACTGCAGGTCTTGTTGTCCATTCTGTCTCCCGCAGGCAGTGCTGGCTGTAGTACGTGAGATAGCTCAGGCCAGGACAGATCACATGGCCCTCAGCAGCTAGCTGCCTCCAGGTGTTTCCGTACTTAGAGGAATTGGAGGGCAGCCGTGTGACTAAACGTCAGAACAACGCCTTCTACGCTACTACTCACATATGATACTCACTCTACTTATACTTCTGACCGAGAATATAAAAACTGCAACTGACTATAGCAACTGGCTATAGGAAACCTCAGTATTATATGACATTTATTTCCAACCACACAGTCTGTTTGGATGAAAGACGTTCTTTTTTTTCACTGTACCTGTATCATTCCACTGATCACTGGTTAAGTAACAACAATGCACAGTTTAAGCTGCTGGAATTACCTTTACAGGTGGAAAAAAAATATTGCCAGTATTGCAAACAAATATTTGAAACAACATTCAGGGATTGTTTACTTTCATTTATTTTTATGTAAACTGTTTTTAAAAGTAATAAAAGACTGGAGGAGATGTGTTGTTTTGAATAAAGTCACAGCTGGATTGTTATTCACCATAACGCACTCCCTTGAGTGTTCCACTGCTTAAATGATGAATAATACCATTACTGAATCTAAATACTTACTGCAGATTTGAAATTGACATGGATATTTTAACTCTGGAACAACTCCAAGAGTGCACTCACTAAAAGCACAGCAACAGTAATGTAGGCCCTACTCTTTAAAAACTCCTGAAATTCTGCAACTATAGTTACAGTTGCATACTTTCAAGCACAACCATTTATTACTCAATTTAACATCCATTGATGTAATTGATATTGGGGATGCTGGCCTGTTTAAAATCATTTATATATTGGCTCACTGCAATAACTGACTCTAACACTTGCTAAAGTTGTCAAGCATGTGTAGAAATGCACTTTTGGTCATTACATTAATTGGTGACACTAAATAATAAAAAAAGATTTGGTTAAAAAATGAGAATAAGAATGAGTTAGTAGCTAAACACTACTGTTTCTCACCAGAAATGAGAGCAGTATGTGAGTGAATGCAGAATTTTAAAGAAATAAAGGACAATTTGCAGGCTAACTTAGCTAACACTGCGAATGGTAATGCTCCACTAAGTAATATTTGGAGATTTGGAGATTTGAAAATGTGTAATTGCACACAATGTGCAGAAGGACATTGAGTTATGTCAACCGTGCTTTGGACCACTTCTCAGTGCAGATGAGTCTCATGATCGGGAGTGCATTGCAAGAATATTCAAAGAGAACTCAGTCAAACTTGTTTTACACCTTGTTTTAGTGATTTTTTTTTCTTCTCACTCAGTAGTGCTACTTCTTTTAGTTTTAATAAAACCCTGCATAGTACAGTTTTAACAAGATCCAATGTACACACTTGATATTATCTTTACAATGCATATAAGCATTTATTGTGTATTTACATTCCCTTCAGTACAAGAATAATTCTGATTTTTATTCCATCTCACCTTGATGGATTGCTATTTTGATTGCTATTTATTTACCTCACCTTTATGGATTGCTGAGGCTTCTCACTTTTTGTCTGTGATCTGTATTTATCTAAGGAATTAGAACATACTGTCATATAAAGACAGAAGCGAAAAATATATAGTCTAATTTCTGCTAGTAGATTTGAGTAGTATGAATTTGTGCACACACTGCGTGTGTCTGAGATATATATACATAACGCTGCTGTCTGAAGAAAACCTTGTATCTCCAAAATGATAACTTTACAGGAGAATGAAAAAATACACTTTACTTTTAATGTAAGTCAATGGAACCAGACTTTTTTAGGTCATTTCTTTTAGTCCAGTCATCATGAAATTTATACACAATGTAAAGGATATATATATGCATCACAACTTTTGTAGACTGTTTTCCAGTTCAGACCTTTCAGTTCAAATATTGTTAATTCATATAAAATGACCATTTTCCCATTTTATTCTTGTTATTTTACAGGATAAATCCCTTTTTACGCATTGGTATCTGTAGATTACCTGTATTCAACACACATATGTATAGAGAGAGTACAATCTGATTTTGTGTGGACAAATATGCTAAATTAGGAAAATGCTAAAAACTGTGAAGGGAAAAATAATGATATATATATATATATATATATATATATATATATAGAGAGAGAGAGAGAGAGAGAGAGAGAGATAGATAGATAGATAGATAGATAGATAGACATATAAGTTATGACAAATAAGATTTAAAATAATGTTTATTCATTAAATTTTATACTATTTCTAGATCACAATTCAAATTAAAGTACATTTCTTTAATTGACCATGTTAAAGCCACTGTTTGTAAGGTTTGAAAACCATGTTCAGACTCTCAGGTGGATACAAACTTGTGGAGTACATGCCAGCTTGAGTGAACACAGTCATTAAAGCAAGCAGAGGACATAGTGTGCCAAATACTAAGAAGTTTTGTAAAAAAAAATAATAATAATAATAAATCATGTAAACATTCAAAGTTTCTAATTTTCACTCTAAAACACTAAACTTTGGCATTAAATTGGGAAAAAATGCAAAATAGAACCATTTTCAACAGTGGTCTCAGACTTTTGGAGCCCACTATAAATTTTAAGATTGACCAAATGTCACTATCGAATCAGAAACTGTAACAAAGACAGGTGTGATAATGTAGTAGCATTGTCTGAGTATTAGATGTGAAAAAGGTACTGATTTCAGAGGTTAGGGGTTAGTGGTTGGTGGTAGAGTAAATGTCATCCTTTATAGAGAAGAATATGTTCTCCTGAAAAATTTCTAGTGATAAATACAGTGTCTAATGCTGCAGCCTGAAATGTCCTGCTCTTTATCCCCCACAGTTCTGCTTCACTTTCTGTTCTAAATGCTGGGGGTACAGACTGATTCAAGCTGGAACATAGTGAGAATCCTTACAAACAGGTTGCTGACACTGAGCTGAAAACTCACATACACTCAAAAAAAAAATGGCTCTTTTTATTTTTACAATCTCCTGCCATCTTTTGTTATACAGTGCAACTGCAATGAAACAGTGATACGCATTAACTTAATTTGTGTTTTTAATGTTTTTGACCATATTTTAATGTTTCATTTTGCTTATTTTGAGAGATACTCTAGACAACACGGGCTACCTAGCTAGCTAGCATCCTTGCTAGGTCTGCTGTCATGTTAACAGGTACAAAAGGTAGATTAAATAAACAATGGCAGTGATTTATTGTGAAGCATAGTATATAAAGATGTATTCCATTAATATTCAAATCAACAGTTCATGGTTTTTGTAACTGTAGATGACCTTGACATGTTAGCATGGCATGAAGTGTCTGATAGCGTTAGCTAGCTAACTTGCATGATGGTTAGCATGAAAGTTGCATCTCAATAGGAATGTTGTGCACATAAACATTTGCTTTAATAGGTAGTTAAGCTGCGAGTGAATAGAAATTCTAAACCAGGGAATTTGTTCACAGCTGAAATTTATGTTAATTTCTTTCACATTAGACTTTAAAGGTTACATGTGTCTTGTAATGAGCCTCAGCAAATACTGTTTAATACAGTACAGAAGGTACTATTAACTCTTTAGAAATACATACATTTTATGTAAAAGAATTTCATAAATCCTACAAGTACTTCTAATTTAAGTGTTATTTAATTCATTCAGGTTTATTGCACATGATGGAGAAATATAAATTATAATACCTTTTTTTTACATTGGATTTATGTATTTAAATTGAGTGGAAAATTGACATGTAATTAAAATAGTTTAAAAAAGTTTTAACTTTTGGGCTTAATTTTTTTTTTTAGTGTACTTTTAAACACCCAGCTTTAGCACTTTCATTCTGTTCTCATGACTTAATCTTTTTTCATACTTTATAAAGCCATTTAGAGCACTTTACTGAAAAAGTCACTATGAAATTGCTACAGGTCCAATAGAGGGACCCTAGTAACTTTAGGGAATTAAAGACAGTGTGCCAAGAGGAATCAGCCAAAATTGAACCACAATGCTGCAAAAAGCAATAAGCTAGATGTTTGAAGCTGTAAATGCCAACAACAACTTATATACATATACAATATACATATATAACTGACACATCAGACAACTGATGCACACTCGTTTTGGACGATGAACATTATGCAAATGAGCTGAATTGCGACCAATCAGATTGTGGATATGTGGCACCATAACTGTTTACGTCGCACTAACAGTTACATGCTGAGAATCAACACTAGAGAACACCAAATCATATAATGATTAAAACATAAACTTTGCACACACTTTTGCTCTGGGCAGATCAAGCTGCCTGTGTTTTAGCAACACGTCCGCAAAGCTGGCAACAATAATGTAAATCAGATTTGCATGATTTTCTACTAATCTCAAATGCGGCTGATCAGCCAAGACATGTTTGGCGACCACATTGTGCTTCTTTACAAACTGTACAAAATACATTTTGACAGATCACAATACAAAGAAATAAATCTGAGGTCTTCATTGTGCTTATCTTCATTGTGCTCACTTGTGCTCACTGACAGGGCAGTCGTAGGCTGGAGGTTAGGAAACCAGCCTTGTGACCGGAAGGCCGCCGGCTCGATCCCCTGAGCCGACAGTACGTGACTGAAGTACCCTTGAGCAAGGCACCTAACCCCCAACTGCCCCCCGGGGCGCCATGGATAGGGCTGCCCACCGCTCCAGGCAAGTGTGCTCACTGCCCTCTAGTGTGTATGTGGTGTTTCACTGCATGGATGGGTTAAATGCAGAGGTCTAATTCCGATGTGTTCAGACACAGTTGACTAAAAAGGTTCATTTCATTTCACTTAATGTCATGCTGTATGTAGCTAAGAGGATGCTGAAGTTGTCTTCTTATTCACCAGCTTCTTATTAGAATTTTCCATTCCACCTTAAAAGATGAAATTCTGGCACCCAAGGCACCACAATGTAACTGCTGCACCATTTAAGGTGGAACAGGGAATTCTTATAAGATGATATAAGAAGATATAAGAACATGCAACTGATGCATTTCTTCATGTGTATATTCAGGTTCAAACACATACAACTCAAACTCAGTTGTGCAGAAAATGTGGTCCTCAAATTTGTAATTGGACATTGTACCTATATTACACTATATTACACGATGTATTCTATTACTGCACCTATGTGACTCTGTGGTGCGTTTGTGTTGTGAATTCCTTTAGCCGTGTCTTTAGTCATCTTGTGCAGAATGATACCAAATTGCACTAAGGAAGAAAAGATTCCAGTTATCCTAAATGGCTGCCCCTCTTTTAGCTACATGGAGAACATCTAAACTAACACCTGGATGTGGTTTGAGCAGATGGCTGATTAACTGCATTTAGGGTAAATAAAAAATCATGCATTTTTGTCTGACTATTCCTTTGAACATATGAAAAATATAGAAATAAAACAAAACAAATATAACAACCTCCAGCCTAAAACAAGCACCCATAAATGTTTATTATTTAAAGTTCAGTTCTTTAATTTATTTGATTATATATATATATATATATATATATATATATATATATATATATATATATATATATATATATATTATTTATAATATTCTAAATTATTTTTAGCAATACTCTCTTTTTGCAAACTCCTAGTGGCCATTGCGCTAGGAGAAAAGATGGGTATTTTTAACTAATTTAAAGAAATAAAACATTTTCCCCCTAATAACACATTACTGTTCTCAGATTAACACTGTGGGACACTGTTGGCTCTCTTTGGAAATGTTTTGACTCTGTGTTGAGCTGCCAGTGAGCAATGAGAGGTGTAAAGGGGAGGGATGAGAACACCCTTCTGTGAAAACAATTCTCCACAAGTTCTCCACAAAGACGGCTGTGCCAAGATAAAACACACAGCACAAATGCAGCTTACTTTACATCAAAACATCTTGTACAACTGCCACAATAAAAAAGCATTTAAACACAATAAAAAAACTTTTATAAAACTGACTTGCTTGCTCAGCTACAAAGACAAAAACCCAGTTCGCCTCTGGTTTTGTTAATTGTACTCAATTCCATTGAAATATATTACATCAACATTATTGGAGAAGAAAAATCCTTAAAATTTATCTGTGAGACCTCAAAAACAGGCAGAAATGTTATGGCTAAGGTACAAAAGCTTTAAACAATCTTGAAATCTGGAATGCTGCAGCCCCCTCAGCACCCCCACTTCCCACATCCCTGATTTTGTCTGCATATTATTGTTCATGGAAAGAGCTTATGGTAGTTTGAACTAGCAAGGAGGCCCATTATCATCATTCAGGGCCAGAAAAGTGCGAGTGGTGATATTTGATCCCTCTATATACTCTATACATTCCTGGATGAATGAATAACCCTTGAAACTACAACTCCAGGATGTTCCATTATTATGTAATTCATCTAAGCCCTCCTGTATTAAATTTGGTCTCACTGTGGATCAGTCTGTTGTAAGAGTCTGCATGATCCAAAGAAAACACACCGAGGTCTCTGTGCTCCTTAACTTTTGTTTTTGCTTGGCCACAGCGGAATTAGAACTTTCCCCATTCCCTATTACTGATATTCATTTCATACCAGATTTATAGCTGTTTTTGAAAAGTAAGTGACTAATCCTTTGGAAAATGGACAAACATTGCTACTTAAAAGTATGTATCCTGGCTGCCTTTTAATTTTAAGTTTAATCCTCAAAGCTCCCCAGACAGTACATTTTTGGCCCTATTTCTGTGTTGGGAATTGGGACTGAGCAAAACTGTGGACATCTTGGAGTTTCTGAGGATCAGTTTGACAGGAGTTTTACACTTAAGGACTGATTCATAGATCTCTCTATATAGTGATCTATGAATCAGCCTTTAAATGTAAAAATACCTAACCCTTTTTCACAAAGGCCATAAAATGCAGTTTTCACCTGTTTTGGTGGTCTCAACTATGAGGGATTTTTGTTCTTTAATAACGTTGATGATATAATCACTACATAGACAAAAGTATGTGGCCAATCCTTCTAATTACTGAGTCCAGGTAACCCATTGATTACAAGTATATAAAAGCACATAGGCAGATAATATTTATAGAAAAAACCTGGCAGCAGAATGGGTCGTACTGATGAGCTCAATCTTTAAAGGTGGCACTGGGAGGTCACTTTTGCCACAGGTCAGTTTGTAAATTTCTGCCCTGTTAGATCAACTGTAAGTGTTATTATTGTGAAACAGAAGCGTCTGGGAGCAACAACAGCTCAGCCATGAAGCCGTAGACCACACAAATTAACAGAGCGGGGCCACCGGGTGTTGAAGTGCATGGCATGTAAAAACCTCCTATCTTCTGTTGCATCACTCACTACAGAGTTTAAAGCTACCTCTAGAAACAACAGCACAGGACCTGTGTATCAGGAGCTTCATGACATGGGTTTCCAAGGCCAAGCAGCTGCACACAAGCCTAAGATCATTACGTACAATGCCATACATTGGCTTGAATTGTGTAATGCATGCTGCCACTGAACTCTGGAGCAATAGAAACGTGTACTCTGGATTGATGAATCACACTATTTGGCAGCCTGATGGGTGAATCTAGGTTTGGTGGATGGCTGGAGAACACTACCTACTGGAATGTATAGTGCTAGCAATAAGGTTTGGTGGAGGAGGAATAATGCTATTGGGCTGTTTTTCAGGGTTTGGGCTTGGCCCCTTAGCTCCAGTGAGGGGTAATGTTAATGATGCAGCATACAAAGACATTTTAGACAATGACATGCTTCTAACTTTGTGGCAACTTTTACGCTGCAAAGAGAAATATATAACAACTTCACCATCCCTACTGATCGAAGAATTGTTTTATTTTTCTTTTTTGTCTTCTTCCGACATTCACAGACTGAATAAAAGTGAAGTTTTAATTGAATTAAAATTGCATCGTTTACCAGCCTGTGAAAACCTTTTTAACACTAACTGCAAGTATAAATATGCTTACGTAGGACATGCTGCATATATATTTGGGTCCTCATGTCAAAAATTTATGAACCCCTGTCCTACATAATTATTACATAATTAGTGATATACAGTTGTATGCAAAAGTTTAAGTGCCACTGGTCAAATGACATTTTAATTAATTTTCTAAGTGAAAGTTCACACATCCTCTACAGAGAACACATTTCTATATATTTAATATACAAATACTGTTTATTTGCATAGTTTAACATATTGGAGAAAAAAATAAAACATAAAATGAGCCCTGTGCAAAAGATAAGGCACATTTTATATTACATTTTATGTTACATTTTTCTCATTCAGAATATGTTACATTCAGCAAATACATTAAAAATTTTCATTAAAATTAGCAGAAAAATATTTGAGTTATAACACACTTTCGTTGTGTATCATGATGTCTTTCTAAATGAACTAATATGCAGGGTCTAGATAAGCTCTATGAACGGGTATGGTGAGGAGGGGAGGTGAAAACATGATATGTTATTATTATTTGTCTTCACCCAACGGACAACAGTGTCATATTTGAAAATCAGAAAATGTTGTCTAAGAAGGCAAAAGTATATTACACTCTGATGAAGCATTATAAGAAAGCTAGAATGTTATCCTTTGAATGAAACAACATTGTGATAAATATGACCAGGCACATGAACTAAGGTCATTTCTGATTTTGGGTTGACTTTAAACATTTTCTGCAGCCCCCCTAGTGGTCATCAACTCTTTAATTAGCATAATCAAATAAAATATGTTCCCCATAACTGCACTATTAGATTAACTAGCACACTGTCAGCACTCTGTATGAAATGTTGTGACAATGAGGGATGAAGGGGAAGGGTTGAGAACCCCCTGCTGTGAAAAGAACTCACACCTCCCCACAAAGACGACAGTGCTGATATAAAACAGACAGCTCAATTGTAGATTTCTTCATACATACATACACACATACACACACACACACACACACATATGTAAAATATATAATATATATATATATATATATAATATATATATATATATATATATATATCTTGCTCACCTGCACAGATTAAAATACAGTTTGCTGTTATACATATTTCTATCATACAATTATGTTCCATCAATATTATTGAAGGAAAAAACAATGCATAGTTTAATAGACCTTCAAAACAGGTAAAAATTGATTTAATGGCTACCCTTAACCTTAAGAGGTTAAAGTTAATCAAAACTGGCTCTTCCATGGAATCCTAGAACTGTACATCCAAGCCAAGAACCAATTAGTAACATTTATTTTGAAGAGCAAGATGATTCTGCATCCAGCATCTACCAGTGTTCTGAAACAGTATCTGAAGGCTGTAGGGTTGACAGACTCTATGCTGTTTTATTGTTAATAAATCACTGCACTTCATAGTCAGTAACATGAATAAGTAACCTGATCCGGCTCCTGTGGAACATGTTGCTTCGGACAACAGAAAGGACAGAAATGAGGGGCGTGTTGACCCAAGATGACAAATGGCCTCCATTAGAGATGAGCTGTGTTTGCACACCAACTCCACATGCCCCCGACTTTGAACAGGACACAGTTAACGCAAAAGGTAATGGATTTTTTTTTCTGTTCTGTTGGTTCTTTTGTACACAAAACCATCTGGTCAGGATGGAGTGTGTTATTTAGTAGAAGCAAGAGCAATGAGATAAGACAGATCAAATCAATTTATTTTAAATAAAATGGAAATGGAAGTATAAAGTAAATGCAGAGGCAACATTACCTGTGAAATCAATTTACCAGAATTAACTTAAACACATCACAGTGAATAAAAATTTTCAGAAGAGGAATTAGCAGTTTTAAAAAATGTATATGAATTCTCACTCGTCACTCACCGAAACAAGTAGAGACAATGTAGTTTCTAAGATTTGAATCAATGTCACATTTGCATTTGTAACTAGAAAGGATATATATATATGCCAAAAGACATTTTTTGGTCTTTTATGCACTGAAACAAAGAAAATCAGTCAGTAATGCAGACTTAAACCTGTCAAAACAGATTGTAAGTTAAATATAACGTTAATTATTTATATTACTATGTAAAAATTATGTAATTACATGATTATTAAAAAAGAAAATGACAGTAATACTCCACTTCCCTCTACTGAAGAAAGTCATAGAAGATTAGATACTCAGCAGCATTCACATTAGTACACTTCAATGTCTCAGGGGTCATCTGGATCCAACTTGAACAAGCTATACACAAAAATCACCAAACAGAGTTTCACAGTAAAAAAGCTCTTGGTATTAAAGAAAAGTAAAAAGAATGGTTTCTAATGACCCAGATTTCATCTCAGTTATGCAACTTCCACAGGAATGTGAAAGACATGCAGGATTTCTTGCTTTGCTGAAATCTGGGGCCACAATGCATGTTTACTTAACAGAAAAGTCAGTGATACATTACTGTCATACTGCTTGTGAAATGCTGAGCCAACTGAGGAGTAGATGCACAACAAAGACATTAATTATGGAATTATATATATATATATATACATATACATACATATATATATATATATATATATATACACACTTTTTATGATTTAATGAAAAATATTATGATTATACGTGTGCACAGCTGTTCAAAGCTGTGTTTGCTAGTCATTAACTGGCTAGCATTTTTATGCTATGCTTGAGTGCTCAAATTGGATAAAATTTTAGAATTTTATATGATTTATTTCTCTCCAAGCTCATCAAGCAGATTATAAACTTTCAGTACATGCCATATTTGTGTAAGTAGAAGAGGAGATAATTTATTATGACTTTAAATTTGATGAAAAGTTATTGCTGTTTGTAGAGTCTTGTTTTGCAGAAAGAAAAAACATTGTTTACTTTTTTTTCATTTTTTGTCATTTTTCACAAAAGAAAAGTCAGAAGTACAGACTGGCACCCGTCAACACAGAGTGTAAATGAAATGTACATGTAATGAACTACATAACTAGCTAGTATATTTAAAATAGTACAGCATGATAACATTAATACCGCTAGACATCTCAGGGTTGAAGCATGACTTATTTAACTCTGAAAATGTGAGAAAAACACTTCATTTGAAGAAAATCAGCCCATAAAAGAGTCATTTTCTTACTGAAATAAAATGGAAAGGACTTTATAACAACCTAGAATGTATGTCTTCAGTTTCGTAACTTACTCTTATAATTATTTTGAATTTAACTCATAACTCCTTATCATGAAGTTTAAGAGGTAAAATGAAGGGAAAACACTTCATTTGAACAAAATCAGCCCATACAAGAAGTATTTTCTTACAGAAAATTAACAGAAAGCACTACAATTCCTCTCTCTATGAACTTTTTAATATCTCTATTAATGTTTTGCATTGTTTTAACTTATCATAACAACTTATTGTTAATCAATTATCAGAGTTTTCCCATGTAATTACCGAATAATGAGCCTTAGGATCATGACCTTCATAAAGTTTAAGGGGTTAATCTTCCTTAATCTCAGTTATCACTGGAATTTCATATGGATTATTGTCACTCAGAGCTCATCAAACAAATTCTAAATTTTCAATCATTGCCACATGTGTGTTTTTAAGAGAATATATTTTATTAGGATTTAAACTTGCCATGTTTTGTTATTTTTGTCAGTGCAAAATCAGAAATGCAGACTCAAACTGGTCAATACAGAGTGCAAATCAAATCTAATGCAATTCATTACATAACCAGGTGATAAATTATGTAATAATATTTGAATTGCAAAACAACAACAATAACTTCAGACTTTTTAGAGTTAAAGCACGGCTTACTGTATGTATTTTAAATTAGTTTTTGTTTATATAGCTTCATAAAGTAATCAGAAATTCTAGAAATGAAAGGAAAGCACTTCATTTGAACAAAATCAGTTTATTCAAGAATAATGCTTTTACAAAATAAAACAGAAATCACTTTATACCCTTAATATTAATGGCCTAGCCTTCTGCTCTGCTTCCTATGAATTAAGAAGCTCACTTGTAACTCATCAAGCAGGGTCAAAACTTTCATTGCACACTACATTTGAGTTTGTAAGCAGACATTTTTGCCATGTTTTTGTCACTTTTTGACAGAAAAATAACTCAAACCTGTTATGTAACTGCATAACTACATATTACATAAAAAGTATAGCAGAATGACAATAATAACTTCTAAGGGTTGAATGTGCTTTACAGAAAGCAGTACCTTTTATTCCTGTAAGTCTGAGGTGAGGTGCATTGTGGTGCTTTTGGCATGTGTGTCTAGATGTTCCTCATAACACGGCAGCCTCCCCGTCGCTGGCTAAAAAAGGCGGCACTATATACGCCACCATGTATTTAGGTCTAAAAGTGGTTTGTGTATATTTGCGTGGGTGGATTCTTTTATTGCGGTCAAAAAGTGAAAGCATGGAATGGGCTAAGTCATGCTTTTCCGAGGACGTTAATGACAGGCTGAGGAGAGAGACGCTGTCATCTACACACACATACACACACGACAACCTTCAGTCAACCAAACCCGCCCGGCTCTCTCTGCATGTAAAGACTGCTGTACAGCCATCAACAATTACCGAAAATTGCCCCGGCGGCTCTGTCTGCCGGCCCATCGTGAGAAAATGCTGCATGTTTTTTGCGGTGTGTGTTTTATGGTTGCTGCGCAATAAAGACAATAGACCTAGAAAAGTTTTTCCTGAGTTTTTTGTGTCCAGCATTCGGGTATTCATGATTGACCTCCACTGAAACTGTACTGAGAGATTATGAGCTATGCAATTACATGCAGGACTGCAATTAAAGTTGACAAAAAAATCTTCAGCTAAATGACCATGACGTTGAAATAAAAAGGAAAAACTGTATTTAACGCACAGTCGGGTCCATGAATATTTCAGCATTGACAGAGTTATTCATATTTTAGCTGTCTACCACGGCATATTGGAATTGAAATTAAATAATGAGCATGAGCTCAAAAGTGCAGACCTAGTTTGTGGATGTTTATATCTAAATTGGGTGAATGGTATAGAGAATGCAACCATTTTATGCATAGCCCCCCTCTTTTTAGGGGCTCAAAAGTAATTCGACAATTGACCGCTCAGCTATTCCATGGCCAGGTGTGGGTTATTCCCTCATTATACATACCAGTAAGCACATAAAAGGTCTAGCCTTGATTTAAAGTGTGACATTTGCATGTGGAATCTGTTGCTGCCACTACTAGGCTGAGAAATCAAAACAAACTCATCAGAGAGATGAAAAAGCATTAGGTGTGACCACATTTAGTACATTCTTAAAAAGAAGGAATGCATTAATGAGCTCAGAAACACTGAATGGCCTGAAAGACTGTGGAAAACAACTGTGGGAAACAAGAGAAGAATTCTTACCCTGATGAAAAAACCATCTTCATATCTGTGTCAAAGTCAACAATCAAGAGAAGTCTTTACCAGATTAAATACAAAGGGTTTACCACAAGATGTAAACAACTAGTAAGCTTTAAAAACATGAAGACCAGATCAGAGTTTGCCAAAAACATTTAAAACAGCCTGCACAGTTCTGGAACAACATTTTATTGACAGAGGAGACAAAGTTCAACTTGTACCGTAATGTTTGGAAGAACTGCTCTTGATCCAAAGCGTCTCATCTGTCAGGCATGGTGGAGGTAGTTTTATGGTATGGGCACGTATAGCTGCAGCAGAAATTGTCCCTTGTATTGATTGATGATGTGACTGCTGACAGAAGCCGTAGGATGAATTCTAAAGTGCATAGGGCTATATTATCTACTCAGTTTCAGCCTAATTGTTCAAAACCCATGGGTGGTGCTTTACAATAAAGACAGACAATGACTTGAAACATACTGTAAAAGCAACCTAAGACTTTTTAAGGCAAAGAAATAGACTGTTCTGAAATGGACAAGTCAATCCTCTGACCTCAATCCAATCAAGCACACATTTTACTTGCCAATACCCCAGAACCTGAAGACAGTTGCAGTAAAGGCTTGGCGGAGCATCACTAGGGAAGAATGTCAGCATCTGGTGATGTCTGTGGGTTCCAGGCTTGATTTTATTGACTGCAAAGGATCTGCAACTATTAAAACTGTACAATTTCATTTATCCTTGTTAGTTTGCCCTAAAATAAAGGGAATATGTACAAAAAATGATTGCAATTCTTACACCTCTAAAATAAAAGCTGGAAGTCTGAACATAGATCAACTCTGCTAAAATAACAATAATTTAAATATATTGTAAATGATCTTATTGTAAATGTAAGTGAATATAAATGTTTATTCCTTACAATTTTGGTTCCTTTTTATTGGTTCATTTTTCATAAAATGTTCAATAGTTGATCAGGAAGATCCCTGATTCAATCCCAGCCAATGCCACAGCCATACATTCCCATGAGTCCTTTCTCATTCTCTCTGGGTGGGTCAAATGCCCCTCCCTCCCCCATCACTCAGCCTAATACAGGCCAACTTAGGCGTTTGTTAGGTACTGTAACGGATCTGAAAGTTAGTATTCTTCTCCAAGTATGTTGAGCTGTCCAATGACCTTGTGTTTGTGGCAGTTCGAACAAGGGCTTAATCAAGATGTGGCCAGTGTAATCCCATGAAGAATGTCCACACTTCTGGCCACCCCAGTTATGGAAAGTGAAAGAGTCAGCCGTTAACAAGATAGAAGTCATCAGAGAAAGCGTGTCCCTGTGTGAACAGCTACACTAATGTAACCTCGGCGAAAGGTGAAAGGTGAAAATCTGCCATCAATTGATAAAAATTTATAAGACCGTGATGACACTTCACTCAATATTAATCATATGTTGCTGTGATATGCTGCTCCTATTGTAAGATTTGTTAACTACCCAAAATTAGTCAGCTATAATTGTTTGTCATGCTAATACATTACTTTTTTCAATGTGTAAACACCATAAGGTTCATAGAAGGGTTATATTTTTTGTCATTTTTTTGTCCTTATAGACTTCATTTGTAATAGATTACATCACTTTGCGATAAGGCTCTTGTCATTTAGGTCAGGAATCCTTGAAGATTCTCTAGGAGCCTCATATCAGTTTGGCTCCACTCTAATGTCTGCTAAATTAATAAATGTGAATGCAAAGGCACTTTATGGCCAAAAGTATGTGGACACAAGACCATCACATCTATATGAACTTGTTGGACATTCCATTCCAAAACCATAGACATTAATATGGAGTTGCAGCTATAACAACTTCTATTCTTCTTGGAATGCTTTTTCACAAGATATTGGAGTGTGTTTGTGGGAATTTGTGCCCATTCAGTCAAAACAGCATTTGTGAGGTCAGGCACTGATGTTTAACAAAAAGGCCTGGCTCACAGTTGACGTTCCAGATCATCCCCAAGGTGTTCAGTGTGGTTGAGGTTGGTGCGGGCTACTGAGTTCCTCCACACCAAACTCAATAAACTATGTTTTTTATGGAGCTCACTTTGTGCACAGGGATGCAGTCATGCAGTCACAAACTATTGCCAAAAAGTATAACTGTCTAAAATATCTTTATATGCTGTAGCATTAACAGAACCCTCCACTGGAACAAAAGAGCCAAGCCCAAACTCTGAAAAACCACCCCAGACAATTATTCCTCCTCCACCACACCTTACTATTGGCATTATGCATTCTGGTAGGTAGCGTTCTTCTGGCATCCACATTTCCACTGCTCCAGAGTTCAGTGGCAGCATGCATTAAACCACTTTAGCCACCTCCTGGTATTACAAATAGTTGTCTTAGGCTTGTGTGCAATTACTTAGCCATTGAAACTCATTTCATGAAGCTCGCAACACACAGTTATTATACGGATGCTGCTTCCAAAGGCAGTTTGGAATGCTGTAAGTGATGCATCAGAGGATAGGCCATTTTTGCATGCTACATGCTTCAGCACTCAGCAGCCCTGCTCTGTGAGTTTGCATGGTGTACTGCATCATGGCTGAGCTGTTGTTGCTCCTAGATGCTTCCATTTCACAAAAGTGGCAACCTATGACAGTGCCACATTTAAAAAAAAAACTAAACTGTTTGATATGGCCCATTCTACTGCCATGGATGGTTTTTGAAGACTGCATGGAAATCTGCTTACTTTTATACACCTGTTGTCAATGGTGTGGTTAAAACACCTGAACTACATTATTCAAAGGGGTGTCCACATACTTATGACAATACTGTATTTGAAGTATCACCATGGTAACAAAACTTCATATTTTTGAAGTGTAGAAGATGGCTAAAGGTTCTTAATTTTGATGTATGTTAACATACTAAGTTTTTTTTTTACCAAGTAATTTTGGACCATTTTTATTGGTTCATTCACCATTAAATGTTCACATAATGTAGAGCAGCTGGTGTGTTTAAATACTATAAAAATAAATAAATAAAGTGCAATGGCACTCAAAGAAAAACATGATAACACTTTATTTTGAGTGGTCCTTTGTAGATGACTGATAAACTCTTACCAGTAATTTATCAACAGCATACTGGTGAAGTAGAAGTAGTGTAGCATATGAATACATTTAGGTAAAAACTTTGAAGATGTACTGTTGATACATAATTTACATTAAGCAGATGTATAATTGATATGTTCTATGAAGTACATATTATATGTTACTTCTATTACAAAAAAAACCTAACCATACCCAACCTTAGCCTAATCCTAACCCTAACCTTAACATCAACCCAAAATCTAATCCTAACCCTAACCTTAACCTCAACCTCAACCCAAAACCTAATCCTAACCCTTATCCTAACCTTAACCTTAACCTCAACCCAAAACCTAATCCTAACCCTTATCCTAACCTTAACCTCAACCCAAAACCTAATCCAAACACTCTCCCTGACCATCATCCAAACTTCTAAACCTCTAAACATCTAAACCTGTTACATGTTCAGTGATCTCTCAGGTTAACATATACAGATGTGAATTTGGATCATCCAAATAAAGTGAAAAACAACTGAACTCAGCAGATAATAAACAAATTCTATTTACATAGTTAATTAAAAGTCTCTTGATAATCTACTGAATGTATTCACTGCTGCTATATAATGGATATGTTGTTGATATGATATTGAGAGTCTGTTGGGTGTTTATTTAATCTAAAAAGGACCACACAAAATAAAGTGTCACCAAAAAATGTCTTTCTAAGTAGATTAATTTTGCTTGTGTGCGCACAAAATCTATTTGTACAAAATATTTCCTGTAAAATGGCTGATTCACCAAAATTATCCCCTTCTGATGTAAACTGGATGGTCCTTGTCTTGGGTATTGCTTATGCAAGCAACACCCTAACCAACTGAAAGACTAATGTGGTTTATCCTACCTACAGAGCTTTAATAAAACTATGTTCTGGTTCTATTTGTGTTCCAAGTCAGAAAACCTTACCATGAGAAAGCTAAAAACTAAGTGAAAACGAACCTAGCACACATAGCCAAAGTAGCATGCTAGCTCATCTGTCTGCCTGTCATTTGTCTGTTTGTCAGGCTGTCAGGCTATCCGACAGTCCGTCTGTTTATCCATCCAGATTGGCCACGCCAGCATTCCCTGGATATTGCAACAGTAAAGTGCATAAGAACTTTAGCTTCTTTAACCCTTGGGGGTCCACAAACTCTCTTGCCTATCAAATGTAATGTTTCTATATATGTTTCTCTGTCTTTGTGATAATACAACACAGAAAAATGGTTCAGACATTTTTTAAATCTGTAGAGTCGCCCTTTCGATTCCATTTTAGCACAGGATCGTATGTGACTCACATCCAGAGCAAGAGAGAGTGAAGGAGACAGTGGGAGAGTGAGTGGGGGAGACAAAGGCAGGAGTGAGAGAGTGAAGAAGACAGCAACAGAGGGAAAGAGAGTGAATGAGACAAGGGCAGAGTGAAAAAGTGAAGGAGACAGCAGCAGAGTAAGAGAGCATGAAGGAGACAGTGGCATGGTGAGAAAGAGTAAAGGGGACACCAGCAGAGTGAAAGAGAGTGAAGAAGATGGTGGCAGAGTGAGAGAGAGAGAGAGAGATACAGCAGCAGAGTGAGAAAGAGTGAAGGAGACAGCAGCAGAGTGAGGGAGAGAGAGAGAGAGGAGCAGAGTGAGAGAGAGTGAAGGAGACAGCAGGAGAGGTTTTCGTTTTCAACATGTGTTTAACCTCTTTTGCCAGCAATTATGGCTTTTTCTGTCAGTCAGCCATGCTTCTGTTCACTGTTATTTTCCTGAGAGTGTATCTACATCATCATCTTTTACCGAATGAACAAAGATGCTGGGTTAAAACTGAACCAAGCAGATCAGAACTTCCAGTCTGAGACCACACTGAAAATCTTATTTTTTTCATTTAAACCTGGAAATATAAACAACAATTTTTTACATAAATATGAAACAAAGTTATACCAATTAAAATGAAGAAGAAATATTTACACTTCTGCACTGTTTCTAGATTACAATTCAAATTAAAGCAAATTTGTGATATTGACCATGTTATACATTGGAATAAACTTTGTACAAATTTTAAACTTCTGTTTAGGCTCATGCTCAGAAGACTCTCAGGTGGGTTTGTTTTACTCATCAGTGGCTTTTGTTCAAACCTCCATGCCAGCCTGAGCACACACTGTCATTTATTATGATGTCAATATCATTTCTAATGAAAATGTTCGTATGAAATTTAAAAAAAGAGTACAAAATAGAAGCATTTTCATGAGGGGTCTCAGACCTTTGGACCCCACTGTATGTTTTGTCACTTTCCCCTGTTTCACAGGGGAAAATACATCAAATATGCTTAAAGAGGACCAAAAGACATAAATTAAGCCTGTAAATAAGAGTCTTAGTGTTATTAGTATTTCTATCTAACTGACATACTTACATAGTCTTATAAATGAAATTGTGTGTAGTTGTGTTAGTCGAGGTCAATCATGGTAAAAATGAAATATTATTATGAATTTTGTTATTTATTATGCTTCATGGTGCGTGTGCAGTGCACATCAATCCGTCATCTGAAATGTCCTTTCAACGGAAAGTAGCGAAAAAGTGTGGGACAGCGAGCGGTGCGAACCCAACTATGGCGTGGTGAGAAAATTTGAGCTGGCTCAGCTTTACAACAATAACACATCGCAGTCATGCAGTGCCAAAGCAACTTTCCATTGTCGGGCACATCGAGGATGTGTCTACATAGTTCCATCTGGACAACATGAATGAAAATTAATAACAGCTGTGTCTAGGGTCTAGATTTACCATCCAAACCTTAACAAATACAAAGACGAAAGTAAAACACATGGCAAAAAGTCTCTGATATTGTTGTGTTCCTGGTGAGTTAAAGAAAGCACTGAATCACAGTGAATGACCAGGCTAATTCATATCTTGTTCTGTGAGCTGATCGTCTTTGTAGCCAGCCAACAAATAATGAACTATACTGAGCTTTTTAAGTTTATGAGAGTAGCTCACATGAGAAGAGAATTTATTTTTTATTTATTTGAAATCCATGACCGATTGACAGGTTAACTAGCATCCTGTGTTGTTGACAGACACACCCCTCCTATGTGCATCGGACACATACTGTTAGTCAGTGTCTTCCCCCAACCCCCCACTCCCACTTTAGCATCAACGTATTTTTCAAATCTGTGCTACATATGGCATATTGCTTCTATATGTGATGATTATGACACTTGAATATCTATGGAGGCAGTTCCGTGAGAAAGACCCAGATGAAACATGAAATTGGTCTTTTGTTGGTTACTGCCTGAACAGATTCTCATGTGCTTCTGCACGCAGTCAGTGCTGCAGTTTTTCCAAAGCGAATGCCATTCCAGTATATTATATAGTAGGTGTGGCACGTCAAACTGGCCTGTCTATCAAACCTCTGACGTGGCCTGTCGTGTCCTCATTTAACCTCATGACCTGGACCTGAGTCCTCTGACCTGTACCACACACACATACACACACCCTCCATCACAGTCAGCTGGCACAGACCTCACACATCTTGAGAGACCACACACACACACACACACACACACACACACACACTCCCTCACTGACCCTAACAGTTGTCTACGTCAATCCACTAAGTGTTATCTGTAACACAAATCATACGTCAGGCATTTTGAAGCAGACTCTAAGCCAGACTGAAACAATACAGACTGTAGATTTTTGCTGAGACCTAATTTATGACACACAAGCATGAACATTTGAAACAAACTGAACAATTCATGTTATGTGCTGACCCTACTTTTTTGCAGGACACACCTCCTCTAGGACCTCCAATCAACGTGCACAAGCAAACAATGACAGTGAAACTACAGCACCCTCTAGTGAGAGCCACTCTTTTATGGCTATGGGACATGATTCTTCAAAAACCTATTTTATGTCACTAATTGGCAAATTGGCAGATGTTGCTTTATAGCACATACAGTAGGAGGATGATTTTGAGAGATGACTTTGCAAGGGCTAATATAGCAAAGGCAATAACTTTTGAAGCCTTTTGGGGGCCCTAAAAAGCCTTCTTATCTTACTAATTTAGAAGCTAATTATGACAATAGCTGCCACAAGCTGTCTAAATGATGTACTTTTAATTTGTAATTATGCTGATGGTTAATCTAACGTTAGGATTTCTCTTAAGCTCCTGCATCCTAACCAATAGGAGAGCTCGCATAGCTATATTTACCTAAATACTAAAAATTATTCCTGAATGGCTGATTTTCTGCTAGGCATTTGAAAAATGTAACCTTTTTGTTTCCATTCAAAACTTCACAGGGGGACAAGAGTTATGCTGTAATACTTGAAGAGTTTAAATGCAATTTTATAAAATATAGTTTTATTAAATAATATTCTATACAATTTTCTATTGAATGAAGTGACTAACAATCACAGACATGTACTTTCTAGTTCCCAGAAATTGTTAGGCCTTCTCTGAAGGTCTAGAAGGCACTGACGGTACCCTCTGCTCACTACCATATGAACCGCTAAAGCATTTGGTGGCCTCTTGTTTGGAAAATCAACAGAAGAAAGATATTTTTAGTACTAGTACAATCAATTACATAATCTAGGAAGTCACCAATCAAGCTGGGCCTTGTTTAGTCTTCAAACAAAGAGAATATTATCATGAACTAGGGCTAATAAGGCAGATACTACAGCAGGAAGCAGGAAGAATATCTTTCAACTGTCAAATGATACGACTGTTCATTGAATATTAAAGGCAGCATAATCAGACAAATGCTAAACAGAGCCATAAGAGAGGGTTTAAGTGAGGGATTACTTTCAGGATCCTGTTTAAGAGAAGGTTTGTACATGAGATAATAGATAATAAGGGGATATTGGATGTAAAATGGGGTTATCTGCAGGATTAGGTTGAACAACACACACTTTCATCAGAGTAATCCAGCATGGAGTTCAGTTTCACTAGAGGAAATGTCTGAAGAGGAATTTCTCCACCGCTGGGGTTTCAGACAGACAGAGGCAAAGGCGCAAGGGTCAGGAGGAAATTGGCACACAGATTCAATGTCAGTGTGGGTAATCGGGAGAGTCAGGAGAATTCCCAGTGGGCCGGTAGGGTTCTGGGCCAGTTACTGTGAGCTAATGTATAAACTCACGCATATAAGCCAAAGAACACTCAGACAAACTATAAATGTTACATCCAAGTGTATATCTGTAGTAATGTAGGGGTTAAAGCAGTGGCCCTCACTGTGGTACAGCCCTGGTTTGCTCTTTGTACAGAGACAGAAATTAGATGAAACTGAAATTAGCTTTTTATTCTCCTTTCCCATTCCACCTTAAATTATGTAGCAGTTACACTATTTAAGGTGGAACTTGCTGACAGAGCAGTTTATTACTTTTTCTTGCATTCCTGATGCGGCAGTTTTCATACATGAGTCATGTAAAGATGGACCGCAGCAGCAAGAAAGGCAAAAAAAGGTGGCAGAGAGAAGACAAGAATGAAAATGCTAGAATGAAAAGCAAGGAGGATGAGGAAATATCCGAGCAGGTGGCCAGTGAGAAATGCTGACCTACTAAGTTAGCATTAGTTTGTAGCATATTAACTGTCATGATTATGTCACATTTAGGATAGAAGCTTGTTCATTTTTCAGTTCTCATTTTATAACAAGCTAGCCACTTTGGTTCCAAAGTCCCATTCTTGGCCTGGAAAGATCACTTGTCACATGACAAAACCTTTAGGGTAACACTTTGGATTTGGATGGTCCTCTGTAGATGCTTTGTAGATGCTCAGTATATCTTTAAGTAATATTCAACTAAACATATTTTAAATGCAACTGAACTTGGCACTGAGCATGGAAGTTTCCATCAAATCTATCCCTAACACCAAAGCTAACACTAACTGTAACCTCAGGGCAAAACCTACACCTACTCCTAACCCTAACCATAATGTTGTTGATAATCAACTGAATATGACCAGAAAGTTTGTTAATGGTTTAAGTATCTGTAGATCATCTATAGGGGACCATCCAAATAAAATTTGACCAACTTTAGGATCAGAATTAGAATTGTACATCAGAAGTGAGGCTAATGCAAATTGACAATGCAGAATACTACAGTTAGACCTCACAATGTGTCTGACTGAGAGCCATTCCATGAGTGCAAATATCTCCCAATATGCACTGTGATATGCACCTTAGATACTGCATTTAAGCCAGCTGTCTTTCATCACAGCACGGTTAAACTAGCCAAAAATGGGATGAGAAGATGTTAACCAAGAGGTGAAGAAAATCAATGGCTACAGCTCACCTGTGCAAATATCTCACGGCATAACTTCCTCTTACATTGCGTAATTATAATTTGCGTTATAATACAAACCTAATTCCAAAAAAGTTGGAACAACAAATCTGATGCCTGCAACACATTCCAAAAAAGCTGGGACAGGGACAGGGACTGGGACTGGGAAGTTTGTGAACTGATCAGAAACACCTGTTTTGGATCTTTCTACAAGTAAACAGGTGAATGGGTTAGAGTTGATGCTGTCATGAAAGGAGCATTCACAAAACACTCACTTTTGAAAAAACATTTTAGCAAAACATTTTAGTTTAAGAATAATGTTTCTCAATACATGATTTCAAAGAAGTTAGGGATTTCACCATCTACAGTCCATAACATTATTAACATGATTCTGTAATAAATATAACCACATTGGCTCAGGAAATAATTCAGAAAACCCTTGTCAGTAAACCCATTTTGTTGCTGCACCTACAAATGCGAGTTAGGCCTCTACTACACAAAATAGAAGGCATAAATCAACATCATCTAAAACACCGCCAACTTCTCTGGGCTAAAGCTCATCTGAGATGGGCTGATATAAAGTGAAAACATGCCGTGTGAGTCCATCTTTCACATTGTTTTTAGAAATAATAGATGTCATGTTCTCCAGACCAAAGAATATCCTGATTGTTATTAACGCAAAGTTCAAAAGCTGGCAACTGTCATGATATGGAAGTGTGTTAGAGCCAGTGGTATAGGTAATCTGTGAATTCCATCAATGTCTTTTTCAGGGACATTCCTGCTTGTTTCAGTGAAACAGTGACAAGCCACATTCTGCACATGTTACAACAGCATGGCTTTGTAGTGAGAGAGTGCAGGTGTTACACTGGCCTGTCTGCAGTCCAGACTTGTCTCCCATTGAAAATGTGTGTTACATTATGAAACGTAATACAAAACAATGGAGACCCCAGACTGTTGCGCATCTGGAGTGTTATATCAAGCAAAAACGTGAAAAAATTCCACTTTCACAACTATAGCAATTAGTTCCCAAATGATTACTGAATGTTGTTAAAAGGAAAGGTGAACACAAAGGTAAACAAGTTCTTTTTGGAACAAATTGAGAATAAGCATATGTATACAAAAACAGGTAATTACTTGAAATATTAAATATTTTGTCTTTATACTGTTTTCAACTGAATACAGATCAAAAGGGATTTGCAAATCATTGCTGTCTGTTCTCATTTACATATGTTCTACTACACTATATTGTGTTGAAGTTAGAAATTATAGATATGAACTATTATAGACTATATGCGTAGTTCTATAACATAATTCGTATACAGTTTGTAAAGTCTTTTAAGTAAAAATGTATTATACTAAGTAAATAATTTATATAATAAACACAGTGACACAGCCACAATAGATATCACAAAGTATACATTATTTACAGTATGTAAACTGAAAATAAACGTCACCTTGCACTGTATTTCTATTTGTGAGGCATTGTGACATGAACACATTCTCCCTCTTCATTGTGAAAATGAGCATTGTGAAAATGAGCATTGTAAAGAAACATCAAGAAGCAAAAAAACACAGCAAAGCATTTCACCATTAATGCTGAAGCATGCACAGTTAGTGTTTCCTCTTTCTAACATCTCTTCTAAGTTTAGAGTGTTCATCTCTCAGCTGACGACTTGTCTGCATGGAAAAAACTGACACAGCATACAAAATGGAAACTGGAGCAGGTACAGCAGCTATAAAAATCATCCTAATTAAACAAATCACAAGTTCATAAATGTGTGTGGATTTTTTTGCCTTTAGAATATAAAGGTATTAGAACTTCAATTTAAATGTAATTACATAATTATATTATTAATTATACAGTTACATAGTGAATTACATATACAAAGATGCCCAGTAAACATCTCAGTTTCAGTATATTTATATTAATTTGTATTTATTCCAATGTTATGTAGTCTTTTTACTCCTGTGATAAACAGTTTTATGTCCATGGCTGCCTTAGACACACATGCACAGTACTGTACATTCTGTATGACATAACATATGGCCTGTGCAAAAGTTATGGCACAGTTTATATTTTATGTCTTAGTTTTTTCTAATATGTTAACTTCAGCAAGTCAATAGAAGTTGTGCACTACAATTAGCAGAAAAAATACAAATTTGAGTGTTTCAGATGATGTGTTAACTATATTCACTTAGAGTATCAACTAAACTTGTAGTTTGAGCAGGATTGTTGGAACTATAGCATTCGACTTTTCTCTCTAACTGGCTAGTCATTTAGAGATCATTTTGAATCCTGGTGACACCACAGCCCTAAGAATTCTGTCAAGAAGAAGCCCCCACCCCTGCCCCACCTCCAGGTTAAGGAAACATCATAAAGAGTGGCAGCCTGTGGGAAGTAAATAGCAATGACTACATTGGGGCAATTTTAGCTTCTCAACTGTTTTGTTAACTGAAGTACTACAGTAATAAAGTAATAAATGTGATAAAAAAAAACCCCTTTTGACTAAACTTGACTGAAAATTGTTTACAATGTACAACCACAACTGTGATATGAAATGGAAGTTTCAATTTTGTTCTTTTCAATTGGACTTCTCTGCTTGTTCTAATGAGCCATGAGTCAGAAATGATTGAAGAAAATGTAATACAAGGCTGTTTATAGTGAATGCACTGTGCGAGACCTAACTGTGTTAATGAGCAACGCTGCAGCCTTGCAGGGAGAACTGTCAAGGGCACGTGGACGTCTATTTCCATCTGATATTCCTTGACGGAACACAGTGTGTGTGTGAGTTGGCGAGTGTGTTCAGCGATGACAAAGCAGAGTGTCTGGCAAGACGAAATGTCCCTGTGGGACACTGGAACGTGAATGTCAACAGTAGGGGAGATTATTTATAAAGGTGTTTATCAGGAGCTCTATATTTACCCTGATTCTGCACATCTCAATCACAGCACACATTCTGACGTGTTTCTATACAGAATCATAGAAAAGAACCTGACTGTACATCAAGGCTGAACACTTCATAATCATCAAACACATTAATGATTTTTGTTCTTTATTCAGTAATAGCTCACTGCTTGTAGATTGAAATATTATAAGCTAGTCAAAAGGAGGTATTTTCACATGTTTTAGTCAATATGTCATGTTCCTATGGAACAACATCAAGTTATTGAAAATGAGTAATGTACTGTATTTACGAATTGCAGTCATTGAGATTTGGTCACCACTTAAAAAACAGCTGTTCTGGATATAAATTTCTTTTAACTTCATGATGGATGTAAATGTCAATACAATAAATTCTGAATATGAATTATAACTCCATTCAGATATTTTTTGAACTTCAATCAGGAGATCTGGGGTAAAAAAAAATACATACATACAAATAAATAAATAAAAAAAAATATATATATATATATATATACTGAATTTTATGTTAGAAATTCTTCATTTCAACTTCATTTTGGATATTAATTTTATAAGAACTTTATTCTGGATACCAATTTTGCAATAACTTTATTCTAAATATTTTATTATAACTCATTTCTAGATATGAATATTACTTATTAAATTTGTATATATTTTTTTAATAATTCTGATTTTTAAAATATTTTCATTGTGGACATTATTCTGTGTTTTTAAATCTTTATTCTGCATATTAATTTTTATTGTAACTTCTTTGCAAAAATTAATTGTGTTAGAAGTTTATTCTAGTTTTTTATTTGTTAAAAAATATTTTCTACCTTATTTTAGAATCATCTGCAATACTGGACACATCTAAAATTTCCTCATATTTTTATATCATTCACTACTTTTATTTGAAACCTGTAAAGTTATAGAGGACTAGTGGCAAATTACACCGTATTATAAATGTATTTGCAGCTTAATTCGTTTTATATTACTGAAAACAGCGATTCCAGACTTTTGAATGAAAGTGTACCTGTTTTCCCTTCTTGAAATGCTCTACTGAACAGGCGCTAACTATTGCTGGACTGTGTTTTCTCTTTGACAGCTTGGACAGAGATCAAAAACTTACTGGGCAGCTCATTGTAAGGATAAGAACATTCACTGTGTCAAAGGGAAAGATAAGGATAATGAGTAAAGGCCATGAGGTGTGTGTGAGGAGAAGTGAGGTTAGCTCACACAACCTTTCAGATAGGGTTTTAGACATTGACAGTCATGAACATAAACAAGCTATGCTTATCATGATTATGTTTTATTGATTTTCTAAGTGAAAATAAGTGAACACATCCTCTACAGATAACACACATAACAAAAAAGTGTGTATATATATATATATATATATATATATAATTTTTTTATTTTTTTATTTTTTTTTTATTTTTTTTTTTCCAGTTTAATACCACATAGCTTTAGCCTATTCATGGAGATGTGAAGCTTGTAACAGACATTCAGGTAACTCTTTCCAATAACGATAAATTATGAGACATCTATTAGTTGTTACTTCATAATTAATTAATCATGAACTAATCATGTATTTAATGTTATTCATCGTTAATACTTATTTTAACATTACTTTGTGAGAAACATATAAAACATTAATATTTCACAAATAACTGATGTCCTTTCCCAGGTGCATAGGATTGTTTATTGATATTGCTTGTGAAGTGATATCTCCTATTCTAGTGCATAGGACTGTGCATCCAGTGCATAGGATGTTTACGCACCAACATCTCCTGTTAGTATATAGGACTTTTTATTGATGTTTCTGGACTAATATCTCCTATTCTAGTGGATACAACTGTTTATTGGTGTTGTTAATTAACTAATAAACACCCCCTATTCTATAGTATATTACTGTGTATTGGTGTTATTTTTGGACTAAAATCCCCCATTATAGAGTAAATGACTGTTTATTGCCATTGTTTATGGACTAATATCTCCTACTGTAGTGCATATGCCTGTTTATTGGTGTTATTTATGGACTAATATCTCCTAGTGTATATGATTGTTTATTAGTATTGTTTCCAGACTAATTTCCCCTGTTCTAGTCTATATGACTGTTTTTTGGTGTTGTCTATGGACTAATATCTCTTATTGTAGTGTATCCGACAGTTTATTGGTGTTATTTATGGACCAATATCCCCCATTCTAGAGTATTTGGCCGTTTATTGGCATTGGACTAATATCTCATATTCTAGGATATAGGACTGTTTATTTGCGTTGTTTATGGACTAATATCTCTTATTATAGTGTATATGACTGTTTATTGGTGTTGTTTATGGACTAACATCCCTTTTTTCTAGAGTGTATGAGTTTTTGTGTTGTTTATGAACTCATACCTCCTTTCTAGTATACTAAACTGCTTTTTGATGTTGTTATGGACTAATACAATACCTATTTATTTTTGCTAAATCATCTGGAGGCCTAATTTGTTTCAGTATCCTTTTTATTGGCACATTGCTTTACTAGCCAAGATTAATTAATGATGATAAATGAATGTCTTTTTGCAAATCTTTCATCAGTACTATCACTAGTTCCCTATGTTGGCAGGAAAACTAACATAATCTTTTGATAAATACACAAGTATTGATTTTAAAAAAAAGTTTTTAAATTATTATGCATGCATAATAAGGTTCCTATGTTGTTATCAGTGTTTCTGATGCAAGACTTAAACTTAGCTGAAAGTTCCAGCAACACATTTAACTCACTTCATGATTCACTCCAGTTAATGAAGATGTAAAGTAATGTAAATATAACCTATTTTTGCTTTTTAATGCATCTTATTTGGCAGATCATGTAGTGGTTGATATCTAGCCAACTTTTTTTAGATTAGATCTCATTAACCATTCTAGAAAGGCCAGGGGTTAGATCGTTCACCATGTTAAAGATGGCGAGTATATGTTTACGGCTTAAAGCGACAAAGGGGCCCAGCATGGTTTTATATTGCATTCTAGACAGGCAGCAGTGTATCTACTGTTCCAAAGCATACATAAAAGACAAGTTAGCATGCTTAGCTTCCACAGGCTGCCTCTTGAGGCCTGTCTATGTCAGTTGTCATTACAATCAGTGAAGTCATGAATGAAGTTATATTGTCTGTACATCATGCTATGATCATATTCAGGGATTCAGGATGGTGTTTTGAGTTGGGGGTACTGAAATTTTAAGCAGTATATGCATGACGTCATTTAATTTAAATTTTTTAGAGAATTTACTTTAAGTACATCATGTGGTGCTATAATCTGGTGAAAGACCACAATATACAGTTGTCTGCAAACATTTGATATATTTATATTTGACATGCTGGAATAAAATACACCTTAAATGATAAACTGTGCCATAGCTTTTGCACAGGTCACTCCCCACCCTTAAATTCAGCAAATAAACAGTAATTGTGCATTTAAACATGCAGGAGTGTGTTCTCTGTACAGGATGTCTTAATGAATGTGCACACAGAACTGATACATCCAATCACTGATGCACACCCTGATCCACTCTCTCTCTTTCTAAGCAAACTTTAAGCTGAGCAGTGACCAACCAAATTGTTGACAAGTGGCCTATTTGGGGGTCAGAATGAGCCTGCTTTCCCTTACCAGAGCTCAACCTGCTTGAGTTTTAGCAACACAACCCCAAATCGGGTTTTACTAGAATCACATTTCAGTGCTTCGTAGTTTTTCTTTTTCTTAGGGTTTTTCTATTATTTTTAGCAGTTGCACAATCCTTAAAATCTTAGACTACTGCAGACTCCTCATAACTTCAATTTCCCAGATTCCTGATCACCCCACACATTGTACAGTTGCATGCAAAAGTTTGAACACCCTCCAGTCAAATTAGATGTTTTGCAGATTTTCTAAATGATAAAAAGTACACACCCTCTACAGGGAACAAACATAAATATGGCATTTTAAGCACATTTCTATTCATTTGCTGAGTTTAACGTATTGGGAAAAATTTACTACATAAAACATAAAACATTTGCAGAGTCCAAATTGTATGTTTTATTTTATTTATGATAAATTCAGCAAATGAACAGTCATTGTGCATTAAACATGTGCAGAAGTGTGTTCTCTGTAGAGGATGTGTACTTTTTTAGAAAATGAGCAAAATGTTTTTACAAGGGGCACCCAAACGTTTGCATATGGCTAGATATTTTCAGGTGTCGGACCTTCAGCATATTTTTGTAGCATAAGCAGTGATTACAGGACTGTAGGAGGGGAGAAAACATTAAGAACTTGTTGTAAAAAGTGGAAGTGTTTCTGATAAACTGGCCAGTGAGTGTAACTACAAAGTAGAGGTTTCTATTAAAACTGGGCACTCGGTGTTAATAGGACATTTGATAGGAAAGGAGAAGGGAGTTTCAGGCATGGTCTTACACCCAAACTTTTGTTATTTCATAACTCCATATAACAATTCAAGTAGGGTGCTGAAAAATTTACCCTATATGTACACACTGTGTGAAGCTATTTGAAAAGTAAGCTAGCAGTGCTGACAGCGATAAATCAGTGTGAAGTGACTCTTTCACTCTTCGGAGCTCTTAAAGACCATTCAGGCCACCAGTGCTGAGTGACCTTCTTAACCATAATAGACAATGTGATATTTCTATCACAGCTGCCTTCTTTATACTCTACCCTCAAGCCTCTGACTCCGGCGGTATTTGTCTCTGGAGACGGTACGGAATGGACTGGCTGAAATATAACGCAGTGTCTCCCTCAGGATTGTTGTTCAATGTCACGTGTCATAATTGTCATAATGCCACAGACACTGCCTTCTGTCATAATCCCTCACAACCAATCACTGACCTTTATAAGCACTGCTCTTCACTACAGCCAAACCAATTCGAATTTTCCTGAACAGCTGACCTTTCAGTGCCTGGACTGGAATGATCTCTTAGTCAGGTGGCCTTTGCTAAGGCAGCTGGGGATGGACATTAGTGGGGCACTGTAGGTGACCAACAGTTTACATGCACAGGCAAAAAAGACAAACATAAAGTATTGAAAAAGTTCATACTGGAACTCAAGATGTGGTCTGAAGAACCATGTCAATGTAGTACTTTTAATAATAATGAATATTTTGACAAAAAAATTATTTACATGTTTTTTTCTTTACCTAGTAAATCAGACAGGTAAGTTGTCTGAAGTTTGCTTCCTTAATTTTGCACTGGATGACTGAATGTTCTACGTTCATTTCAGTGGTGTGGATTACGCAGGAATTACACTATATTTTGCAAGTGGGTGTAGGCAGTAAGAACAATAGATCTTGCAGTTGGGTGTGGGCAAGAACAACACTTTTTTATGGGTGGGTGTGGGCAGGGATGACGCTGGATTTTGCGGGTGGGTTCAAGCAGGAATAACACTGGATTTTGCGGGTGGCTGTGATCAGGAATGACACCTGATTTTGCGAGCAGGTATGGGCAGGAAAGACGCTAGATTTTGTGGATAGATGCAGACAAGTACAACACTAAGTTTACCCATGGGTGCAAGCAGGAGTGACACTAGATTTTGAGATTAGGTGCGGATAAGAACAATCCTAGGTTTGGGGGGGCACTAGATTTTGCAGGCAAGTGTGAGCAGGAATGACACCAGATTTTGGGAGTGGGTGCAGGTAGTAATGACACAAAGTTTTGCAGGTGGTTGCTGGCAGGAATTACACTAGATGTTGTGGATTGGTGTGGGCCGTAACATAGGTGGGTGAAGGCAGGAACGACACTACATTTTACAGGTGGGTGCAGGCAGGAATGAGCCTACATTTTGAGGGAAATTGCAGACAGCAATGATTAAATTTTGTGGGTGCATGTGGGCAGAAACAGCAATAGATTTTGCAGGTTGGAATGAACTGGAACGACTAGATTTTGCGGGCGAATGCAGGGTGGAATCAGGCAGAAACAACACTTGATTTTGCAGGTGAGTGCGGACAGAAACACCACAAAATTTTGTTGATGGGTACAGGCATAAATGACATGAGATTCTGTTGGTGGTTACAGGCAACAACGACATTTGATTTTCTCTATGGGTACAGGCAGGAATGACACTAGATTTTGTCCATGGGTACAGGCAGGAATGACACTAGATTTTGAGGATGGGTGCATGCAGGATCGACATTAGATTTTGCAGGTGGGTGCAGACAGGAAGGACACTAGATTTTGTAGGTGATTAGAGGCAGGAATGCCTTCATGGCTGAGGGAACGACACTAGATTTTGCAAGTGGGTATAATCACGGATGACATTACACTTTGCATGTGAGTGCAGGCATGAATCACACTAGAGGGTAGATGTATGAGGGTAGGTATGGACAGGAACAGCACTAGATTTTGTGGTTGGGTGTGGGCAGGATTGACTAAATTTTTACAGGCAAATGTGGGCACAAATGACACTAAATTTTACAAGCTGGTGCAGGCAAGGATGACACTAGATTTTGCAGGTGGGTGCATTCAAGAATGACAGAAAATTTTGGGGGGAAAAAATAAGTAATTTGCATTTTCACCAACCTATCACTTTAAGAGCTGGCATGATCTGTGGCACAGATGTGTTTAGTCCAGATTGCATTATGGCGCAACAAAGATGATGACTAAATGGATTACCCCATACATCTTTTCAAATGATGCGATGGGATGAAATGGGATGGAAGAAACGAGGAGTGACAATTTCATTACTTTTATTACCAAAACAATGTCTCGAGATTTCGTAAGTCTTAGTTAATTACTGAGCCTCTGGCTATGGAAGTGAAGGTGAATTGGTTCATATGGCAAAAGTGTCATGATGAATCTGGAGAAAATATGTTGCCCATGGAGCTGTAGATACAAGCAAGACCCAAAATGAAAGCACAGAAGACTAATAAAACACTTATTTCCAAACAATTAAGCACACTCATGCTGCCATGCTTCCTGGCAGATAAAGGAGACCATACAACACGTACGGTCAAACACACTTTTACTACTTAACACACTCCTCTTAGTTCTCCATAACCTGTGTGTGAATTGTAGATGGAGTGGATCTGTTAGAAGCTACCTGGCAATTTATTACCTGCAAGCATCCAGGGTGCAGATATGTGTTAGTACCAGACAGAGCCCAGAACTGCTATGTGCTCTTCCATTCAAAAATTTGGAATTATGAATCATATTAATAATGGCTGTTATTTTATTCAATAATAACTTGTCATTATAAAATACTTGTTAGTATTGTTAGTATAGATTGAAATACACCAGAAGATATTTTATTCAATATTTCAAGTTTTAGTTATTATATGATAAATAATACTGTAATTATCTGTTTATCTATGTAAAGTAATTTCTTGATATATCATCTGCTATTTCAAATATAAGGCATTATATTATATAAGGACTCCATACAAAAAAATAATGGAAAAAGTCAAGGTGAAGATAAAGCACATATGTACATTAAAGGAACAGTATGGTGTGTTGAATTGTTCAGTAATCAGATTTGCTTATGTGGTTTCTGACACTGTACGACATGCTATTATCTATAACAATGGACAAAAGTATGTTGCATAGCTAGAAATGGCTGCTTATACTACATATGGTGGAAAAACAACCCTGTTAGAATTCACTGTTGTGCAAAGATCAGAGACCACCCTTAATTTACTTAATTTCCAGTCAGAAAGGCCTTTAAGTAAAAGTTATTCATTTTTCAGCATCGGGAAAAAAGCATAAAATATATATTTAACAGAAACAGAGAAACTCAATACAAACTGCCAAAGCGCTGCTGAATGAACTTGATTGTTGCGTACCAACATAGTGGCAGCGCGTTTATAACGTCATTTGAATACTATCAATAAACAGAATAAAAGAGTCCTTTCTCTGAATTAGGCGTTCCCAAAATTTTGCAACTCACAAAAGTTTGAGAACTCACACAAATGACAAAACAACCCACACAAACGATCAGCTTCCATGGATTTAAGCGATCAGATCATCTTTTCTAAATCACCCAATGAGAAGGCTGATTTGGCAGCTACTGAGCGCTGCATGTCAGGCTGAAGAAAAGAAAGCTGAGGAGTTCTGGCTCAATTCAACAGGTTTAGACACAATCACTGTGTCTAGTCTCTGAATGATAGTGAAAGTTGTTCAGATAATGTTGAGTTTCAAAACTTTGATTGAGCAAACAGCATAGAGTGGTAGTTTCTGGTTTTCAGTTCTCACTCACATGAAGCCTAGCGCTTGCACAGAAAATATAAACATAACAAGCTAACATTTTGTCAGAGCAATCAATAAGTTTGATATAAATATAATGTTTGTTTGATGTTTTTATTGTAACGTTAAAAGACTGCAATACCACAATGGCCTACTGGGGGCCACAGCTTAGAGGTTGAAAACAACTGTTGTATATCCATCCATCCATCCATCATCTAAACTGCTTATCCTTCTGGGTCGCGGTGGGGTGCTGGAGCCTATCCCAGCTGTCATTGGGAGGAAGGCGGGATACACCCTGGACAGGTCGCCAGTCCATCGCAGGGCAGACAGACAGACACATTCACACACTCACTCACACCTAGGGGCAATTCAGCATGTCCAATCAGCCTGACTGCATGTCTTTGGACCATGGGAGGAAACCGGAGTACCCTGAGGAAACCCACGCAGACACGGGGAGAACATGCAAACTCCACACAGAAACGACCCTGGTCGCCCGGCCGGGAATCGAACCCAGGCCCTTCTTGCTGTGAGGCAACAGCGCTACCCGCCACACCGTGCCACCCACTGTTGTATATGTGCTAATAAAATTTGTTGCTTGAGGACCTAATTGATGATGGCTTAACTGAGTGTTATTTGTTTGATGATGTTCTTTGGTTCCAAAATTCAAACATTCCCTCAGGGCAGATTGTAGTGTTCTTATTATTATGTTTTCATTTAATAATAAAAATTGATGTAGTACAGTTTATGTTCATTTGACTTTAGGTGGTTTTAGAGAAGAAGGGGCTCTAGTATAATAATAACAATAATAATAATAATAATAATAATAACAATTATTATTATTATTATTATTATTATTATTATTATTATTTTGTTGTTATTTATTATTCTACATATTATTTCAATCTTTTTATTTTTATAATCAGAAAACAATCCTAATTTTGTCTCGGTCCCTCCTGGTCTCAGTCTTGACCCGGACGTGACTATAAAAAATACTGGTCTTGACAAAGACTCAGTGTGTCTCAGTCTCTGTCTTGACTCTGACTCAGATCTAGTGGTCTGGACTACAACACTACTGAAAAAGCAAACTTCAGACACCAAACATGTCTTGACTGATCATCTACATTTGGAGATTGATCACAGAACTTTTCCTTCAACACACACGCTAAACCTACTACAGCAAGTTCACTCTTTTCCGTATAAGGCATCATATTCAATTGCCTGTTAACCTGAGAACTTTGCCTCTCAATCGTTATCGCTGAGTGCCCTCTGGACTGAGCATTCCTCCGTTCTCACTTCTTCGCTCTGAGGCTGCCCCCAGCGTAGCTGTGTGTGAATGCTGCATTGACTTTGACCCGCTCCCTCCTGCCAGCAGCAGCAGCTGACTGCTTGGACCAAAGCCAAATGGGCGACTTAATCCACGGCAACGTGCGGCTGGCCATGTCCACACTGGCTCTGCTCCAGAGAGAAGGATGGGCTAATTCTGCTCTTAACAAGCTGCATACTCATTCATAAAAAAAAAAAAACAGGCTGTAAATCTTTAAACAAATATGCAATATAATGCAGCGTGGTCTGTAAATATATTTAGGTCGCTCTTTGACATTGTTGCTTTGAAACAGTGCCTTGAATTTACTCAATAATTCTTTTTTTATTTTTTTGCATTTATTTATGCATGACATACATTTCAAATAGACTGAGGTTCATTTTGAAATGCAATTCAAACACTGAATTTGTTCTCTAAGTGAAAATAAGTTAACATTAAATAGGACATTTTCCTAAAATTTTAGTGCACAATTTCAGTTCACAAGTTTATTTGTTTTAACATATTGGCAATACATTTAAAAATATATATGTAAAATGTGCCATAACTTTTGCACAGCTCACATTTTATGTTTCATTTTTTCCCAGTATGATAAATTTAACAAACATACAGTAACTGTGCATTTAAATATGTGTTCTCTGTAAAGTATATTGTCACTTAAAAATTAATAAAATAATAAAATTAAAAAATTAATAAAAGGGGCACACAAACTTTTGCACATGACTGTAAATGTACATATATATTTTTTTTTTTCCATCCACATGGGTCCATTGCCAAATGAATAAGACAACAATGTTGCCTTTCATTTTACTTTGTTTTGGCAGAAATTCTGTTGATGTAATATATTTTATTCATGTAGAATCTTTGTAAGCATTAATCAAGTAAATTCAATTCACTGTTCCCAAACAGAGTCAACAGAGCAGCTACAAAGACAGTGTATGTTTATATGTTGGTAGTATTCCATCCCTCCATGCATAACAATGAATTAATGGGAAATAATGGGTTATATAATGGAGTGCTGGATGTAGTGGGTGAGCTGGTACGTGCCACCAGTCAAGTTTGTATTGTGGATTTGCGTCAGCAGCTTGAGAAGAAAACTGTTTAGTGCCAGGATGGAACGACTGTGAAGCTCAGAGAGGGGGACAAAATTCAAGTAACAAAGGAAGCCTGAACAGAACTGTGGACAAAAGAATATCTGAAATCGACCCGCCCTCTAATGTGGCATAACATCATACAATATGACGCATATCAATAACAATGTCTATTATATGCAGTGCTCTTCAGGATTTATAACCTATGTGAGAATTGGAAACTGTTTGGATCTGTTAAAAGCTACTTGGGATGTTCATCAGCAGCATCCAGAGTGTTCATACATATGCTAGTGACTGACAAAGCTGAGATAACAAAAGTAGTAAAATGACTTTCAGGAGCATAACCACAGGTGGGCCTGGACCTACCTAGATTGATCACAGGCACACCTGTGACAGAATATACTGTATAATATATATAATGTATATGTACTGTATTAATCATATCACTACACTCTCCAACAAGCTCCTCCTTATATTCTCAACCCTCCAATTGCTGCTTAGTTACCACTGTCTTGAGCCTCCAGTTAATTAATAAAACTGAAGCTCCTGCTTCAGTGAAAAAATGTACCTATGGGAGCTGGAAAAGTGAGATCCCATCCCAGATAGAGGAAAATATGTTGTTTTCTACACATGTAAAACCAAAAACAAAAAACAATCTGTGCATTTTTATCTTCTGCTTTTTTATTCTTATTTATTATTTATATGCCACACTAAGATAACTAGGGTGGCTAGCTAGTGCTAAAATGACAACAGCTGAAAGCTTTTGTCTTAAATGTGATATAATCATGAAAGTCAATACACTACAAACTAATGCTAGCTAAGTAAGTTAAGGTCAGCATTTCCTGCTGCACACCTGCTTGAATATGTCCTCATCCTCTTTAAGTAGCTTCTTCATTTTTGTCTTCTATATGCCACCTTGGTTTATTTTCAGTACTTACATTAATAATGTGACTACATAAAACCTAGTTTTGGGGATAGGATGTCATTGAATGTCAACGTAATTTCAGTAATGTCAATGTCATTTCAGTAATATGAACACAGTAATATTAAAATTCACCCTAATTCCTGACCACCTGGATTTTAAAATTTGGAGGTGCAACAGTTGTGTTTAAATATTTTCTTTATATAAAATTTTATATATCTTTCTTCACACATCTTTTGCTGCTGATCTAGGAACACTGGAAGATTCCAAAAGTGTTTTTGAATGTTTCACAAATTAAACTGTAGATAGTAATTATGGAAAATGCATCTGATTGGTTACACATTTTCATTCATAAAGTTCAATGCTCTGCATCCTTTAAATTCGACACCCTGGTCCCATCACACATCACATGGCTACTAATAACAAATCCAACGCTTTCTATAGAAAAATAAAGGGGTTTGTTGCCATGCCAGACTAATGTGAATACTGTACAAGCACATGAAGTCAATTCTTAAAAACATATGACATACTACCAACAGGTCATACTTTTGAAAGACCGTTCCAGGCCAAGTCAATCATATGACATCAATTTTCTAAATGCATTTCACTTACTGAAGACAAAACTCAAGACTGAAGACAGCTGCAGTAAAGGCCTGGCAGACCATCACCAGGATAGAAACCCAGCATCTGGTGATGTCTATGGGTTCCAGACTTCAGACATTCATTGACTACAAAGGATGTGCAGCCAAGTTTGAAAAATGACAGTTTAACTGATAATTGTTTGTTTGTCTAATTACTTTTGAGCCTCTAAAAATGGAGGGGGGCTTTGTTTGACAATGGTTGTGATTCCTACACCATTCAGCCAATATGGATGCAAATACCCTCAAATTAAGCTGATTTAATTTCAGCTTCAATGTGCTGTGGTAGACAGCTGGATTAACAGTAATTTTGTTGACTCCACTGATCAAATAAATCTTATTTAAATCAGGGCCTACTGTTATAGAAAGGAAAGAAAAACAGGCAGCAGGCAGATTTAATTGTGCAAAACCATCATAGTTTTATCACAGCCTTTCTACCACAGCTCCTCCTACAAGCTTTTATATGATTTCAGACTTGAACATTCTTCACATGTTAGACAGAAGTGTTTAAATTGGCTTTAATTTGGATTTTTTTCAATTTGATCACTTGTATCATCACTTTTTAGAACAACAGAATGAACACTGTGTAAATCAGGGGCATGTGAGAAGCAGCAAGCACCTGAGATAATACACTCTGCACTTTGAAGATAAGGTGCTAACGTTTTATAGCGCAAGCAAAAACATCCGACTGTGGCCTTTCAGTTACGCAAGCAATGCTGTGATAGCTGAGAGACCGACAATCATCCACACGAGGCAACTTTGATCTCTGTGTATAGCAGATGGTTAGAAATTACAGCCCTCGTCTGCCAAACTGGTTTAGGTTACTTTCTCATGGGAAGAATTAGCAAATTAACGCCCAGCCCCTGAAGCTAGCTTCCATCCTCTCTGTCTTCAGACACTGGGTCAGCAAGGGGCAGGACCCGGGGGTATTAGGGGCAGATTGGCACAATGAAGGTGTGGATTACTGCACCAGCAAGGGCAAAGGGGTTAATCTCTCTGGGGAAGTTTTGGATCAGAAGACATTCGTCCCTTTAATCAGCAGACAGCTGCTAAAACAGACATGACTGAAGCAAGTCAACAACAAACATTGACAACAACAGACAAAATGTAGTAAAACGGAATAGAAAGCCTGTTTTGATCATCATTCAGCTCCTCAGTGATCAGTAATGTGTGAAAGTATGAAAGCTAAGTTGAACAGCTGGTGGTAGCTTAGCTAAACTTTTTTTTTTGGCACTTTTATTCAACTAATTCATTTATTTACGTATTATCATAGTAATAATGTCTCTAAACTCCTTCAGAGTTCAAGCAGTTGTCTTACATTAATTTGATAAATTATGACTATCATTATGACCATTAAAGAGCAAACTGAACTAGGAGTACAACTCCTGGTTGGACCCCCTTCTCCTACGTCTAATGTTGTTTCTTTGTATTCTTATTTTTCAGGTGTTTTTCTGGTTTTGACCTTGACTGGTTTCCTGTTTTTTTGTTTTTGAATATGATATGCTTCATGTAACACTGCCTGTACTCTGGCCCCTGCTGTGGTCATAAATGAATTCCTGAAATGCCCTTTTCAGAGAAGACAGTTCAAGCAAACAGGGTTATTTGTAATGCAAAAAAAATATACAAATATAGTAATGTTCTTATTAGTGTTTTAATATGTTACAAGGAGGAATGGACTTTACTGTACTAAAGTCAGAATCATCATAAGAGCTACAGTCAGTTACATTCATATTTGAATGTTTGTGTCTGCTATGCAAAATCAACATGTATTAACATAGATCAGGTAAGATGTTTCGCCTCCTGATGCCGTACAGTGGAGGGTAGAACAGAAATGGGCATTTCAGCTTTCATATCAGTTTCCTCAGCTGTTGCTAAATTTAGTCTGGCATAAGGTAAAGTAATAAATAATTCATTTTTTTTTCTCAACAGGCTACGGCTAGGAAATGAGGATGGAGATACCTGCAAGAAAAAAAGGCAACAGAGGGATATAAAAAGAGAATGCAAAAGTCCATTCATATGGAGTTTTCCTCTTATAAGGAATGTTTGACAAAAAAAATCTAATAAAATTTTCTTATAAGGACTGCTTGAGATTAATTAAAGATTAAAGAAAAATACTTGACTGACATATTATTATTATTTGGATTTTCAAAGGATGTGGGGGTGTGGCAGTCTTAGCAAAAAGGGTTCTATATATTATTGAAAAAAACATGCTTTCTTTAAAGAACCATATGCAGCTGTTTGTTTCATCACAGCGGAAAAACATTAAACCATGGAAAGAATCATTTATGCATTCCGAAGTCTCCTTGAGTGTTCATGGCTCTATATAGAACCACTGCTTTTACTAAAGAACCCTTGATGAACCATGTTTTTAAAAAGTGCATGTACAGGGCAATGTGACATTATGTCGCATTTTAATATTTATAAATCATAAAACCTAGTGAAATGACTACCTGTAACATCCTGTCTTGCCCTGTGCTTGTATTTCTTTGTTTTGTCTTTGTTTCTGCCTTTGCTTTCATTCCCTTGTGTGTTTTGCCATGTTCTTTTTTGTTGATTTGGTCTGTGTCTCCTTCCTGGTCCTGCCCCCTTGTCATCTGTTCCACCTGTCTGTAGTCTGTAGCTCTGCCAGTCATAAAATAATGAAGATCTGCCAGTTGTGCATGTTAATGCATAGCAATGTTTAATGAAGAAATGTTTTCTGCATTAACCTCTAGCCTTTTATATTTGTTTAACATAATGCAAATTTCCATAAACCACTTGTATATTCACAGTCAATGCCAATTCTAGCTTAAACATGGACATGTGAGGCTCATAACAAACATACCACTCTCATCCTCAGTTGCTCCACGTATGTGTATACAGTGAGGGGAAATGAATATTCAGACATATTTATTTCTGTTATTTAATATACTTCTAGTGCATATATCTAGTATTATACGCATAAACAGATAAACAGAAAATTAAATGAAAAGTATGGCAATTACCGTCTGCAGTAACATGTAATTCACTTTTTGCAACACTGTGGTTCAATTTTGGTCCATTTCTCTGGGCAAATCGTCTTTAAGTGGGACAGTGGGACCCTTCAAACTGGACAAATCGTCTTCAAGTGGGACAGTTAAAAAACCACCATAAATTTTCAATGGGAATACAGTCAGGAGAATGGCTAGGCAATTGTCTTGCTAAAACATCCATCTTCTCCCCAGATTCAGTTTATTAGCTAATGAAATTCAAATTTAGGTTGTTATGGTACATCTTTTCATTCACATTTCATTCACATTTCATTAATGCGCTAACATTGTGTGCAGAGAAGCAGCTGCATATCATGATGCTCCCACCTTCATGCTTCACTGTGGGATCATACACGCAACCCTTCTTTCTCCAAACATGATGAGCTGAATTACTGCCAAAAAGTTTTATTTTTGTTTTACTTAACCAGTGTATGTTGTTCCAAGACAGTTCTGATTTGTCTGAATGCTTGTGTGCAGATTTTAGATGCGTATTTCTGCCTTTTTTAGCAGAAGACGTTGATGTAGAGTGTAAGAACTGTTCACTGATTATTGTTCTCAGTATAACTGTTGTGGTGGTCCTGCAACTCTTTTTAAGTGATTGCTGGATTCTTTTTTACCTTTCTTATCATTAGTCTAAGGGAAATCTTGAATGCTGCACCTGTCCAAGAACTTCTATGAAACTTTGTATCTCCAAAATGTTTACCTTATAGAAGAAAGAAAAACATTCTTAACTTGTAATGAAAGTTAATGTAACAGTATTTTTTCCAAGTAATTTTGGAGCTTTCTATTGGTGCATTTAGCATAAAACACAATGCTTTTAAGCTTTTAAGTAAAAAAAGGTTTTTTAACAATCAAGAAACAATAATATTACTAGACCAGTTGTCCTGATAGGGATGTTTAAGGTCTTTGCTATGTGTCTGTAGCTTTTTTCATTCGAGTGTTTACTAATGGTGTGCCTGGGAACATTAAGAATCTCTTTCAACTTATTTATATTTTTAATATAAGGTCTAAATACCTAAAAATTCATTTTTTTAACCTTTTTAAACTTCTTTTGGTTGGATTTCACAGATTTGGCTGGATTTTACAGAATTGGTTGGATTTTACATACATAGACTTGCAAAAACAACACGCTTTTTCACACAGCAGTACTGGAGCAGCCTCCATTAAACTATGGATGGAACAATAGAATCCAGTGCAGCACAAGGAAAATGCATTACAGTGCAAACAATCAAAGGCAGACATTGCAATTTTTGAATGTATTAATTAAAGAAGCAAATTTCAGACTTTTGGATTATCTATGCAACTGGGCTAAGGGGGCTAACTTTGAATGGGAGTGTGTGCTTCTCTCTCACCAGTGCTTCTAAACCACAGCTATTCATGAATATCAGCGGACCTCAATGGACAAACAGCACCATTGATACAGATTCCTGAAACAATAGTCACATCGGTGGTCAGTGGTGTTCAGAGTGTTTGGCTTTGAGGAGGCGGCATTGCCAAGCTCTAGCGGGTCACGCAAAGCCACAATCAGCTCCCTCATCACTCCAGCTCATTTGGGGGCCCATTCCTATTCATTAAACAGAGCCAATGCAAATTCCTAATTAATAAAATAACTACTGATAGAACATTCTGTGACTTCCGTTCCCCTGTCTTTACACTGCTAACATTGTTCAGAATGAAATATAAAATTACATTTTTATTCCACCTGAGATTCCATGTCATGTCTTCCACATCTGGTCAAAATGGTGTTATGGTTTTATGTGAAGTTCTATAGTAATTTTTTTCTAAATATTGTTAATAATGAAGACTAGTAACTACTATTAGTGTAGCCTTAAAAAAATAACACTATAAATTATAGCCACAAAACATATGCATGTGTTATAGCTATGTAAGGAAATGTGCAGGTATATATTTTAGTTTCATAAAGGTATGTGCACATATGATTTATAGTTGCATACAGAAATGTGCACACTTGATTAAAAACTCTTTAATGTTCTGCTCAACCATTCGGTAGAGCACATTTTGAGTCACTATACATGTTCTGATTTTGCCACAAAGTGCCATCTCGACAGTTTGGTAGATGTGAATATCTGAAAAACTCTGGGGTCAAAAACAAACAAACAATTGTTTTTATTATTGACCCAAACAAATAAAAAATAAAAATAAAAAAAAAAATTGCTTTTTTCTTGGTGAGGACAAAGGGATAAGGAAGTGTGTATGTAGGTAATATGAATGCTAAAGGATGTGTGTACATAGATGTTACAGCTATATTAGGTACATATGCAGTATGGCTTTGTAAGGATAGGTCAGTTGTCATATTTATGTAAGCATGCATGTGCAGGTGTATGAATGTATTATAAAGAATATGTGCATGTATCCATTATAGCTATGTAAGAATATAGGCATGTATGCATTATAGCAATGTAAGGATGCATGTGTGTATGACAATCATGTAAGAAAACATTCATGTTTGTATTGTAGCTATGCAAAAATATTTACATCTATATCTATAAATGCTTACATCTAGCTTACAGATTACATATACAGAATGATACGTGCATGGATGTATTATAGCCACATGAGGACACATAGATGGATATTTAATATTTATGCCGGAATATATGCATGGATGTATTATAGCAACATAAGAATATGTGAATTATTCTTCTTATTGCAACGTAAGAATATGTGCATGAATGTATTTTTCATGTATGTATTATCACTTGTAATTTGTATTATGACTTGTGAAAAAATCTTATTACATTAACTTTCATAACAAGTTGGGAATGTTTATTCCTTTTCTTCTAGGATTTGTTCCAACAGTGACGATATGTCCATGCATGTAATATAGCTACATATGTTTTAGAATTGTTATATAAGAATACATGTACATATGTATAGCAACATGAGGACTTGTGCATATATGTATTGTAGCTACATAAGAATATGTGAATGTAGGTATTATATTTATGTTAGACAACATGGACAGATGTAATATAGCTATGACAGACTACATGCATGGATGTATACATAAGGATTTATGAAAGATGTATTATGACTATGGAAGGATGCATGAATGTATGAATAAAAGGTATATATTTACATGTATGCCAGCATGTATGTATTATAGCAAATAAGAAAATGGATGGATGTATTATAAGTGCATTAGGATATTTGCATGTATGTTAGCATACATGCCCGTATCCTCTGGTGGACTCTGATTGATCCCATTTGGCAGAGGGGAGCTGACCCATACTGACCCTGCAGTGACCCCTCTGGTGACCGTGGGAAAGAGTCATTTACCCTGAGGCTCAACAGAGTCCACACACACATAGCACCTGAAAACAGAGAATGCAGCCAAACATCCACCTCACTATCTCCCTCTCTCTCTCAACACTGTGTCCAGGCAATAGTGTTGCCTGGTGATTGAGCTTAGTGTGTTTGGAAACAAAGGTGGCTTTATTGTCCACCTACAAGGTTGTATTACAAGAAGCAAAGGTTTATGTCAGCGGATATCATTTATCACATATGGGCTGGTTAATGTTGCAGGCTCTGCAGCTGCAGTAGCTGACCATTTCACTGTATTTTTTCAGCTCTTTTCTGTTAACATATTGTACTAATCATTGCTATGTAACACTGACATAACCATGCCATAGACTTGTTATGGCAGGTGTCATACACTGTCATGACAGATTATGTCTAGTAAAATAACAGTGTCATGTTACCATGAATGGCAATTGTCATGACAGATACTGCATGTCATGATGGCTAACTAGGGTGTACTAGCATAAAGCATATTTAGCATGTAATAAAACCTGCTGTGACATCAAACATTATAGCATCTGTCATGATAATTACTAGTAATGATAGCACTGTTGCCCTTGTAATATTACTGAACACAATGGCTCATGACAACTCATGACAGTATGAGACACTGCCATGGTATGTTTAAGACATGGTTATGTCAGTGTTATGTAGTAGGATTCAAGCAATGTTACCTGTTTCTGTGCATCTAACTGCATCTGTGATTGTTGGGATTTTTGAAATTGAAACTCTGTCCAAGTTGAACTTGCTTCATCAGACAGACCTCAGATCCACTACTTCTTCTTGTCCCACTACAAGCCAAAACAAATGCCATACTGTTAATGCCACAAAAAATAAAACACACCTTTATCTTCAAGCCTTTTCTCCTCATCTCTTTTTCTTCTGCGTTTTTACACTCCAGATGCATATGTTCTTTTTTGAGACATGATTAACCCCTCACTCAAGCATCTTAGACAACACAACAGTACAATCCTAACCCGGAAATTGTTAGGGGGCCCTCAGGCATCAGTAGGGCTTTAAGCTGCTGCTTATGTTGCTTATTAGGTAGAGCCCGCACAGTAAAGATTAGGGTTGTGATTAGATCAAGTTTAGGGTTAAGGTAAATTAAGGCAAATTTAATAAATAAATAGTTGGATTATTAGATTATAATTAGTAGAGAGATTAGTTTAATGCAAGATAAGCAATTACAAAGAATCTCAGTGGGCTATCCAAATAAAGTGTTACCTGTCATGTCTTTGAAAAGATTAAGCTATGTTTTAGTTTCTTCATCCGTCCACTGGTACCTTCTGCCTTCTGTTATGTTCCGTAGCTTGGGCCAGGCATATCATATGACAATGTGCAATTTGCTTTTACATTATTTATTCGGCAAATACATTTCCATAGTAATTTTAAAAAAAAAGTATCCACCCCAAGGGAACATACAAGCTTTTATGCAAATTTTAGAGATTTTATTCAACATTTGCACCTTCCATCAAGTCATTTATATTCAATGTTAAAATATGCATAATGGAAACCCAGCTTGTGTATGGCAATTTAAACCTAAAGCTCCCTCGCTCTCTTTTAAGTGTCTTTCTATTAAAGGTTACTGTCTGTGATCAAAACTAGGCATATGGGTGCAGCCAATCAAAGTTAAGTGGTTGTGGAGCGGGAGGGGGTTATGCTATGTATGCACCCACATTCAAACAATGACTTTTAAATTCTAGAGGCTGTGATGTTCACAGTTTATTGTGAAATGAGAGGGCAGTGGGCAGGCTTTATGCTTAAATGCTTTTGCTTAGGCATAAATGCTTAGGTATTGAGTATAATAAATACATTATTCAATGCTTCAGTAAAAAAAAAAAAAACAACCAATTGTAACCAGTTGTTTTTATTTAAGATGGTCAATGTGCAGACCAGAAATTGGTAATTTGAGCTCTGCAGATTCAAGACATTTATAGCATGTAGAATACATAAAATGTCAAAAATCTTGAATCAAAAAGCTTATTGAACCTACAAATACACCCCTAGAAATAGGGCTTTGTAGCACTGTTAAAGCTGTAGTCTATGCACTGTAGGCCCACACAGGTTTTCTATTTATGACTCAGGGGCCCACTCTCCCACTCAAATGGTTCTGGATAGATTTCTCCCTGCCTAAATAAGGATTACTTGCATATGTATGTATGTACAGGGTGTATCAGCCTACATATATTAGCACAAAGAAAATGAGCACTAATGAGGTTCTCCTTAAATAGATGTTCCTGCAAAGACTAAACAGAAGGATAAAATGGCCTACTTATTTCGTTATACCATATCAAATACTACTTCACCCCACACTAAAGGTGGATTTCTTTTGCCATGCTGCCCCCTAGTGGCCAGTCTGCATACTGTCCTCCTTAAATAAGGATGATAGGTTACATTATACAGGCAAAAGAAGTCCATCAAGATTCATCAAAACTCCATCCTCAAGCAGAATTTTACACTGTTCCACTTTTTCAACTGTTCATCTTTCTCAACAAGAACTTTATGAAACATTTAAACATTTAGGCATTAAGTAAAGTAATGTATTGGCAAGTATCCATGAACAGAAATCTCAAGATGACCTAAGATGTTTTATAAAGTGAATGACATTGTAGTGACATAAGGGGCTTTAAACTAAAGTGATCGACACTTGCTGCAATTATAACACTGTTATGAAGCACCTTTCCCAAGTAATAGTAGAGGCCTAGTTCTGAAGATCACATGTTGATTCTAAGTATTTGCTTGAGTTTAAGTACATAGCACATTTACTTTTGATGCTTAAGCAAAAGTAATTTTGTACATTTATGCTTAAATAGAAATACAGATGAGGACATTCTACTTTTACTAAATTATTTTAGCATGAGAATTTCTGTTTTTATTCAAAAATAACATTTTTCTCTGTATACAGTGCTCAAAAGTAGTTTTGGGACAGCTCTATCAACATTTGGAAAGATTTCTTTTTGTCAATGTACTATGGAAATGTGCTTTACAAATATTCAAAAGTATGTTATTTCGGCTATATTATAACATATTTATCAATACCATGGGTTCAACTGAACAATAGCCTAGAAGAAAACATTCACCTAACACCCCATTGAACTTTAAAAATGTTGGGACATTATCCAAATGCATACAGAGATCTCCCAATGGTGCTTCTGGAAAGCCACTGTCCAACACACCTGTCTCTAAATTTCAGTAACATTCTGAACAATATTGCTTAGAAAACTTGAATTATTCAGTTGAAAAGTAAAAATTATTCTCTCTTGGTAATAAAATGGCTGGGGTTAGGCAGAATGGATGAGAAATATTAAAAATTCCAAAATCAAGATTGAAAAGTTTACTGAAGTGGTGGAAAGAGACCTGTCATGCTCTGGCCACCCAAAAAAGAACAAACACTTCAAGCTGTTTTCCAAAAGAAGGGATACTAAACATTAATTGGCATAATGGAGAGGGGCACTAAAGTGTTTTACACTAATGTTTGGGTACTTTTACTTGCCTTCAATGAATGTTTTCAGTGAATTACTGGGATCAGTTTGAGTTTCAGTTAGTACAACTGTTTGTTATTGTTGGTTGCTATAACTTTTCAGATGGACAAATAAATAAATGTCAACTTTAGCTTGGAAAGTAGTAAATAAACTAGACATATATTGTGTTCAGAGAGTGTCACAAGACTACTTTTGAGCACTGTATGTATATGCATATGTATATGTGTATGTATATAATGTATGAAAATCACAGATTTTTAAAGCGCAAGTTCAACAGCACCAAAATCTTCCATAGAACTCTGTCTGGTGTTTTTGCATTACTTGAGAATTATGCTTTATAACAGTGTTATAAATGGAAAAAATGTCTGTTGCTAGATTAATACACCTTATGTCAATGCAATGTCTTGTAATTAATAGCATAAACTCTCAAGTAGTGCTTTATAAATATGTTATCCAATGCTTATGCATGTGTTATGAAGTCTTTATGTCAGTAGTGTTTAAATAATATATTTACAAAAAACTTACTGGACAAATTATTACAGCTATAGAAGAAACAGGTTTTAGCACCAATACATACAGGTGGGTGAAAAATAAGAATAGTAGCCATGATAGTCCAAGATGTTTTATGATACATGATATGTCACAATATTCATTTTTTATGATATCTGATAAGTTGGAACAGACAAAGTAGCACCACATTTAAAAAAAATACTCTGAAAAAGGATGAATCCAATGATTTGTGTACAACATTTCACATAGTGTGCTGAACTAAATCCAATTAAATAGTTGCCATTTAATCGAACATGGTGTTTTTTAAGTTCTATGATATCCACAATTTGCTCAGAAAATCATATTGTGAAGTAATTTGACATTATAATAAATATTGTTATATTGCCCCGCCCTACCACTACTTACTAGAAAATGCACAGAGCTGGAAATGTGAAAGTTCAATGTGTTTTGTGTCAGTATTTTTTTATGTTTGATTATATAGACTGTCTGGGCACAATGGGCACACTACACAATGTGTGTGATTATAAACCTGTTTAATGCTCTGATTTTCAGCATATATTTCTCACAAAAACCAAATATCAAGTCGCAAGTCCTGGAGTTCTAATAGACTCAGATCTCAGTTTCACTAGCCATATCAAAGCATCACCAAAACAGCCTCCAACCATTTTAAAATTATTTAAAACATTGCCAAAATTGTAGATTTTTGTTGTTCTAACAAGATCCAGAGAAACTCATCCATGAGTGTGTTTACATGCGCTTAATAATCCAATAGCTACAGAAAATCAGATTTTCTCAGTAATCCGATCAATGCGTTTACATGCACTCGAATCAGATAATAGGAAAACTCTGGGTCTACATGAGTCAAGCAGCCAATAAACTCACAGAAGAAGACGTGACATAAACATAATATTAAACTCCAACTTCTTTTTTTAAAAACATCAAACCACTTTACCTGAAAACATGAACACACATTATCTAGTAGATTTAAATCCTTCATTTCATGAAGCATGTAGTAGGTTTCAGCATTGCTCCAAAAGTGTTTTGCTGCCATCTCGTGGCAACACTGCTTACTTATTTCCAGTACCGCAGTCTGTTTCACACATGTGCAGACTGAGAAATCTGAAAGAAATCAGAGTAAGAGTATACATGCACTGAGAAATCTGATTACTAAGTTAAAATGCAGCTCTCTTTATCTGATTTCTTAATCGGATTTCTAGACCTTACTCCAACCTCAAAATCGGAGTATTACATGACCATTTGAATAATCAGATAACTGCAGAAATCCAATTATGATCGGATTATTGAGTGCATGTAAACGCATCCATGCTTTTTTCTCCTGCAGGGTGGACTACTGTAGTGATCTTTCACTTGACTCTAGACTTCCCAAAAAGACCATTAAACAGCTACAGCTCATTCAGAATGCTGCTGCTGGAGATTTAACAAGGACCAGTTCTAAAATCTTTACACTGGCTTCTAGTTAGTTATAGAACAGACTTTGAATACTGGTACTAGTCTATAAATAAAAGAATACAAACAAAGTGGGTCTCTTAGAGCCTGTTTACACCTTGCATTAACATGTGTTTTGTGTCCAGATCATATCTGGATCAACTGTAGTTGGATTATACATTTTAAAATGCGTCCCCAGTTTGACCAGATGGGATCCAATTGCACTTTTCCTGTGTAAAAAGCACATACATTTTTTTTTCCATCATATTTTTGTTTACATTTTTTGTTACAACATGAGTGGACAAGCTCAGCTCGGACACTTTCATCGGCATGGAGTGCATGAAGGCTCTTGGTTTCGGGTCTAACTCCATCTTTCTTTCCAGTTTTTATTCTCTCCTCTGCTAGTCAGTGCTCAACAGACGCATTTCCGCTCACGTAGTTATATACAGACAATGAAAATGAATTCTGCTTGCACGGATTTTGCTGAGTATGGTTAAAATCTTTCTCTGATCACCTTTTAATGTGGTTTGAGTATAATCCTCTCACAAGGCATCTTGGAGATGTTTACACCTGTTTTTTTTTGGTTTTTTTTCATGTGGTCAGAATGTGAGCCGATCATCAAAAGCACATGTTAATGAGAGGTGTAAACAGGCCCTTAGATCCATGTATACAGATCAACTAGTAGAGCCCAGAGTCCAAACTAAGCATGGTGAAGCAGCATTTAGCTGTTACACTGCATACGACTGGAACAAACTGCAAAAAGATCTCAGATGTGCTCCAAATGTAGCAATTTTTAAATCCAGGTTAAAATCATTTCTCCTTTGATGTGTTTATGATTGAGTTCTTACTGTAAAATAAGCTAATATTAGTAACACTCAAGCCCTTTGTCTATAATTTTCTTTTAATATTTTCATTTTTCTTCTATGCACTTCTTTGTACTTACTTTATAAGCTATTGTGACTTTTTTATTTTTATTCATTTTCATTCTTAAGCACTGTGTTTTTATGTTTCCTTTTGATGTTCATTTTGCTTTTATTTATGTAAAGCACACTGAATAGCCTTTGTGTGTGAAATGTGCTACATTAATAGGCTTCACCTTGCCCAGAGATCCCTGATTAAATCCACTGTTTTTCTAATGTGGGAGGAACACTGCTGGCATCAAAACTTGGCAGAGACAACTTTTAGTCTTTTGAAATCAAGCATCTCCACATAAGTATTCTATGCTCATTTTGTCAAGAGGTCTGTCATCAACTATGTAGTTGCAGATTGACTGCGTCACTACTGATGTTCTTGATTTTACAAGAGCAAACAGCAAAACCAGTACTCGCTCTTGGGTTCATAAACAAACTGGTATTGTAAACATTCAAACAATGTAATCAAAGTCTATAAACATCATAGTAATGTTTTATTGGCTTCATGGATGAACTTTTAGAAAATGACAGAGAAAAATCACATGAGTAAATCAAACAGTGTAAGACAGTAGTACCAATCTGGAAACTCTGGCAGACAATAGACCTCTGAGGTCTCGTCACTTCATAGTTTGCTGTTAACACCAGCTGGGACTGGGAGAAAACCAGTTTAGACCTGAAATAACATTCAGAGCATGACTACAGAATGACGACATGACTTCAGAGGTCTGTAGGGAAAATGAATGGTGTTCATATAATGCTATGGGATTAATGAATGAATCACAAAGTCTATACATTCTGTCTTGTGTACATTTTGCCCTGAATATCATTGTGTGATATCATTCATGAAATCAATACATAGTCGAAATAAGAACATTGTTACACACATTCCTAAGCACTGAACTGACAAACTAAGACTGGCAACCTCACCAAAATACCCCACACAAACCAGCAAGCTTTGTCAAGTATGGTAGTTAAGTGGCTAATTTGAGTAGCTACTGTTATATAACAGTATTCATTTTAACCTTCATCTTACTTGTATGTAGCATGTATGTAGCAATACTAGCATTTCAGCTCCTTGACAACCTTATAATTCAGATGAAGTGACATTCAGGGGTAATAAACGTGTGGATAAAACATACTTAGAACATTTTTGTCAGCCATATTGGTGATTTTCAAAAACGCAATTGATTTTTCCCATAGATAAAACTGGATTTGACCCAGAATTCCTTATTTGGGAGTCATAAGAAGTTGTGACAGTGCAGATAAATTCACAGTGTATAAAAGAAATGAAATGAAATTGTTCAGGTTTAAAGCAGAATTGGGGCCATGTTGTGTTTTGGACGCTGCTGAGAGGCGTGGGCATATTTCCTTTGGAAGTTTGGATGCCCTCCAGTCTCCTTGGCGTGCTCCAAGGATTTATCAGGGTAAACATACCACATCACGACTCCGGACGGGTTGATGGTGACGGTGAAATGGGTGTTAACTGACGGCAAAGACACAGTTTCATCTTTAAACACATCATAGGCCTGCGGGGGAAAAAAACAATAGTGAAAACACAAGATTGTTTCCTTAAAAACACTTTGTCCAGTCAATGTCCTTTAAATGATTTTGGAGTTTTATTGTTTAATGTGCACTTCTGAAGTAATGTATGGTATAAAAGGAGCTTACCTAGCCTTCCATTGTGAATACAGTGAGGAAAATTGATTCTAGAAACTCTAATATACAGCTAATGTATCAAAGCAATAACAATTTTATCTCCTGGGGCTGGTTGCACCAACAGGGCTTACGCCTGGTTGTAATCTAAGCCGGTGGTAACTTTAAGACTGTTGCACCAGCTAGTCATAAGCTAAATACTTGCCAAGACTGGGTGTAACTTTTAAGTCTAACTGGATGCAGGCATAATAGTTCTTTGACCTGTTCTAGGCTATTGTAACCATTCACAAAGAAGTGGTTATATCAGTTCATTGAGAAAGAGCTGTCAGATCTGATTCTCATATATTTTAAAACTCTAATTTAAACCAAAGTCGTTGTTTCATTTATTTAGGGTCAGATCAGGGCAACCGGAACCACGGTGGCGAGCAGGCATTTGACCCACCTTTTTTTCAGAGTACTGTGACGATGCCTTACTACTTTTTGAGTTCAGGACACACACATAAAAACCTCTACACCCCTAAACTGCAAGAAGCACTGACCAGCATGAACAGGCAGAATAAAACTTCCTGGCAGAGCCAATCAGAATCTACATTTCACAAAGACGATAAGTCTCTCTATTTTCTGTTTTTTGGTTTTCATGGTGGTGAATGTGCAAGTAACAGAATGCTTGCATCCCTGCAAACCATCTGATCAACAAACAAGCACACACGTGTGTAATTTAGTTCACTTTAGTCTGTGCAGTCCACAATCCAAACTAAAGGAAAGAGATAAAACAACACAAGAAAAAGCTGTGGTGCTGCCTTTAGAAAATGATCTGGGCATGAAAACAGCCTGACAGTCTTCAGAGATGTTAGATAACAAATGCTGCTATCTGAGGCTGCACCTACTGAAGCAGCATCAAACAAACACTGACACTGTTCATGATTGGGTTCAGAGGTGGGTAGAGGAGGCTAAATCAATACTCAAGTAAAAGTGTTGATACTTGCAGAAAATAATTACACAAGTGAAAGTACTTTACCCAAAGCAACTTGAGTAGAAATACAAAAGAAGCAGGTCGAAAATCTACTTAAGTACTGAGTACTGCAGTGGACTGAGTACTGCAGTGGAACTTCTTAGTACATCCAGCATTTATTAGCATAGGAACTGAAGATTGTGCAGCTATGTTCTTCTCTTTTAGGGATTCTAAAATACAAAGTCAGAGATGTAACCAATGACAAAGCAGTACATATATTGCCACTATCAAAACATACTAAAATTTAACACAAAAATGGAATCCATTAATATTTTACTGAGGTACATGTATTGAGTAACTAGTTACTACCCCACTCTGAATAGGTTTGTAAAGACATGTTATTAGGAATTTTAGTCAGTGGCCTCATTTCGTCGTTTGTCGTTTTTTTTATTATTTTTGAAACAGTATGTTTTGCCCAACCACTTTTGGAGGTGTGGCGCCACCCCTGGGGTCCGAAATTCTTTCTTCTGATATTATTGTGTGCGTTTAAAAGCAATCTTGTATGATAAAGTCCTCATCTTGACTTACTGCTAGTGTTTAGAACAGAAGCAGACTGCAGAGCCATTCTTCCAGAGCTAAAGTCCATGTTCCACACACAGAAAAATGTGAAGAGCTGTGGTGTTTTAGGGGTGAGTTGAAAATACAGGATCAAAAATGAAATGCTATTCTACCGTGTGCTGTCCTCCCAAATCCTCCCCCGCTGACGTTTTTGTAGAGTTATGACACTTAAGCTTGGAAGAAGAATCACATCCACACCTCCTCCTTCTCTAAATTCTATGCCCTATAAATTTCCCCTCTCTGCAGTTTCCTGATGGAAAATTCACATCCCACCACCACCCAGTCTCCTCTCACAACTGGTCTCAATTACTGAGTGATGTCCAGCTTCATTGAATGCGAGAAAAGCCACCCAGAACTCCTGCCCAAGCTTCTCAGTTCCTCTCTCTGTCTCAGAGTTAGTTTGGGGTGTGGACCAAACTCATAAATTCTTTGTAAACTGTAGCTGTTTATCTATCAGTGACTGTAAGCAGACTTAATAATTGAATGAATACAAGTTTCACAGTTAATATTTTAGTAGTATCAGTTGGCAAGTTGCCATTAGTAGGTAGCTGTGCAGCAGTTTTGCTTAGCAACACAGGGTGCTCAGAACTGTTATTGTTGCATGTGTTTTCCCTTAAATGTACTACTAAGACCAGTCATTGTTGCACCAGCCCATAACTTTTGTTGGTGCAACGAACATAAAATCCTCTCTGAAAACTGGTTATACAACCTATTCAAGCTGGATTAGTTTTACCAGATGTGGTCCGGTAATGTAATTTGTGTTTGACTAGCTGATTCGTATAGGATAAAGGATCTGTGTAATTTCCCCAAATTACCCCAAATAGCCCGGATCGAAACATCATTAAGCAGATGTTTATGCCAGCAATAAGCAACAGGTGCCAGCTGCTTCACAATATGTTGTGCAGCTAAATGGCAAATATGGCACCAGAAAAAAAAAAAAAATAGATATAGGAGGAGACTTTACATCAAATTTTGGATTTCAGGAGTCTTGTCATGAATTTGAGGATTAAGAAATTGGGTCAAATCAAGCTCCGTTTAGCTGTTAGCCTTGCCTTCGGGTTGCAAAAAAAGAAAAACAATGGAGGTGGTGTTTTCTATTATCTGGGTTTATTATTATATTACTATGCTGTTGATTTATGATGTTGATTCGAACAGGCTACTGCTACTGAGTGAGCTCTGAGTTTGGTGATTATAGAAGGTAATTCATTCCAGAATTATTACTTAGTAAAACCTATGGACATTGCAGATCGTACTGGATTAAAATCACGGATCTCATCAGTAATCACTCAAATTACAGCACCTCCCCAGGTAAAACGAATTCAGCTTGAATAGGGCTTAAGCTACGACTGACTTAGCAGTTAAGACCAACTTAGTTAAGACCTGTTGGTGCGACCAGCCTCTGGTATTACTGGTAAACTACGACTATATCACTGCATAGATTTAAAACTTATGCTTCTCTGACATAACTTATGATATGCTTCTACAGTCTATGTATTAAAATGGCAAGGCCAAGATGTGCTAAACTACTTAGAACATGGCACTTTTGGCAGCATTAAAGTAAAGCGTTAGGGTTTGTTAATTGTGTTGCTGATGGAGTGCCATCTGACCGTATAGCTGTCGGATGTGTAGTTAAGCAGGCTGAGGGTCGAGTGGTAGCGGTAGGGCATGTCTGTCCGTCGACTCAGGAACACCAGTGCACTCGCAGATTTGGACAGAGGCCTCCAGAACACCTCAATATGGCCCTCATCCTGAGACAGCAAAATATCAAGAGCACATTAAATCACATCATTTTAGCAGCAGCAAACCATGACTGTGGAGCTAGGACTTCAATTTGGGCTTCAGGAACACAAGGAACCCACTTCAACAATAGTGTTAACCTCTGATAGCATTCTTATGGGATTCTAGTAGTTTGTTAGCTCTAAGCTAACAGCGATTCACACTAATTATTTTTTAGCTGTTCTGGATTAAACACAAACACTCAGTATTTTACTTAAAGCTTGTGACAGACATTAGCATATGCTCCACCATGTAGCAGTTTTGCAGGGAGTCAGTAGAGAGGCCTGGTATAGAGCTGCTGCTGCTGTTTTCCATTTCTAACAAGCCACTAATTAGCCTGTCACTGGTATTCACAATCAGTCACATATCCAGAACTTCCAGAAGGAGTACAGTGGCATTTTTTCCTCACAAAATGAAGTAATAATATCAGGCATAATTACCTAATGCATTACTAATTACCATTAGTTTAGTATAACATTATTCAGCTCATTCATACATGTTGTTTACTTATCTTGAAGGCAGCCTGACTGTACAGCCTAACTGATCTGAAATATTCTGTAATATATTTACCTGCAGTATGCGTCTCCCCTGGATGCCCAGAGGGTCCTGATTGATGGCAATGGCTGCTTTGTTCTGTAGGATATTCCGGGCCTCACCAGTCAGAGTTCGAAGATCATTTGACATGATCAGAGGCGCAGCCATGATGGCCCATAAGGCCATCTGAGCTTGTGATTGCTCCAGATTCAGCCCAAAGTTCCCAATGATCAACTGAAAGACAGAAAATAAAAAATAAAGGTTTAAGTTTAAAGGGATTAAAAAATGTTGGTTTTAATGCAGTGCTGATCAATAAAATAGTTTTTTTCCAGTTTTTTTTTTTTCATCTCATAAGTCATAGGTTGTGCGAGAAATCTGTAGCGCATGTCTACTCTCACAACCCAGCTGTCGCAATCCAGATGATAGAAATAGAATTAGAACATTGGCTGATTGATAGAAATCCATCTGAAGTTGAACTACAGCACTTGTATATGGATCAGGGGTCTACACCCATTTCCATGGTCACACTACACTCATTTTCAAGGTTTTGCCACTCCCATTTATAGAGTTATGCTACACTCATTTCCATGGTTACACTACACCCATTTTCATGGTTAAGCTACAATCATTTACAAGGTTATGCTACACTCATTTTTATTATTATACTACATTCATTTCCATGGTTACAGTACACCCTATTCCAAGGTTACTGTACACCTATTTTCGAAGTTAAGGTTCACCCATTTCCATGGTCATGCTATACTCATTTCCAAGGTTACACTACATACAGTTCCATGGTTATGCTAGGCAGGTCACTGAGTAAGAATTTTTATGAAGACACACCCATCACAGCTGCATACTATTGCTGTGAAGATTGTAAAATTTGTTTGAAATATTCAAAATCATACAATAAAAAGAAAAAAGAAGATGTTAATCATTTGAGAAGATAATAATTTACTCTGCGTTTCTGCACATTTCAATAACATTATAGTTTTATAGCTATGAATTACATCATTAATAGTGAAATAGGGTGACTTCTTTAAGGGTGACATTAAAATCGCCACACAAAATTTGATTTTGTCACCCCAAATGCTAAGCTAGCTAAACAGCCCAATGCAGAATTTGGTCATTTTAGCCACGTAGCTACTTTTTTATTATGTTAATGTGGGGAGCAATAAAGCCTGGCAGAGGCAAGCAGTGATGTGGACTAACCATATCGGGGTCATTCCAGTGGCCAGGCCCTGAAACAGGCTGGAGATCGTCCTGGTTTTGGAAGAACCAATCAACAATCCTCAGCACACTTTCCCAGGAGTCCTCAATGTCATCATAGTTACGCCACAGGTTACAGATTTCTCCCAGAAATGTGTAGTTTACCTGCAGGACAAAAATACTGTGATGTCGTCTATGCTAAGGACACAATGACAAGCGATTGAGAAGCTAATTCAGGCATAGTGTTAGACATCAACTGCATCGTCCTGCTACAGTCGTCAGTTATGTGTTCATCATATAAAACCTATTTGTTATTTTATTTAATTTACTTGTTCATTCACATTGTTTTACTTACACTTGGAGGAAGTCCACCACGGTATGCAGGCCAGCTACAGGAGTAGGCGATTGGACGTCCAGTGGCATTTAGGGCCTTGGACATGAGAGGAAAACCTGTAGAATGCAAACAGCATGTGTTTAAATTCCATAGATTATATTATTATGGAAGAATATCAGCACCAGAATTATCAGCACCCTTAGTACAGATGAGGTTAAAAAATGTTTTTGATGTTTTTCATTTTGATCTTACATGGAAATATGAGGGAAATCCTTACATTTTAGGAAAAAAAACATATACGTCAGCCTACATACACATTATCCTAAACTTAAAAAATGAGGATTGTCTTGACTTATTAACTGATATTTTATTATAAGTAATGAAACATTTTCCTAGTTAGACCCTTTGAACCTTCTAAGGTAGTGTGGATATAGTCTTCATTAGAACTGCTCTGATGAATCTGTGATTATATCCCTTTTGTCCAAATACAGCCTTTAAAATTCTTTTAAAATGATATTTTCAGTACCTTCGGCAGATTATGCTGGATAGACATATGAACGAAGTAACAAAAGCTACAGCAAAGTGTACACATAAGCTCACCCTCAATAGCCTTCATCGTAACATATTGTATCATGGAGGAGGTCACTGACTGTATACATGATCTTTGGGGTTCTCAGCCTTTCTTCTGCAAGGCCCAAATATTAATCACTATAAAGCATGAAGGCCCACAGGAAAACAAAACTCATCTTTTTGACTATTTTCAGCATAGTAATGTTTGCGTGCCAACCCTCATGATATGCAGTGCATGTCATTGAACATGAAATGTCAACAAATAAGACTAGCATTAGTATGTTTTGTACCAAAAATCAGGTAGAATAGTGGCAAATTAAGCGAATTGCATCTTTTACGCTCTCAAGTGGATGCCAATCGAGTGTGTTTTGTTAAATTTAGAAGGTTAAACACTAGTTAAATTAAGTTCATACAACTTATTTCTAGTTTGTACTATAAGCTCCCCAACTGGCAAAGAGGTGCTATTAATTATTTATTTATTTTTTTACCTGAAGAGTAAATTGTTCTGTTAGCATGGTCCTACCCTTCTGTTGTTCATTAACGTTTGAGTAGCAGCCATCAAATTTCAGCATGTCCACCTCCCAGTCTGCAAACGTCTGGGCATCTTTCTCTATCTGATCCAGCATAGTGCCCGGGTACCCAGCACACGTTTGTTTGCCCATGTTCGCATGAATACCCAGTTTGAGTTCGCGGTCATGAGCGTAACGTGCCAGCTTGTGGATTCCATTCGGAAATCTGGAAACAGAGAGAAGAAACATAGGAATAAAAAGAATGAAACCAATCGATTGATTAATATATGAAGAACCTGATCTAACCTAATTTAATGCTGAAAAGAGAGATGGGTGAGAGAGAGACAGAGAGAGAGAGAGAGAGAGAGAGTACCTGATAGGGTCAGGCATTAGCCGTCCCTTATTGTCTCTGGACATGAATGACCAGCAGTCGTCTATAATGAGGTATTTATAACCCAACTTCAACCAGCCATCCTCAACTAGCCGGTCAGCCATGTCTACAAACAGAGCTTCACTGACACACACACACACACACACACAAACAATAATAATTAGGGACTGGCCTGTAAGGCCTAATGTTTTTTGGGAACTAAAAATTCTGCTATTTTTAGATAATTTTCATTCATTAGAATCAAGCATGTTTTCAAACTGTGCATGTACTACAGTACTACACCTGTTTCTTTGAAGTAAGCAAAAGTTAAATTCTTAAAAAGCTGAGCAGAAAATTGGTTAATCAGGAACTGTGGGTTTTTACTCATGTTTTGACAGAGTTTTGACATTTACAGCCCAAATTGAAGGCCTAGCTATAATAGTCATGGTCCTCCACTGTTATACATTATACATAAAAAATAAATACATAAAAATAAATATACATATACATTATACATAATAAACATGTGAGTGCAGTACCTGATGCAGTTTTTAGGGTCAGTCCTGCAGTCAGTGTTACAGCGGAACCGCTCCCAGGACATCCAGCCCATAGGGGGCGTCCTCATCAGTCCGTTGTCCAGTGCCAGAGTGGGCAAAGCCAGCATCAGCAGTAATATTACCTTCCAGAGCATCTCTGAGGAAAGAACATACATAAAAAAAACTGTAAAATCGCATATAAATACAGTTAAAGAGGCAATTTGTAGTTGATCAGCCAAGACCTGCTTGTTGCAATGGAACAAGTAATAGAACCTTACAGTCTAGTGTTTACAGTCATGCAAACTGCATGCTGAAGTGCATTTGCCTAGATATTTTTTATAGATAACACTGTGTCATGTTCTGTGTGGCATGTGGGAAGTATGTGGTGGTTTAGACAAGCAGCTATATTAGCCTTGTGGTTCTAGTGCAAAACTAAAGGTTTCCAACATGTCTTGATTAAAGTAAGCACTTTTGAACGCAGCTTAGTTTGAGGCCCTTCAGTGCTGCAAATGGGGTTATAATAAAACTTACTGAGTCCTAAGAGACCACGCTTATATGGAGCTTGATTTTCTCTTCTCTTTTTTTCATTCTTTCCTTCTTTCTACATTGTGCCCTCCACAAATATGAGCAAAAACATGAGCAAAACATTCTTTATTGCTCATCCTTTTGATCTTTCATTCAAAATATTAACAAAAATTAAACAATACAATGATTGAAAAAAAAAATCTTATCAGGAAATAAAAATGTATCTCAAATCTGTGTGTGCCACAAGTATTGGCTACCCTTTCTTGTGCAGTCTTCTTCTATAACTCGTAATAAGACTTTGGACTCTCATCTTCAGCTCATCCCAGAGGTTTTCTATGGGGTTTAGGTCAGGTGACTGGGATGGTCATAGCAAAACCGTAATTCTGTGGTCAGTGAACACTTTTTGTGTTGTTTTTGAGGTGTGCTTGGATCATCATCCTACTTGAAATTTAAGCTTCCTGGCTGATGGTTTTGATTTTATTTCTGTGATATATATACACATACAAACCCATTGTTGAGAAAAGAAAATCACTGAACGTGTTTGAGTTTACTTGAGAAAAATATCCCTGCAGATTTCTTTAAAAAACTGAAAGCAACAGTTCTAATAAGAATTTAAGCTGTAATAAAGGCAAGGAATGGATGCAGTAAGTACTGAAAAAAAGGTATTACATTTAGTTGTTGAGGCTTTTGTGTACTTTTTCTGTTTAATATAGGTTTTCTGCTTCTATTCCTGGCAGAAAAAATGAACAACTTTGTATTAATCATCTGATAAGGAGAATCAGGTGTCTGTTATTTCTATTAACTAGAAATTAAATAAACAAAGAGTAGTTTATGACTTTTACACTGCACCTTATATCACTATCAGGACAAAGCCTTGTACATGCATTGTTCTCCTTTTCAACAGAGTTTGACAATGCCAGAGGCCTTTATATATTGTGTTAAAAATTCATGAATTTTGTGAGGAATAGATCAATACAAAGGGGGTCTAAATTACTTAAATAAAATCTCATATTAATTTCCAGTTAAAGATAAGAATGTTTCCTCCTTCTGCTATAAAGTTACCATTTTGGAGATACAAAGTTTTGTTCCGACAGCAGTGATATATTGCCTTCTTATTTATTATGTATTTTTAAATTATCTTTAGTGCTAGTCAATGGACAAAGGCGAGTAAATCAGTACTCAGTTTCACACCACATATACTGCACCTACGTGATTTTCCTGCTCTGGCACTTGTGATACTCCTCATCATGTGATTACCAAACACTTTCCTGAGTCAAGTGTGTTTGAGCAAAGAAACAAACAAACAAACGAAAAAATAGTGTAGGTGATCCTCACAACTGAATATGCTGCAAATTATGTGTAAAAAAATACAACTTAGAATAAAAGCCTTGATTTAATAAACTGTAGGCTGTGCAGCTACAACAAACATAAAGCCCTCAGTCATGTGATTGCTGTGATGACTGACATAATCTACTGTCGTATGCACAATATTGTCATTAATAAGCACTTTAAAGTGGATTACCGAAAGTCTAGCTTTCATTTATCCACTTGCTTAAAACAAAGCTGCTGTAAGAAGTATATAAATGTAGGTGTATTTTACCTCTAATACGTCTCACACACTCTCCAGCAGTTCCTTGTTGGGTTTAACTTCCTGTTATTACGCGTACACACATGGCGAGTTCACGCAGATCAGCTGCTCTGAGGTGTGTCACACTCAGCCTGAACTATGAGCCGTTCTGAACTGCACTTCCTGGCTGTGTTCATGCAGCGGATACAGCCAAAGGCTTCCAGGCCTCACATTATCTCTTATGGGAATGTAAAGTTTTGGCTGCTGTATTTCAGGATCCCTGTATGATGATGTGATGAGGCTTATCTGTCTTTCCACTAAGAGCAGTGAAGAACTAACAGCTTTGCAACTGTTGTTATATAGCACACTGTTTTCATGACACATTGCATGGTGCTTTTCCACTGATCTAAATCATTTGAAACAGTTCACCACATGTGTTACACAGTTGGTTTCACACCTCTTCATAGTAGAATAACTTTGAAGAACTTTTTTCTCAGAGCAAAAGCTTTAGGTTTTATAGACGAGACATATTCATTTAATTTCATTCAGTCTTCCCAAAATGTATTTTTAAAAGTGTTTTAAAGCTTGTGTTTTTATCAGCTTTTAACAGCATTTTGCCAAAAAGGTATCAAAAAATAAAACTCTGTCAAACCCAAAAGTTCTTTTTTATGTGTGTAGTTTGACTATAAATCAAATTTGTTTAGTTTTCCACTTTACTCTAAGTTTACTCAGCTGGCCAAGACATATCTGAAGTTGCTTTCTTTAGTTTTGCACAGGAGCTATGAGGCTAATATACTTAATAAGTAATATGCTGCCAATTAGCATCATGCTAACTGCAGAAAGGAAACCTTCATGCTCTTCTAGGCCTCCAGAAAAGGTCTAATGATTCCTGGGAACTAAAAATATATGTCTGTAATTTTTACTTCCAGTGGCAGATCTAGAGAAATTTACCAGGGGTGTCTGGGAGTTTTGGCAGGGTTTGGCATATTAATGTGGCTCCTGGGGTTTGGAGGGTGGGATACTTTGTGTTCATATCAGCAGCTGTATGTCTAATACAATTTTCATTTGCAGGACAATATCTCTTTACATAGTTTATATCTATTTAATACAGATTTATGAACAAATTTAAAAAAATAGCAAAACAACTTCAACCAACATACTTTGCTGTGAACTACTTGGTAGTTTTTACTGCACTGAATTTTTCCCTCAGTCCTGTTTCAAACAACGTCCACTGAATAAGACAGAAATGGGCTCACATGTTTAACCAAAACAATTTCACAGGCTGGCCAAAAGCTGCAAAGAGATTGCAGTTTGTAACTGAAGAGACTAATAAATCACAGTCACAGATTTTTTCTAATCATGCCTTTAGATGAATTCAATTGTAGTGAAACACTGAACGCTAACTGACCAAATGCAGCTCTAATAGAGTTTCTTGCTGTTGATTTTATTTATTTGTTTAGCTTATGTGTGTGTTTGCCAACTACCTCTGAACTGTATGTAGCACTGTTATGGTGTTGTCATACAATTTAATCCAGTGGGCCAGCGGTCCTTGAACTTTTTGACCCAAGGACTCAAATCCTAGCGGGGTTATGAGGAGCCTGGCCATTTCCTATTTCCCCCATTATATCAAAAACATGACTGCAAAATGCCAGAGAGCATCCGCAAGCGAGTACTCGATGAATGGGGGTGAATGGAGTTCAACGGCTAAAAACGAAAAGTTAAAATAGTTTCTAATCACTCACCCAGAACTTTCTTTTAATTTTAGAAAGTAGAAGGATGTATTTCACTAAAAAAGCAAAGCCGATATATTTCCTTTTTTCTACAGCAAATGGGTTTTGGGCAGCAGGACGCTAGCATTACTACTGCTGAGCAGCCCACTGGCTGTTTGCACTCACAGACATCATGGACGTAAATGAGGTGCCGTTTTAAACTCCTGTAACTCGAGTTCAAAAGCGCTCAAAGATATATTAGCAGTGTTAAAATGTTTTAAGCTGTTCTGTGTTCAGGAAATGATTGTATCCTTACACATTAAAAAGGTTTAAGCATTTATAAACTATAATTTTGCTCAAATGCTCCATCTTAACCTATTCATTCATAACCCACTCATTTGGGAGTGCCCTCTAGTGTTTGAGAAACCTGGAAGACATTACAGAGTTGTAATTACCCTCTCTACAAGTTCTCTGCACAAATGTTCAAGTTCACCATTGCCCTCCAGGCCGCAATATGGGCACTAGAACACTATAGGGAACAGAATTTGTGATGGGAGTCAATGATTTCGGATACTAATGTTATATGGGTTTGCTCATAACCCACAAACAACACAGTGTATTATGGGTATCCCTTGTCTGCTAGGATACATTGGTTGTACACACTACTTATTGTGGTGCACTATGGGGTTGTTTGAGTGCACTGCATCTTCTGCACTTCGTCTTTGGACAGTACTACAAAATAATGTAAGCCCAAAATAGTGCACTATATATTGAATAGGGTGCAGTTTCGGGCAGATCTGAGGAAAATTCAGTTGCGACACATAGTTTAAAAATCACTGCAGTAAATATTGGTTGCTGTTTTTTTTTTATGAAATGCAACACAAAAGGGCTACAGCTTCTACTGTTTCAAACTACAGGCCTAAATCATCAAACACTCACCTCAGAGCGCAAAGAGTAGATCAGTAATGTCAAACAGACTTGCTTATTTGGTTTCTGTGTGAGGGATTGTCAACTTGTGGCCAACACAACCCACCACAAACGCTTCCACAGCCCACAAAAAAGATTTGACCAGATCTTTTCAAATGCGAGCAAGCATAAAAAAACAATAATTAATGTGTCAAACTTCATGCAACATAACTCACAGCAGCACTGCTGTGTCTGATCCACTCGTACCAGCACAACACACACCAACATGACAGTTTCAGCTCAGTAGTGCAGAGAATGATCCATTACCCAAATAATACCCACTCTGTGGTGGTCCTGTGAGGATGGGTGGGTGTTAAACTGCAGGGCCTCATCTCAGCAAAGATTAGCAGTTTCCCCTCTACTAATACTGAATTAAACTCTTTGAATGAAGTCTTTGCTGATTAGCTGTTCAGTTGAATCAGGTATGTCAGATGAGGCAGGACAATAAACTCTGTATTGCAGTGGCTCAGAAGAAACTCTGACACCCTTTAGCTAAAGTCTGCGTGTGCTGTACTGAATTAGCCAGCAGATGGTGCACTCTTCCCAATAACAGTTTGCATTCATTGGCATTAGTGCCAAAAGATACACAAACCAAAAGAAGCAACTATGGATTTTAACGTATTGAAGCAAATGTTGGGGTCTACCCCTTGCTGAATAAACAAAACACTACAGTAATAACTGAAAGCCTGTCAAATAAAATTGCTGAAATGAAAGTAGAATGAGATGCTAAAAGGCTTTTCAGATGTTATGTAATTTAGAGATATGACACTCAACACAAATATCAAAGGAGTGGAATTCGACTGAAAATGTGCAATAAGCTACAAAACTGAAAATCAGTTTATTAATGCAAGCACAGATGCAGGCAGGCATCCTACAGAAAGAGCAAAGCAAACAGCATTTAACTGAACACAGTTCAGAATTATACTCAGCCTCCGAGGAACATTTAGTTACAAAATAAAACAGTCTGTGTGCATCCATTATTGTAATCATAATACTTTACAAACAAAAGAAAAATATAAAAGAAAGACCTCATAGCAGGAAAGTTCCCCTTTTTCTTATATTTTTCTTATTTATACAAAAGGGTCAAAAAATTAGTGCGGTTGAAGTGCACGCAGTCACTCAAGCAAAAGGAGACATACCAAACAGCAAAAATCTGAAATTTATGCAAAGATTCTACTTTCTCAACAAATTGGTTGAGAATATTAAATTAGAAAAGAATGCAAAAGAGAAGCATTTTCACCAAGAGTCTCAGAATTTTGGACCCCACTGTGCATATTTCTATAAAATGAAATCAGTTGTTTACACCAAACGTGAGATCACAGTCTTAGTTGTGGTTGTACTTGGCCCAATGTTGGGTTTGAGTTTAAATAAAGAAAAGTTCAGTGGTTTGCTCAGGACTGGGACTTTGAGTGTTTTATGCTGGTAAAACTCTTCTGTAGTAATATAGCAGGTACAAAAGCAGATTTTATAATATCAATATTTATTACAGTGTATTGAAGTTTCATTATTTTAATATTTATAAGACCTCATGCCAGAGAAGATGACAAGCACATGAAACTGCTCAAATCTGCAGGTCATTGGGTGCTGCTCGCCTGCTGCTGGAACTGCTGGCCAGTGAAGTGCGGCGACTGGGTGATGTTGGCAGCCGTGGGCTTCGGTGTGATTCTGAGCTGGTCTCCTCAATGGAATCAGGAGTGCTGGGGCGGCTCTTCCTGGGTTCCGCCCTGAAGGAGGCTCGTGGACGAACACTGGAGGACATAGACCGGGCTTTAGACTCTCCCACTGAGTCTGAATCTGACGCAGTTCCTTCTGCCACGGGGGCACAGTTCCATGGTGCTGTGACCTTCCATGACCTCTTTGCTGGGTAAGAAGAGGAGTGAGAAGGATCCCTGGGTAGTCCTGGCGATTCAGGCTTTTCGCATTCCTGGTCTTCTTCGTCATGTGTTGGTAAGTGAGTGCTCTCCTCCAGGTCCTCTTGCTTGGGAGGTGTGATGGATTCTCCAGCTGGGGATCGTGTGGTTTCACTGCTGGTGTTGTTGGAGTTACTGTTGTGCTCTGTTGGGCTATGCAAAGCGTCCTTTGGTGCATCCGAGCCACTCTTGGTTGGAAGGTCACCTTGCACTGGCAGGAATGCGGAAGAGGGGTTGATTAAAGGTGGATAGGAAGGTCCGTCATGTGGCCTCTCTATCAGAAGGTTATAACTGCTTGGGGCTGAAGGTATAGTGGCCTTGCGGCCAGTGGAGATGCCTATACAAGTCTGCATAGCTACAGAATCTTTCTTGGCCTTGTTGGGAAAGTAGCCATCATCCAGGTCTGTGTGCCTCAGCTGTGGGTACAATGCCAAGATGCCCTTTTTGAGCTTCTTGTAGCCCAGATGCATGATCTCCAGGATGTTGAGGAACAAGGAAATAGCGGCAATGCACTGCATGAACACCATGAAGACGCTTTTTTCAGTAGGACGGGACACAAAGCAGTCAACGACGTTTGGGCAAGGCTCCCTCTCGCATTTGAACAAAGGGTCGAGCTGGAAACCGTAGAGAAGGTACTGACCTGTCATGAAGCCTACTTCCACTGCAGAACGGGTCACTATATGAGCAACGTAGGTGCGCAAAAGTGAACCTCTCAGTGGGGCCTTGTTCAGCTTGCCTTGGTCAATTTGGCGAAGTTCTCGCTCTATTTTCCGGCGAACTTCGGCCATTTCTGTGTCCAAAACCTCCAGCTCCCGCCGCAATGCTGTTTTCTTCCTTTGTCGCTCCTTTTCCAGGGCACGGAGTCGGTACAAAGCATGGCCCATGTACACCAGCGAGGGTGAGGAGACGAAGATGACCTGCAACAGAGGTGTAGTTTATGTAAAATCAGGGTTTATGCCATACACCCATTAGTGCTGTGGCTCTAATGTGGTATTAGAGTACCTATTATTCCTGTTCTAATATACCTATTTTAACAAATCAGCTAATTAGTAAGCACAGGGAACCAATAGTATTTGAGTATGCTGACAACACATTTGCATATTTGGCAAATATTCTATGTAAAGTGTTCAAAAAAAAAAGAAAAGGAAAAAGTTGCAAAATAAGGAGTATTCTGACCAAAAACTAGCATTTAATATGTTGTCATTTTATGTAATATTCTGTAGCATAGCATTACATTCCTCAGCCTCATCAGCTTGTCAGAATTCATGATTTTATTCCATTTTCATTTAATGTGGCTGCTAACAAAGCCATTGATGTATAGGCTAATAAATCCACATGTTATATTTGCCTTCCTTGCAGAAATGTTATCTATTTGTCCTCCTTCAGCGTTTACCAGTTAGCGGAAAATAATTTCAAATAGCTCCTTCAAGTATTGGCCCTTGTAATTTTGCAAAAGTTCCGCTCACCTACAAGATACATCATCAGATGAGGGCTTTCCTACTTTTAAAATCAGAAACTCTGCAAGCAAGACTGAAGGTGGAAAATAGGTATGTTTAGAAAAGATATAGCAATTATTACATTTTTATGTTGGCTGGAGCCCCTTTGCAAAACAAACAAAATAGCCATGGGAAAAAACTCTCCCTCACTTTTGGTCTACCTGTGTGACAAGATAACAGAATAATAATTACAATGCCTTTAGAATCTAGGCTCAGTACACCAGTGGTTCCCAATCAGAGTACTGGAAAACCAATGCTTGTGTTTCCCATCTCTGCCATATTTTACCCAAAACATAAGAGGCTTGATGATTTGATAATCATTTGAGCTGGGTGCTGGGTTGTGATTTGGAGCCCCTTGTTTACTGTGATTAGCTTCTAAAAGAGCATCGACCATACTTTGCCTCAGGCACTCAGCCTGACAACAGCAATACTCATTACTTCAGTGTAGCCTACATCACTTACCTGTAGCACCCAGTAGCGGATGAGGGAGATGGGGAAGGCACGGTCATAGCAGACATTGCGGCAACCTGGTTGCTCCGTGTTGCAGATGAAGTCGGCCTGCTCGTCATTCCACACATCCTCCGCTGCCACACCCAACACCAGCATACGGAAGATGAAGAGGATGGTCAGCCATATCTTCCCCACCATGGTGGAGTGGATGTGCACCTCCTCAAGGATTCCACCCAAGAAGTTCCAATCACCCATTTTCACAGAGTCATTTCTGTGGGAACAGGAGGATGAGAGGCCAAGAAACGGGAATGAAGTTCAACACAAAGCGTAACCAAATGATGGAACTGTGGCTCCAACTGCACTGAAGTAAATGCTGTGCAACATGCATATCAGTGCAGAAAGTATGTCAAGGGTGTGCAAGTCAACTTCTCTTAAACTAAATCTCAGTTCACCAATGTAAACCAGATTCAGACAGGCATCCTACAGAATGAGGAAAGCACAGTCAGCAATTTACTGGATGGAGTTATTCAGAAAATATTACAACCTTTATGTAAAGTTATTATTGTTAATACTTTGCACAATGAAACCTGGAAGAAATCGATTAGTTACTGACTGTTAGTTAACTTCTGATAAATACAAATGTAAAAATCTGTACACTGTCTGGATTTAGTTACGAAATGAAGATCAGAATAAAAAAAAGGTCACATACCTTAAAGAAAAGAATACAAAATGAAGAAAACTAAATGCTTCATTGCAGCTTAGAGGCCTCAAAAGTAATCCCACCTCTGCTACATGGTTAAAAACAGTAGAAAGCAAGGCAATGTCACTGTGTACTGAATCTGCTCCAACAAAAAATAAAACATTTCTTCTTTGGTTCAATTTATAGTCCTGCAAAAGAAATCAATGGAATCCCCGCCCCCCCCCACCCCCCCACCCCCCCCGCCACATGACATGGGAATGAGTGTGGGTGTGATTGAAGATGTGGACTTGACCATTGGCATTTGCATGGATGTAGTCATTGGTGTGGTGTCTGACTATGTAAAGGGGTGTGGCATGGGAGTTGTCAGAGGCAGCCTGACTGCAATGCAGGCTGAACAAAAGTACATTGCATACCTACAAGCAGTAATAGCATCTTGCAGCCTGAAGTTTGTTTTTGGATGTTCTAGCTGTGGATTTTTGGATATGCATTATTTGGACGAAAGCATGCAAAGACCAGACCATCACATTCTATATGAAATTGTTGTACATCCCACTCCAAAACCATGGACATTAATTCCTTAAAATCCCAGGCATGTTACACACCTAAAGATTACTATTCAGTAACTATAGGGACTGCAGAAACACCCTTGTTAATGTCAAAAACACATAAGCAGGTCTATTCGAGATCTATTCAAAGTTAACTTTAAACATGTCTTGACTGAGCAGCTACATTATGGACAAGGAGAAAACTGGTTGAATTTGATTTTTTGCTGAACTATTCCTCTCCACATGGAACTCAACTTTAGTGACCTTTCTTTCTGCACTGTGTCGCTGACAGGCAAAATTTTAATCATTGGTTCTCTCCACATGTGGAACTCAACTTTAGTGACCTTTCTTTCTGCACTGTGTTGCTGACAGGCGAACGTTGGCAAGGGCACAACCAGGTCATGCTGCGTCATTAAGGGACAGCCCAGAGCACAACATGATGAGGCTCTCTTACAACACTGAACTCATTAACCATGCAGACAGGAGAAAAACATATATAAGCATAAATAAACACTTTTCAAATTCATGGGCATCCTTGTTGCACATGCACCACTTATTTACTCCCACACGTGCGCTCGTGCTGCTTTTAACAGTCCCCCTCCAGCTGCTCGTTTGATTATCAATTAGCACTTTTAATGGAGCTTTAGAGCTCTAAAGACAAGCACTTTAAAACATCAAAGCTCAGCACTTCACTTAAATGGGTGACGAGTGTCCGCACTTACTTGTCAACTGCATTTATTTGCAATGCATTTATCTTAAATTAATTAATCTGTATTTCTTAAATTTGATATCTTCATGAGGAGCCACCTGAAATGCTTTTCCAGGCTTGATGAAGATATAAAGTAAGGAGAAAGAAATAATAGAAATTAGCATCTAAAATGTATACGCACATTTACAGAAATCAGCATTGTTCCAGAATGATGTACTCTGGTTCCACAAAACAAAAATAGAAATCTTCAATAATTCAGCTTGTCACGTTTGGAGAAACAAAGGTGTACGATCCAAAGAACACTAAACTCACAGTGAAGTAGAAGGGTGGGAGCATCATGATATGGGGCTTCTCTGCAAATGATACTGGGGTATTACTACATGTCATCAATTCTGAACATGGGCAATTCAACTAGACAACAACCCCAAACATAAAGCCATAATAACTCAAGACTGTTTTCTTCGGAAAAAAAGGTGAAGGTGCTTGCAAGTCCTAGCCAATCTCCTGACTTAAATCCCAATTGGAGGTAACTGAAGATAATTTCCCAAGACGAAAACACCATTGATGTCTCAAAGGTGTAGTTACCAGCAATAGCTTTGCAACAAATTACTAATTTTATTAATTTATGGTGTTGGAACACTTTTTTTCTCAATCTTTTTTGTCCACTTTCAGTCCTTGTTTATGCTTATGAATACAAACTTTTTTTATGCTAATAGGTACAAAGTCAAAAGATATGTGTATAAACTTGAAGTAGTATAATAAATAACAAAACTATACTCACAACACGCTGTCTGAGAAACTACTTGTTTGGGGGTATTTTAAAACAACATTATTATTCATTATGTCTTTTCATAAGCATTTCATAAATCATAAACCTTTATATGAAAATGTCTTAAAGATTCTAAAAAACATACTCTATATGTTTTTATGTTTATGTACATATATACACATTATATATATATATATATATATATATATATATATATATATATATATATATATATATATATATAAAACTTTACACTAGATGTTGGAAGGATTTGATTGCATTCAGCTACAAGTGCATTAGTGAGGTCAGATACTGATAATGGATGATTACTTCCACTCCAACTCACATCCCAAAAGTATTGGATGGAGTTCCATCACTCCAGAGAACACAGCTCCACTTCTCCACAGCCCAATAATGTTTTTTTTTTTTTTACCCCTCTAGTCGACGCTTGGCATCAGACATGCTGACCATCAGGATTGGGAGGGTTACTTTAAAAATATAGTTTTGGGTGACACACACACTTTCTAACCTGCTTATCCTTCTGGCTCGCAGGGGGGAGCCCGTGCCTATCCCAGCAGTCATACGTTGGAAGGCAGGATACACCCTGGACACACACACACACCTAGGGGCAATTTAGCATGTCCAATCAGGCTGGCTGCATGTCTTTGGACTGTGGGAGGAAACCGGAGCACCCAGAGGAAAGCTACGCAGACACAGGGAGAACATGCAAACTCCACACAGAAAGGACCTTGGTTGCCTGGCCAGGAATCAAACCTAGGCCTTTCTTATTGTGAGGCAACAGCGCTACCCACTGCACCACCATGCCACCTGTTTTGGATAGTGTCGGATGGAGTGGTGTAAAACATGCCGCTATTGGACTCTGACACAATTTGAGACAATTTGTTCTCTGCAGTGATGAATCACGCTTCACTATCTGGCAGACTGATGGATTAATCTGGGGGGCATAATATTACTTAAAATACTACGGCAGTTGCAAACATCCTACATCCTAAAAATATTTTTTCAAATTTAAATAATGTCATTTCTGTTATACATATATATAGATATATATATATATAGAGAGATATATATATATATATATATAAAGATTTTATATCTAGAAGTGCAGCTTGAACATGTGGTTGCTGTAGTTCAAAGTGTTAACCCACCATAATCTGTTAATGCTGTGGAAAACAGGCGGTTCTCTGATCAAATTTGACCAGGATTTTATATGTTTGGTTGTCTACTCATAATAACTATAACACAATATACATTGCAAGTTTTAAGAATGTCTTAATGAAACATATGAAGTATGTACACAGCATATTGCTCATATTTTAAAATATGTTGCTGCAGGTCTATTCATGTGAGACAAAAAAGCCAGGCCTTCTCATCCAACATCTGTGCCTGACTTCATATGTGCTCTTTTAACTAAATGAGCACAAATTCTGACAGACACACTCCAAAATTTTGTGAAAAGCCTCCCCAGAAAGGTGGAGGCCGTTTTAGCTACAAAGAGGCTCCATATTAATGTTCATGGTAAAAGTCATCCAAAAAGCTCATTATAGGTGTGATGTCCACATACATTTGGCCATATAGAGTACAGGCAAGTGCCTCTGACAGCAATGAGTACCGGCTAGCTGAATTCACTAATTAGAATGTCAGGATATTTTTAGACATATAATGTATATTTTATGGGAAAATACATGAGCATGTGCAATAGATTTATAAATACTAAATAAACTTATTATATGCTTTCTCAATAGGTGTGGTGTCAATCAAGTGCGCTCAGGCTTTTGACTGGAACAGTAAGGCCGCCTGCACTGTGGAGATCCATAGAGGCAGATGAACTGTAATATGTATATTAATTTGACAGCCTGATGCTAAGAGTGGCTTTTTGTTGTCTTTGTTATTGTGTCTATAGTGATCTACTAAACGCCACTCGTCATACTGTACTGATGCTGGCACAATTTTTTTTTCTTGTAATGCAATCAATCGGTCGTGTCCGATTTCATACCCTGCTGGTTTCACCCTGGTGTAATTAAGCTGCCTCTGCTAGTTCTAGCCATATTTTATTCCATTTACAAGAAATCAATGCTCAGGCCTGTTGCTCATACTGACTGCGGCTGGTTGTGCTGGCTGGCTCTTTGGGTTCATGTCAGGCAAACCATATTAAATACGTCGCTCTATTATGCAATCCAGTATTACTCAGTGGGTAATTGAAAGATCTAACACACTGTTGTCTAAATCACAGAATAAACAGTATATATATAGTTTTTCAATGTTTGCACTTTCTAACCATGCAGAAAGTATAGAACAGACCTAGTCATACATAATCTCAAGTTAATTACATGCTTACAACATCATGCTTGATAGAAAAAAAACCCTAAATCTGTGTTTAGCAGGCCTGTAATTTATTCATTTATTTGCATATTACACATTATTTAATACAAGACAAATAGAATTACTGTTTTTTTATCAGCATTGTACATACTGACCAACACATTACACTGCATGCTTAAAATGATAGTTTGGTCAAAAAACTAATTTATGCAATTTCCCCCTCTTACCTCAAATGTTTTTACGTTACCTAACTGGGGTAAAAATGGATCACAGTATAAATTATTCCATGCATCAACACCTATGCTTAAATAAAGCCTGAATTGATTTGTTTGGGCCAAAAACAACAGAACATCCCGCCTGGCTGACCCGCTGGTTACCATCAGGTCACAATCAATGAACTTTCTGTTGTTTTTTTATAACACTGCTGTCGGCTAATTAGAACTACGAAAGGGAACAACAGGACTGGAGCAGCGTCAGAGCAGGACACACTGATACGCAGACATGATAAACACCAATACATACTGATACACTGATAATAGCAGTGGGGGACCCTGAGGGCCTTGTAAGACCTTCATGATAGAAAGCTTAGTGATTTCTGTGAAATAAAAAATACATGTCTGTGATTTTTAGTTCATTTTTATTTTTATGTAATCATCATGCTTGTATTTAAACTCCACATGTATTATAGTAATACTTTCATTTTAGAGAAATTAAAGTTTGGGAAAAAATCCGAACGGAAAATTGTCCAGTATGTTTTTTTCTTTGTGGCACTGAGGCAGATATAGCCAAGCATGTTGTCCCGTGGTTTAGAACTTCCAGAGCTAAATAACTTAATTGTTGTAACTGCTCATTAAGGAACATTGTTAAGTTGTTGCATTATTACATGTTTTTGGCAAAGTGGCGAACATCGACCCATTCTAGGCCTGATCTTGGATAAGCTCAAATATTAATGATCTTGTCTTTGAACTGTTTTCATTTAAATATAAGTCAAAGTGGATTTACTAATAACTGCTTTGTTTTGTTTTCCCATAGTGTTCCAACTTTTTTGGAATTGAGGTTTGTGTGCTGCATAGCTAAAAACAGTGGCTGGTTTCTGTCATCATGTGACAGAGGTGTTGATATACATTCCTGAAGGGCCAGTGTCCAGCACATTTTCATGATTTCCCCCTGGACACAGCATAAAATTCATGGTATTAGTGCAGTTTCACACTCATACACACAGAAAGACTCTGCTGTTAACTCTCAAACATTCAGAACCTGCTGCTCCTTCAGCAACACCTCACATATGCTGAAAAAACTTCTTTGAATGTGTTCAATTAGTTGCACATTAATAAAATATTTTACTACACAGTTCTTGCCAAAAAGTACACAAAAAAACTTTTAAGTGGGGAATCACCAATGAAATTACACTTTTGTTTAAGACTAGGCTCACAGGACTGGTTCCCCAGTCTTGGACTAATTTGTGGTGCACAGGGATGGATTACTGACCAGGCCAGTAGATGCAACAATTAGATTAATGAATAACCTTTGAATATATAATGACTACACAAATGAAATGAAGGCCGGCAATACATTAGATGAAAGAACAGAATCAACATTCTTGAAAATGTCTTTTAATAAAAATACCAGTAGTAGAAATGGCTGACACATTTACAAGATAATAGAAAAGTGTTATTAAACTTTTCCACCAAAACTCCAACAACCCATCTTTAGATAACCATTTTATACAGTGATATAATGAGGGAAACAGTGTTGACACAGAATAATTGTAGAAGCACCTGTTCATCAATGATTTGACACAATTTCATATTAATCTCATATCAACTCTTTATGCAACAGCACAACCTGCTGACTACACAGCAAACACCTCAGACTGTATAAAACATGGAAAACATTTGCCTGTAAACCCAGCATAAATGCTGCCCTCTGCTGTTTGAAGCAACTAGCTGTTTTAAGGTAGTGTTCCTACATGGTGGGATGGTCCTGGAGTGCTACTAGTTCCCCAGGTTTTTGTGCCAAATCAACACACATACACCTCAAATAGCTCATTAACATACAGAAAAAAAAACATCAGAATATTAGATATTTAAGGGCCCATATTCCATATTTCTGACTGGTTATCCTCATTCAAAAAAGCTGTATGGAAATATATGGAAGAAATTGCCAAATTCAGATAGAAACAGTCAAGAGAATAAATTTCTGCCACTCTGTTCAGATGTACAGATCCTTGGATCTGTAATGACCCGCTTGCTTCCTGACAGCCAAGAACAGCACAATTGTTAATCGTTTTATGAACATGATCCACTCCAATAACTCTGATACAGACTGCCTGCAGAAACAACACTCCGCAACACTTCAACATGAATTGGTGAGCTAAATTAATGTAGGATGAATGTAAATATGTTAATGGCTGTGATATCACAACCATGCTGAATTCAAACTGTAACTGAACTGTAACTATAACTCAGCAACTTCAATAATGTTTACATAGTGTTCCAAGCGTGTTAATAAAGAATCTTTAAATCCTCAATGAAACCTGATTACATGTCACTTTGAGGGATCCCTGACTTAACCAACCAAAAACAAATGCTAAATAAAGGAGCAGATTACAAGAAATGAGGAAACAAAGAATATGAGAAAGTGCTATGAATTATTAGCAAGTAAAGCTCCTGTTCCCTGCCCCTCCACAGCACACCTGAGCCTTTGGCCACTGGAGAAGCTACACAGATTCAGTCTAATGGCCTCAACTAATAGCCTTAAGTTTGAGATACTTTACACAAACCCTTTCACCCTGTAGAGTCCACTTATAGGTTTAGTATGATGGTACAACATAAAAAACAAATAGCACCACAAATTAAAAATATATGTTAACAATTTTTCATGACCAGTATAAAATATCAAAATACCCGCTAGGCTACATGACATGTTTTGTAAATACCTGCAGTCTGTAGCTGCTTTTGTTGAGGTATGTTGGAGCTTCACTAAAAACAGCACTGAAAACAGAATTTTGAGTATTCTGGTGTACACTGTAGAAATAGCTTGTCAGATTAAAAAAATTACTTCATGTGGTAACAAGTAAATTGTAAAAGCAAATAAAGCAAAATTCAAGCTTCAAGATAGTTATTGTTTTTACCTTTATAACATACTTTGGCCTATTTCTATAGATAACAGTGTCATTCAGTGTTAGAAACCACATAAGAAAGTAACAGCATGAGCTGTTTGAATAAGGTTTGTTGAAAAATCAATGTCGCACAGTTTTCCAGATCAGCCAAGACATGTTTGGTGCCCAAACTTTACTTGTTTACATTAGCACTGAAGTTTTACTTTAGCACTAAGTTCTTCCAAACATGCCTTAGATGCTTGAATACATCTGAGGTTAGTGGAAAACTGTTTAAAATTAGATTTTTTCTGATCCACAAGATTTGGGGTAAGGGGAAAAACTATAGTTTAAAACTTAAACCTACCACTGTACATACATGCGCATGTACTGTGACCTTGAACATCTGTCTGGGATGTAAACACTTCCTTAGTAAGGAGCTGGAGAGAGGAAGATGTTGAAGAGAACAGCGAAAAGCAAGAATACGATGTAGCCCACTATGCAGAACCAGAAGCGAGGGTCCTTCAGAAGTTTCTGGTTGTAGTTACTGAAGAAAACATAGCCGATGGTCATGCCTGCTATTCCTCCACCAATGTGGGCCACAAAAGACACCTGCAGAAGGAAGAATAACACAATGCCTGTTAACAAACAGCCCTGCTGCACAGCAGTCATTCAGGAAAACAGGACAGTGAAGCACACTGAGGTTAGGGGTGGGCAATATGATGATATGTAATGGGTACAGCAGTACTTCTAGAACACTGAACAACTGCTTGTATCATAAAAAGACAAGTGCATAGTAACTGTATGAATGACATAGTAACACATGGTACTAAGCCTACCAAGATGGAGCATATGGGTGGAGCTAGAAATAGTGCAGAGCAGTTTTTGGACCTAGTGAACATCACAGATTCTGGCACTTGTCTGACTCGTGTGACAGATCGCCATCTGTCACACGAGTCAGACAAGTGCCAGAATCTGTGTAACACGAGTCAGATGACGACAGAATCTGTCTGTCACATGAGTCAGAAGACCACTAGAATCTCTGTCATAAGCCAGACAGCTGCCAGAATTGCAGTCCATCACACAAGTTAATCAAGCACCAGAATCTGTCCGTCACACGAGCCAGATGACTGCCAGAATCTATTTCCATCACGAGAGTAAGACAACCACCAGAATCTGTCTGTCACACGAGTTACATGACCACCATAATCGCTGTCCGTCACAAGTCACATGACCATCAGAATCTGACACACAAATCCGACAACCACCAGAATCTGTCTGTTACACGAGTGAAATGACTGCCAGAATCGCTGTCCAGTCAGACGATCGACCAAGTCAGACGACCACCAGAATCTGTCACAAGAGTCAGACAACCGCCACAATCAGTCTTTTACATGAGTCAGATGACCGCCAAAATCTCTGCCACACGAGTCAGACAACCATCAGAATCGGTCGCATGAGTCAGACGACCTGCAGAATCACATTAGTCAAAACTATATTGGAGCTTCAAGCTCCTCCATTGTTGGTACAGTTGTTTGTGTTCACTTTTAACACTAATGTTGCATGAGAAATCATGTGGCCACCACATCACTTCGCCCACTTTCACAGTTCTGCTGTGTGATAGGAAATGGACATGAGTAGTAGACCAAGTTATGGATAATTATGGGTTCAGATTAGTAATCCTACTATGGCATACAGCGCTTTCCATTAAAAAACACCTTAAATATTAACACAATGCTGAATGCATTCACAGATTTTTTGTTCATTTTTGTTTGCATTAAACTAATATATATTTTTAAAATAAATTACTGTCTAAATGCAGTTTGAAAAAAACAGAAATGGATCAGCCAAATAAGCTGATGTAAAAATGGTCACTTTTCTCTGAACTTTTGAAGAGAGGGCAGCAAATTTTACAGTTAATAAATGCTTCTTTTGTCTCTTGCTTGTCCCGTTTCCTAGCCCTTTAAACACAGACAGTCTCTAAACCTGTTGCACTAGTTCAAATGCATTTCTATCATTTCCAGTGTACAACCTGTCTCTGTAATACAATGCATATGAATGGAATTTAAAACCATAACATATGTAACCCTCATATGTCTGAAATGGTGACTTACAACTCCCTGCATGTACAGCTCCACTATGAATGGATTAAAAAAAGTGTAAGGCCAATCTCAGAACTAACAAAGACTTAGGCATCAGGCAGCTTTTTTGTAATGAGCTTGTGTAACAGCATTCTAAGAAGGAGCTTTTAGAGGCATTAAACACTTTAGATGCCTGATTCCTATCACCACCACTGTGAACAAATGTGACTCAGCAAGTTTCTCCAGAATGGAGCATTTTACATCAAACCACTCTGAATAACTTTGTGTACATCTTACCTATTTAATTATGCAGTTTTTTTAAATATCAGTGCAATTCCCCTTTAATATAGTTGTATTGAAATACTCAGTCAAAGGACTCATCTCACATTTATTTTGATGATGTCAGATTTATTTATTTGTTTATTTATTTATATAAAATATCAGTGTGTGTTAAAACAAAACTAATCTATATTAGGACTGGGACACACTTCAAATATACTTTACGCAAAAAGTGGACAATATGATGTCTGTAAAATCAGCCATTGAGGGACTTCACAGGGTTAACTGAGGCAATGATGCTGAAAAAGCACCGACTCACCTTCAATCCAGCCTCATCACTCAGAAATCTTCTGTACAGAGCGAAGCCCACATCTGTTCCCACTAAAAAAAAACAAAAAAAAACACCAGGGTCATAATGAACCTACATATATGTGGAAATACTCAGGTGTGTTTCAGGACAGATGTTTGAACGAACCGATAAGGACGATCACCAAGATGCGAAAAATTCCCAGCAGAGGAATCATCTCCCTGAAGTTCTTTTGGAGCACAGGAAAGAAAAAGAGTAATTCAATTAAATTAGCTTGTCAAATGATTAAAATAATAAATTTGCCTTATTTGTTTTAAATGGAAAAAGATTTTTTCCATTTAAAAAGCACTAAAAACAAAATACTTAGTTTTCACTGCTGCTTAAATGGGGAAAAAAAAAAATCTTTCTTTACTGACTGATGCTCATGTCACCTTGTTCTCACTGCCATTCATACAGCTTTTGGAGTCTTATTACAGTGGAGTTTCTTGGGGGGAACTGTAGCTTGAACATGATAGATTAAAACAAAAAATACAACACCTACTACTAAAGCATTCATGAGGTATCCACCAATGAGGGCGTAAACTCCTCCAGAGGCACCCACCAGAGCACTGTACGGGTCAAAAATGGAACTGGCCAGAGAACCTGGGACAGCACACACACACGCAAATAGTTCATTCACACACACCATCATATCAGCACTTTGCCTTCTTTTTAAATTTATATTTTCCACCATTTTTCACCATTACTTTTCAATTAAATAAGGAAAAAATCCTGCAGTTAGCATGGAACAGCCATACATAAATTTGACTGTCTATTATATGTAAGTATAAATTTGACTGTCTATTATATGTAAGTATAGTGATACATAGTACCACCATACGTCAAATCTGCACTGCCTCCAATTCAGGTCTGTCATGTAATGCTGCATGTAATGAAATATCATCTCTTTTTCTTCCTTTCTTTTCTAATGACACAGCAGCTTTACGAAACAGCACAATAGCAGATCTGTTCATCGTGCAGACGGTGCAGTCAGTGCAGTCAGTGCAGGAGCTGCTCTGCTACCACACCAGCATAATTATCACATTTAACTAAATTATTGTTTCAAATATAGTTTAGGACACTACAGAAAGTAGGAGTGAGTGATCATTGTATGTGTTAATTTAATTATATGTTATAATTAAAACTGCAGCACTTATGATTTGAAAAACTTGTTCAAATTGTGATTTCGATATTTATCAAATTTCCAAACTCTTCAAATGTAAGCTAGATGACATTCATACATCAGAGCAGTAATTTTAGTCAATATCACACACCAAAAAAAATCTACGAGGTTCAACAATCCAAATAAAGCTGAAGCAAAATGAACAGAAGGATTAGCAAACAGATATTTTATGCTAAGAGAATCTTCGCAGGATGTTTCTTATTTCATTGAAAAGTAAAAGGCAAAGTTCAACATAAATAGAGAAGAGGCTTTGAGACTTTAAATACAGGTTGGAAATATAAACGACAGTTGCATAATTGGCCTACGGCTGCCTCTAATTTGCAAACCTTTGATTAAAGTAAAGTACAGTCTACAGGGTGGTTTTCGCAAAACAAATGGGGCATCATCCCAGGTTGTATTGCTCTCTCTCTGCTTATTCTTAGTTGAAAACTCTCAGCTTAATCTATGTCTAAATTTATTCTTAATGGATTCATAATTGAAAATGTGAAGCTTAATCTAAGTTGTTCATACAAGTACAACATTTTTCAGTCTGTACATTATCAGACAGTGTGTTGTTTTGGTTCTATGAGCTGGATTAGTCTTCCCAAATGAGGTTTTGTAATGTAAAGTGATTGTAAATGTAAATGCACTTAAATGGAATGCATTTAAATATAAGTTTTGTAGTGTAAAGTGATTGTGTGATTATGTAATTTAATTGGTCAACTGATTCAGGATAAAGAATCTGAACAATGTCATAATTTCCACAGATAACCCTGATTAAAAAGTTACAGCCAGGATGTTCACATCAGCTTTACACCTCAGGTCACACTCAATAACAATAACAACACACTGCACAGCCATGACTATTAGCAGGTTTTGTTATTAGATTAGCATGTGCTGGATTAGAGCAGGACTACTATTACTGAGGGAGCTTCAGCTTCAGACAATTACAGAAGACTGTTCACTCCTTTATTACTCTTAAACTGTAAAAACTACACATGGTTCAAAACAGAACCAATGCAGCTAAAAGTAATCCACCTCCAACAGGACTTATTAGTCTAAAGTGTAGAATGTCGAGTGACCATACTGTGTGTGCAGAGTGAGATATTGTCCCTCACCTGCAAGAACGCCACCCAGGTAGACCATCCCCACCTCAAAGCCCTTGTGGACCAACTCCAGCGGTATACCCAGCAGCAGCTGCAGAACCAGATTCCCCACAATATGCTGGATCCTGGAGGAAAAGAGCACAAAACCCAGTTAATATCATTCACTGCTTTAAATGAACAACTGTTCTCGGTTATTGAGGACGTTGGATTTTGTGGCACATGCTGTTATTTTGTAAGTTTGTGTTGTCCATCATTTACAATGACTCCCTGAATGTACTCTGAGTTTAAGTAAAGGTTGACTGATTGATTGATTTTATAGTATTACAGTACAGCACAGTAACTTGGCACATATTAAAATAATTTTAGCAGATTTGTTTTAAGAGAACTGTTTTATTGTCAGCTTTGTTTCAATTTTCGGTTTACGTTTTTGGCCCAGTGAGTCCAGAATCTCAGTACATCCCTAATAATAACATTTCAAAATCAAAGCAGTTGAATCATCACCTGAATTTTTACACACCAGGTCTTTTTATTTCAGTCATTTGTCCCTTCATGGTTCCATTGTATGTATCTCAAGCTATCTATTTTACTATATTATATTATTATTATTAACTGAACACAGAAAAACTACATCCAAATATGTTAGCATTGCTAGTAAGCTAGAAGCTAGCTAACATTCAGTAACATTCTACTACAGTAAGTAATGCAGCTGACCTCCTTCAGCTTTCATTCTTTCTTTGCCAAATGGCTATTTTTGGCTGAGAAACAAATGGCATGTTGCAGCAAAACAAAATCCAGATAAGAGATGAAAAGGTCTCTTACCCAGCATGTACAAACATGTAGGATAAGAAGCGCCATGCCTCCTCCCTGTGGTCTGGTTTGTAGGTGAGGGGACTGTTCCAAATGCCTTGATCCAGCGTCACCCACTGCTTCTGAGGCTTCCACACCGCGTAGTAGATGAAAACTGCCAACTGTGGTGAGTGACAGCATGTTAGCATGAGAGACACTTCAGTTTGCTAACGCTAATAAACAATGTTAGCCTACGTCAAACTGTAAGGCTAAGCAGGGTAATGAAAGGCTGGCGACAGTGAAATGTCAGACTAATGACAGGGATAAGAAAGTTGATATTTTCAAGAAGGCTGTATGTCATTAAAATCATGTTATTAGCTTTATAACATTAGCCTTGGACAATATGTTACATAAAACTGAGTCTATAGTTATAGCTATACAAAATTAGCAAGCTCATAGCTCGGGTGCTATTCGGGTGACAAATGGTACCAACATCTTGTGAACTAAATTTATTTACAGTGTCAATAAAGCTTTTATAACTCCCCAGTAGTCTGTCTGGGTTCAATATATCTTAAAAAACGATTTTTACTGATCATAGAAGGCTTTCATAAGCATTTTGTCTGTTATGGTTTACCACAAGCAAAAAAGAAGAAATAATCATATAGAAATCTATTTTTTTTCCTAAGTACTTTTTTAGTATTTTGATTGCCATACAATAAAAAAGTGGCAAAAAAGTATGTGGACACCCCTCAGGTGTTTCAAGACCCCTATTGCTAACAGGTGCATACAGTCAAGCACACAGCTATCCAGTCTCCATAGACAAACAGTGACAAGTAGAATGGGCCATACCACAGAGCTCTGCTGATGCACGTACTAGGCAAATATCATGTATCTGTTGCATCATTCACTACAGAGAGCCTCTGGAAGCAACATCAGTACAAGAACTGTACATCAGGAGGCTTTTCATGGCTGAGCAACTGCACGCAAGCTTGAGATCAATATGCGCAAAGTCAGTCATCGGCTGGAGTGGTGTAAAGCACACCGCCACCGGGCTCTAGAGCAGTAGAAATGTGTTTTCTGGAGTCATGAATAAAGCTGCACTATCTGGCAGGTCGGATGAATAAACTGGGTTTGGCCAATGCCAGGAGAACTGTACCTACAAGAACATACAGTGCTAATAGCAAATTTGGGGGGAGGAGGGATAATCATCTGGGGCTGTTTTCCTGGGTTGGGTAGGTAGCAACTCCATATGCCCATGATTTTGGAACGGGATGTTCAACAACCTCATATGGATGTGACAGTCAGGCATCCACACACTTATACCGTATAGTGTATGCTGTATAATTTATGTATATTTTGGAATATATTGACAACATATAACAACATATTTCATTTTCATAGGGGCCAGTGTCCAGTGCAGCAAATTTTAGCTGTGGACTGGTAGTCAGACAGCTATTTTCAGTAAGTGTTGTGGGCTGTG